>NW_027397123.1:6803466-6829707 GCF_003265705.2 Callorhinus ursinus | reverse complement strand
CCAGCAATTGCACTACTGGGTATTTACCCCAAAGATACAAATGTAGGGACCCGAAGGGGTACGTGTACCCCAATGTTTATAGCAGCAATGTCCACCATAGCCAAACTGTGGAAAGAGCCAAGATGTCCATCGACAGATGAATGGATAAAGAAGGGGTGGTATATATACACAATGGAATATTTTGCAGCCATCAAAAGGAATGAGATCTTGCCATTTGCAACGACGTGGATGGAACTGGAGGGTGTTATGCTGAGTGAAATAAGTCAATCAGAGAAAGACATGTATCATATGACCTCACTTATAGGAGGAATTCTTAATCTCAGGAAACAAACTGATGGTTGCTGGAGTGGTGGGGGGTGGGAGGGATGGGGTGGCTGGGTGATAGACATTGGGGAGGGTATGTGTTTTGGTGAGCACTGTGAATTGTACAAGACTGATGAATCACGGATCTGTACTTCTGAAACTAATAATGCAATATATGTTAAGAAAAAAAAAAGAAGAAGGTAGCAGCAGGGGAAGAATGAAGGGGAGTAAGTCGGAGGGGGAGATGAACCATTAGAGATGATGGACTCTGAAAAACAAGCTGAGGGTTCTAGAGGGGAGGGCGGTGGGGGGTTGGGTTAGCCTGGTGATGGGTATTAAAGAGGGCACGTTCTGCGTGGAGCACTGGGTGTTATGCACAAACAATGAATCATGGAACACTACATCAAAAACTAATGATGTATGGTGATTAACATAACAATAAAAATTATTTTTAAAAAAATGGACCAAACTTTTAGCAGACGCTTCACCAAGGAAGATGGACATATAACAAACACTGGAAAAGATATTCAGCATCATTAGCCATCAGGAAAATGCAAATTAAAAGCACAATGAGATACCACTACATGCCTATTAGACTAGCTAAAATGCACACACGCACCCCCAAAAAAAGGGAGGACGAGAGTAAGATTACTAAGGGCTGGTGAGGATGCAGAGCAACTGGACTCCTACACTGTTGGTTCAAAATGCTATGGCCACCTTGGGAAACAGGCAGTTTCTTATAAAGTATAATCCTAAAGAAATGGAAATTTATGTTCCCGTATAAACCTGAATCCAAATGTTTATAGTGAATTTATTGCACCATCTCCAAAAAATTGGAAACAAACCAAATGCCCTTCAACCAGTGAATGGATACACGAAGTGTAAGACATCCATACGATGGAGTAGGACGCCATATTAAAAAGGAAGCAAGTACTGGGATGCACAAGAACATGAGTGAATCTGAAATGTGCTAGGCCAAGTGAAAGAAGTCCACACAACAAAGCTACATACTGTA
This sequence comes from Callorhinus ursinus, assembly GCF_003265705.2. Classification (NCBI taxonomy): domain Eukaryota; kingdom Metazoa; phylum Chordata; class Mammalia; order Carnivora; family Otariidae; genus Callorhinus; species Callorhinus ursinus. The sequence goes on along the minus strand of NW_027397123.1, from coordinate 6,828,389 downwards.
TGCTTCCACTTATCTGATGTTCTGGGAAAGAGGTGGAGGGGGCGTGAGGGCGTCAATTGGGAGGCCAGACACTGCACATGCTGGTGCGGACTTGCGAGGGTCTGCATGGCACAGCCCCCAGAATCCTGTGGTGACTTGTTTAAGGAGCCAGATGGAAGGTAAGTAAATATCCAACATCTAGCCTACTTGGATCAAATGGTAGAAGAAGGTGGGGAGAGGCTTGCTCATAAGATACTGTAACTAGCCCATCATAGGAAAACCACCAAGGAGAGTTCATAAGGACCGCATGAGCTGACATTTCTGGGGTGCCCACCAGACTCCAGGCACTGTTTCAAGTGCTGGGTATGCATTGACTCAGTCAACCTGCCCACGACTCTGAGACACTTCTATTACCCCCATTTTGCAGGTGAGAAAATCGAGGCACAGAGAGATGAAGTAATGTGCACAGGGTCACACACAGGGTAAGTGGTAGAGCTCCCGTTCAGGTCCAGGTAGTTGGTTCTAAGCATGCCCTCTTCACTATATGCTGAGCTGCTGTTTGAGCCACATGGTTATAACCACATCGATGGCTGAGCTGTGATTTCTGAGCATCCCTTCATGTGCCACCTGCCCACCACACCCAGACCCCCAGCTTTCTTGAGTTCCAGTTTACACCTGCATGGCACTGTCCAGCATGTGGGCTCACGCAGACACACGCATGCACACATGCACGCACATATGCACACCCAAGGTGGACACGGCTCCTCAAGGAAGCCAAGGGAATCAGTAGAGCAAAACACCATGGAAGAATCATGAGACCCTGGTTCTTAAAAATAATAAGTCTTTTCCAAAAGAGGCCGGCACTTAGGAGCAGCAGTGAGAGCCAAATGACGTCTGAGCAATCCAGCCAATAAATTAATTTCATGTGGGAAAAAACTGGGTTGGCCCCGGGTTAATAAAGAGCCTGCCGACATAAAGATCTCATTACAAAACAGACTTCCCTGGCAAGGTTCTCCTCTGATGAAGCTGTTTTGGATTCGAGCTTCTCCCAGGTCCCCTGTGCCTAACAAAGATTCCACATCAAATGCAGGAAAAATGGCCCCGTCTAGACATCCTGCTGCATGTAAAAAACACACAGCCTTCTCCTCAGGCACACAGAAGTAAGCCCTGCAGACTAATTCCTAACCCCAGGTGCCAGTAACCAGCAAAACAGGAGGATTCCACTTTCAGACAAAGAACGGCCTTTGCTGTTGTGATTCAAAAATACTATTCAGGCTTTTTGTGGGAATCGGATATGAGCTTCTAGAAGATTCTGAGGATGCCTAGTGAAAACTAAAGGGGGAAGCTTCTGTTGTAGAGCCAGCAATCCCCGGGTAAGAGGGGGCACATCCATGACTCATTGATGAAATGCAGACTGCTCCAAACCAAACTTTGCAGCCATTCAGACAGGGCTGAGCTCAAGTGTCCCTTTGGTGTGGCCCGAAAGCAAAACCTCAGTAAGTACATGGATAATGTAAACAACGAAGGGGTGGGGGGATGGAGATTTAGTTAATCTCATTAATAACAATAATATTCATTCAGCCCTACTCTGGGGCCGGGCACTTGCTAAGAGCTGGGTGCACAGTGGTGGATAAAGCAGGTGAGTGTCCCCTGCGGCTTACAGTGCAAAACCAGACATGGCTCACAAGAAAACACAGGACTGACTCCACACTGCAGCTGCCCCCATCCCCGTCTCTGTCCTCGGCCTCTAGCACCCTTGCCAGGCAACAGCCACAGGGTTCAGCTGCTTGGAACACAGCCCTGTCCCTCCCTCTCTCTGGAAGGCCCTTCTCCTAGCCTTTGTTGAGCTGGCTGTGCACACTTCAGTTCTCAGCTCGAATAGCACCTCCTCGGAGGCCCCAGCCCAATGCCTGCAGAAACCCCATCTTCCTCCCTCCCTCCCACAGTTGACACGATTTATCCTGTTTATTTCCTTCATGCTGCACATGAAGGTCTTATACACTCATATGTACTCTCTGCCTCTCAAGTTAGATTGCCAGCAACATGGAGACAGGAAACTTACCTGTCGTGTAAACCTCTAAAACCCAAGGGAGCACAGAGTACCTGGCACATGGTAGCATCGGAGGATTTTCTAGAATTATGAAAGCAACGCTAAGTTTCTGAGATAATGTATGAGGTAGGGAGACCTAATCTAAATGGGGGTGGGGGGAGATCGCTCTGAAGAGGTGGCATGTCATCCAGGACCGAGGGAAGGTGAGGTTCATCAGGTGCATGTGAACAAAAGCTACAGGGCAGGGGAGAAAGCCTTGTGTCAGAGAGGTGTCCAAGGAAGGGCACTATGGCTGAAGTACAGACAGTGGATTGGAGAGGGAGACGGGCACATGTAAACGAGTCCTAACCCTATGCTCCATGCAGCAGGAAGCCTCCAGAGTTTTAAAGCAGATGTGAGATATAGTCTAATTTAGATTTTTAAAGAATCATTAGGAAGAGAAAACCTACATGACCTTGGGATGGCAATACCTCTTTAGATACCAAAGGCATGATGCTGAAGAAATCATTGCTAAGCTGGACTTCATTACGATTAAAAATTTCTGCTCTGGGAAAGACACTGTCAAGAGAATGAGAAGACAAGCCATAGGCTGCAAGTAAATATTTGCAAAAGACACATCTGATAAAGCACTGGCATCCAAACATACACAAAGAACTCTTAAAACTCAACACTAAGAAAACAACCTGATTTTAAAACGGCCCAGAGGCCTTAAGAAGAGATACAGAGGGCAAATAAGCATGTGAAAACTGCTCCACATCACATGTCATCTGGCAAATGCAAATTAAAATAAGATACACCTGTATGCATCTATCAGAAGGGCCAAAATCCAGAACATTTGACAACACCAAATGCTGATGTGGAGCATCAGGAACTCTCACTCGCTGCTGGTTAATAAAATGGTACAGCCATTTTGCAATACAGTTGGGCAGTTTCTTGCAGAACTAAAAATACTCTTACCGTATGATCCAGCAATCATCCTCCTTGATATTTACCCAAAGGAGTGGAAAACTTATGTGCACACAGGGGTCCCTGGGTGGCTCAGTCAGTTAAGTGTTAAACTCTTGATTTTAGTTCAGGTCATGATCTCAGGGTCCTGGGATTGAGCCCCATATTGGGCTCTGAGCTCAACAGGGAGTCTGCTTCAGGATTCTCTCTCTCTCCCTCCCTTTGCCCCTCCCCCTGCTCACTCGTGCTCTTTCTCTCTAAAAATAAATAAATAAATCTTTAAAAAAAAAAAATGTATGTCCATCCAAAAACCTGCACACTGATGTTCACAGCAGCTTTATTCATGATTACTAAAGCTTAGAGGCAAGCAGGATATCCTACAGTAGGTGAATGGATAAGTAAACTGTTGCTAAATAAACTGTATGAATGTTACATACATATGACAAACCATCATTTGTTGCTAAAATACAATGATCCATCAAGCCATGATATGGAGGAAGCTTAAATTCATATTACTCAGTGGGGAAAAAAAAGCATCTGGAAAGGCTACATACTGCGTGATTTCAACTATATGACCTTTGGGGAAAGAGAAACATGAAGACATAAGGAGATCAGTGGTTGCCAGGGGTTGGGGGAGCAGAAAGGGATGAATAGGCAGAGCACAGAGGGGTTTTAGGGCAGTGTCACTACTCTGTCTGATACTATAGTGATGGGTACATGTCATTACACATGTGTCCAAGCCCAAAAAATACACAACACCAAGAGTAAATCCTAAGATAAGCTATAGACTTTGGGTGATTGTGAGGTGTCAGTGTAGGTTCATCTTTGCTAAAAAGTATACCGTTCTGGTATTGATGTTCTGGTGAGTGATGTTGATACTGAAGGCCATGCATATGTAGGGGTAGAAAATATATGGGAAATCTCTGTATCTTCCTCTCAATCTTATTGTAAACCTAACACTGCTCGTAAAAAACAAGTCTGGGAAAAAAAGAGATCATTGTGGCTATTTGGGCAGAGAATAGACTACAAGGGGACAAGAGTAGAGGCAAAGAGACAAATTAGACATGATAGCATTATCCAAGTAAGAAATAAGGGGGGGGGGCAGCAAGATGCACAGTGAAGATGCAGAGAAGTGGATGGATTAGGATATGCCTTTTTTTTAAGATTTTATTTATTTATTTGAGAGAGTGAGAGAGAGATCACAAGCAGGGGGAAGGGCTGGAGGGAAAAGCAGACTTCTTGCTAAGCAGAGAGCCTGATGCGGGACTCAATCCCAGGACCCTGGGATCGTGACCTGAGCCAAAGGCAGACGCTTAACCGACTGAGCCACCCAGGCGCCCTAGGATAGGTGTTAAAGGAGACCCTACAGGCTGGGAAATTGTGAGTCTGAGGCCCTGGGGGGTTAAGAATAACAACCTGTGATTGTTCCAGTGATATGATTTGTAAATCATATATCAGATCAGGGCTGGCATCCAGAATATAAGAAGAACCCTTACAACTCAACACCAAAAGACAAATAACCCAATTTTAAAACAGGCAGAGGACTTGCAGAGACATGTCTCCAAAGGAGATCTAGGAATGGCCAGAAGGCCCACGAAAAGATGCTCAACATTATTAGAGAAACGCAAATCAAAACCATAATGAGGTATCACTTCATACCCACTAGGATGGCTATCATACAATTTTTTTAATGAAAAAAAAATAAACAGCAAGTGTCAGTGAAGATATGTACCCTTGTCCAACACTGGTAAGGTTGTAAAATGGCGCAGCCTCCATAAAAAGTTCAAGGTAGAATTATGACTCAGCAATTTCACTTCTAGGTCTATACTCAAAGGCGTTGAAAACTCAGAGAAATACACGTCCAGGCGTGGTCATAGCAGCACAGTCAAAATAGTCAAAGGTGCAAACAACCCAAACGTCCATCAGTAACAGACGAATGGATAGACACATCGGGGCATATACATCCCATGGAATGTTATTTAGCTATTTAAAAAAAATGAAGTATTGATGCCTGCTACAATGTGAATAAACCCTGAAACATGATGCTCAGTGAAAGAAGCCAGACACAAACATTCACATGTTGTGATTCCATTTATATGAAATATCCAGAACGGGTAAATCCACAGAGACAAAGTCAGACTGGTAGTTGCTAGGGGCCGGGAGCAGGAAAGGGTAGGTATGGGGTTTTATTTTGGAGTATGGAAATGTCTGGGGGCTAGACAGAGGTGGTGGTTGCACAACACAGTAAATGCAGAGGGGCGCTGAGTGATTCACTTTAAAATGGTTAGTTTTAAGCTATGTGAATAACACCTCAATAATTACTTATAAAACAAAAAAAGAATAACAACCAAGTTTAGGAACTGAGCACTGGGGTGAATATAGGTGTCAGTTTCTGAGGTGGGGAAGACTGAGGGGGAAGATTTGGGAAGAAAGACTAAGAATTTCAATATGAGGGGGCACCTGGGTGGCTCAGTCACTTAAGCATCTGCCTTTGGCTCAGATCATGATCCCAGGGCCCTGGGATGGAGCCCCGCATTGTTGGGGGGGGTGGTCCCTGTTCAGTGGAGAGTCTGCTTCTCCTTCTCCTTCTGCCCCTCTCCCCTGCTCATGTTGGTGCACGCTCACTCTCTCTCTCTCTCTCTCTCAAATTAATAAATAAAATCTTTAAAAGAGAGTTTCAGTATCGGACATGCTACATGGAGATGCCCAGGAGTCTGAAGGGGGTTTCCAGGGAAGCAGCTAGAGATGGGAATCCAGGGCTCAGAGGAGGAGGGAGGGAGTTGGAGGGAGAGGGAGGGAGGGAGAGAGGGAGAGACTGGAAGCGACCAGCTGACAGTTTCCAAGCGTGGTAACATAGTGGCCACCAGGAGGGGCAGGAACAGAGCCAGTTCCCAGGAGTTAAAAAAAAGAGAGAGAGTGGGAAGTAAAGATATGAAGATAGCATGAGTACACAATTCTTTGTAAGCTTTCACATGCTTCTACCTTTTTTAAGGGGATAAAAAATAAGGAAATGAGTAGCGAAGATAGGAGGTCAAGAATGAACCTTTTAAAAATAAGGGGGCTAATACAGCCAGTTTAGAAACTCCCCTGGAAGAGCCAGGCAAGACGAGTGCTGGGACGGGCAGGAGGAAGGGGCGAAGTGAACAGGAGGGAGCAGCGTCCTTCCTTGAGAAGTTTAAAGAGGAAGGGGAGGAAGACAGAGGCCAGGGGCAGGGGGGACCTAAGCAAGGACTTTGTAGAGGGTTGGAGGTGGGAAGATGAGGTCATCTGTGACCTGCGGCTTCTGACTTCGGGGTGGAGGACAAAGGACTGAGTGTAGCCCGGGCAGTTAGAGGGGGATGAGGTTGAGAATGTAAAGACCCGCTCTCCGGATTACTTCCCCAAGCTCTTCACGTCCCGGGAGTAAACCCGTGCGGAGTCTCAGCCCCCTCGGGCCGCTTGGCGAGGCCACAACAGCCGGTCATGTGAAAGCCAATCCCCTCAGGACCACACCACCCAACATCTGGTCACCTCTGGGACAAATGTAATGGAGGGGAACATGAACGCCTCAAAAGTGCTTCCCTACCCTCGGGTCACCCTCTCCTCTTTAGCGAACAAGCCACTCCACCTGGCGGGCAGACGCCAACTCCGGACCCGGCATCTATCAGCAACACTCACCATCCTGCTCTCTGTCAGAATCAAATGAACAAAAAACCAGAACACGGATTTGTTGGAGTTGTGTTTGGGTTTTTTTTTTTTTTTAACTAGAAAACGATTCCATGCTAGTTAAAGTCTGTTTCTGTGCCCTAGCACATGTTGGTGGTCTCATAGAACTGACGTGCTGATGAAAGTCTGCTCCGACTGACAAAAGTTCAAGAGACTTCAGGGGGAAATGCAGATTAGGATCTGGGAACTGAAACAGGACTCGAGAAAGGAGCCAGCTCTGGGGTGGGAGGGACACAAGCCCTTCACCTCCTCTGTCTTTGCTCAAATGTCATCCTTCCAACAGGGCTCATCTTGACCACCCAATTTTAAATTGCACACCACCACACACCTCAGCCTCCACATACCCCCACCCTGCTTCTCTGAAACAGAGAACTTACACTTTCCAATATACCGTCTAATTTATTTCATTCACTAGTGCATCCCAAGTGTTTAGAACATGGCAGGTGCCCAATAAATATGTGTTGAGTGAGTGAATGAATGAATGAATGAATGAATGAAACAGCTTCTTCATGTTCCATGAGTGTCTCCACTGTAATTTTGGGTACTTCCATCTGGATGGGTGGTCCCATCCTAATCGTGAAGGAGGTCCCCAAGCTTTTTCTGATCACACAAACCAATCGGTAAAAAATTTGGCCATGCACTCCAATCCACATATAATTTATTCATATTTGGTTAATTATATATGTATTACCCTACATGAATAATACACCATGCATATTTCAACTACCCAAAACTTTGTTAAAATTAAATATAAGGCAAAACAAATACTAATAGGTTATATTTTATTCGAGTATCAAAATAGAGCAGCTCCATCTAGACATACAACACTAGCCTAAACATACACGCGTGCTAGTTACTACATCATCCTCACCCCCAACCCCGACCTGGAGCCCTGCTGAGTCCGTTAGCATCCTGTGTTAGTGGCTGAGAAAACGGAAGCTCGGATAAGTAGCTTGATCATTGTCCCAGCACGTGGCAGAACTAGGATAAAAACCTAGGGGTACCTGAACCCCCAGCCCATGCACTACAGGGGTGAGAGAGAGACCCCACCCTTAAGGCAGCTAGTCAAAGGGAAGCCAATCAAGAAGAACCCAGCACACATTCCCGACTCACCATTCCATCCCCATGGACACAGCCGAAGACAGGATCCCAAGCTGCTCACCCAGGAACAAACCATTGGCTGGTCCAGTCAGAGTCTGTACACACAGCCTGCTGACCCAGGCTCCTTGCACAGGCCCTCCATGCTCATGCTGACACCAAGACTCATTCGGGCAGCAGAAGTGATCACATTTAAGAATTGAGCTGTGCCCAAGCTGCCTATTCCCCAGACAACCTTATGTCCCTGTTGGACAAGAACAGTACCCATTTAGGTCTTGGAGCAAGATGGCGGAGGAGTAGGAGACCTGGGTTTCGTCTGGCCTCAGGAATTCAGCTGGATAGGAATCAAACCATTCTGAACACCTACGAACTCAACAGGAGATTGAAGAGAATAGCAACAACTCTCTGAACAGAAAAGCGACCATTTTCTGGAAGGTAGGACGTGCGGAGAAGTGAATCCGAGGCAATATTCAGGAGGAGAGAGGGCAGGGGAGGGGGCCTCCTTTGGCCGCTTCTGGCAAGTGATAGAGCCGCGGAGCACAAAGTCGGAACTTTTAGAAGTTGCCTCCGCTGAGGGACGTCGCTCCAGTGGATAAGCTGGGGGTGGAACCCTCGCGGGACACTGTGGTCTCAGGACCCTCAGGGTCACAGAAAGATCGGGGGTGCCTGAGTGCAGCAGAGCTCCCAGGGATCAGAGCGGGGAAGCCGGCTGCAGAGACAGAGCCGAGGCGCGGGCTCTCAGCTCGGGGTTGCCATAAACTGTGATCCGCGGCCCAGTCGGGCCACTGCTCCTCCAGCAGGGACCCAAGAAGCGGCAGATCTAGGGAGACTCCCATTCCCCCCCCCCCCGGGAGTGGCGTGGGAGCGCACCGCAGGGATCTGCTGGGTTTGGAGACTCCACACCGAGTCGGGTGCCAGAGATAGAAACGCTCGGTCACAGGCCGGGTGAGCACGGACTGCGGCCGGAGACCGGGGAGACGGGAGTGACTGCTTTTCTCTGGGGGCGCACTGAGGAGCAGGGCCCTGAGTTCTCAGCTCCTCCGGGTGGAGACTGGGAGGCCACCATTTTCACCCTGGTCCTCCAAAGCTGTACGGAGAGCTTACAGGGAACAAAAGCTTCCGAGAGCAAACCCGAGCAGATTACTTAGCCCAGCCCAGCAAGGGCGGGGCAATTCCGCCTCCAACAAAGACATTTGGGGACCATGGCAACAGGCCCCTCCCCCAGAAGATCAGCACGAACAGCCAGCAAGCCAAGACCAAGTTTACCTATCAATGAGAACAGCAGAACTCCAGCGCTAGGGGAATACTGCACATAGAATTCATGGCTTTTTTACCATGATTCTTTAGTCTTTCAAAGTTAATTTTTTTAACTGTCTTTTTTTTTAATTTTTCTTTTTCCCTTTTTCAACCAATATCTTATCAATCCCTTTTTAAAAAAATGTATTTTTCATTTTTAGAGTCATATTCTATGCCTTCATAGTAGTTACTGCTATTTTTGGCATATATATATATATATATGTTGTTCTCTCCTTAAAATTTTGAGATGCAGTTTCTTCTAACATATCAAAATATACCCTAAATCTCTAGTGTATGGCTTTGTTCTAGTCTTCCTGCCTGATCACATTCTCTCCCCTTTTTTTTCTTTCTTTTTTTTAATCCTCTTCTTTCTTTTCGCAAACACCTTCTTATCAATTCCTTTTTTAAATTTTTTTTATAATTTTCATCTTTACAGTCATATTCCATCCCTTCATCGTATCAACCCTTATTTTCTATATATTTAAGTCTTTCTTTCTTTAAAATGTTAGGAGGCACTTTCTTCTAACAGACCAAAATACACCCAAAAGCTAGTGTGTGGCACTGATCTATGCACCAGCCTGATCATATTTAATCATATTCTGTTTTTTGTGTTTTGTTCTGTATTTGTTTGTTTTTAACTTTTTCTTTTTCTTTTTATTCTCTTTCTTTTTTCTTTCTTTCCCTTTCTTTTCCCCTGGTTTCAGATATTTTCTGATTTGTTTAGAGTATATTTTCTGGGGACGTTGTTAACCTGTTAGCATTTTGTTCTCTCATTCATCTATTCTCCTCTGGACAAAATGACAAGATGAAAAAAATCATCTCAACAAAAAGAACAAGAGAAAGTACCGTCTGCCAGGGACCTAATCAATACGGACATTAGTACGATGTCGGACCTAGAGTTCAGAATCATGACTTTAAAGATACTAGCTGGGCTTGAAAAAAGCGTGGAAGTTATTACAGAAACCCTTTCTGGAGAAATAAAAGAACTAAAATCTAACCAAGTCGAAATCAAAAGGCTATTAATGAGGTGCAATCAAAAATGGGGGCACTAACTGCTAGAATAAATGAGGAAGAAGAGAGAATCAGCAATATAGAAGACCAAATGATGGAAAATAAAGAAGCTGAGAAAAAGAGAGAGAAACAACTACAGGATCACGAGGGCAGAATTCAAGAGATAAGCAATACGATAAGACGAAACAACATTAGAATAATTGGGATCCCAGAAGAAGAAGAAAGAGAGAGAGAGGGGCAGAAGGTATGTTGGAGCAAATTAGAGCAGAGAACTTCCCTAATGTGGGGAAGGAAACAGGCATCACAATCCAGGAGGCACAGAGAACCCCTCTCAAAATCAATAAAAATAGGTCAACACCCCGACATCTAATAGTAAAACTTACGAGTCTCAGAGACAAAGAGAAAATCTTGAAAGCAGCTCAGAGAAGAGATATGTAACCTATAATGGTAGAAACATTAGATTGGCAACAGACCTATCCACAGAGACCTGGCAGGCCAGAAAGGACTGGCATGATATCTTCAGAGCACTAAACGAGAAAAATATACAGCCAAGAATACTATATCCAGCTAGGCTGTCATTGAAAATAGAAGGAGAGATAAAAAGCTTCCAGGACAAACAAAAACTAAAGAAATTTGCAAACACAAAACCAGCCCTACAAGAAATATTGAAAGGGGTCCTCTAAGCAAAAAGAGAGCCTAAAAGCAGTATAGACCGGAAAGGAACAGAGACAGTATACAGTAACAGTCACCTTAACAGGCAATACAATGGCACTAAATTCATACCTTTCAATAGTTACCCTGAATGTAAATGGGCTCAATGCCCCAATCAAAAGACACAGGCTATCAGATTGGATTAAAAAACAAGACCCATCGATATACTGTCTGCAAGAGACTCATTATAGACCCAAACACACCCCCACATTGAAAGTGAGGGAGTAGAAAACCATTTACCATGCTAATGGACACCAAAAGAAAGCTGGGGTGGCAATTCTTATATCAGACAAATTAGATTTTAAACCAAAGACTGTAATAAGAGATGAGGAAGGACACTATATCCTACTTAAAGGGTCTATCCAAAAAGATCTAGCAATTGTAAATATCTATGCCCCTAACGTGGGAGCAGCCAATTATATAAGGCAATTAATAACAAAAGCAAAGAAACACATTGACAACAATACAATAATAGTGGGGGACTTTAACACGCCCCTGACTGAAATGGACAGATCATCTAAGCAAAAGATCAACAAGGAAATAAAGACTTTAAATGAAACACTGGACCAAATGGACTTCACAGACATACTCAGAACATTCCAGCCCAAAGCAACGGAATACACATTCTTCTCTAGTGCCCATGGAACATTCTCCAGAATAGCTTACATCCTAGGTCACAAATCAGGTCTCAACTGGTACCAAAAGATTGGGATTATTCCCCGCATATTTTCAGACCACAATGCTTTGAAACTAGAACTCAATCACAAGAGGTAAGTCTGAAAGAACTCAAATACAAGGAGGCTGAAGAGCATCCTACTAAAGAACGAATGGGTCAACCAGGAAATTAAAGAAGAATTAAAAAAAATTCATGGAAAGCAATAAAAATGAAAACACAACTGTTCAAAATCTTTGGGATACAGCAAAGGCAGCCCTGAGAGGACAGTATATAGCAATACAAGCCTTTCTCAAGAAACAAGAAAGGTCTCAAATACACAACCTAACCCTACAACTAAAAGAGCTGGAGAACGAACAGCAAATAAAGCCTAAACCCAGCAGGAGAAGAGAAATCATAAAGATCAGAGCAGAAATCAATGAACTAGAAACCAAAAGAACAGTAGAACAGATCAACGAAACTAGGAGCTGGTTCTTTGAAAGAATTAACAAGATTGATAAACCCCTGGCCAGACTTATCAAAAAGAAAAGAGAAAGGACCCAAATCAACAAAATCATGAATGAAAGAGGAGAGATCACAACCAACACCAAAGAAATACAAACAATTATAAGAACATATTATGAGCAACTCTATGCCAGCAAATTAGATAACCTGGAAGAAATGGATGCATTCCTAGAGATGTATCAACTACCAAAATTGAACCAGGAAGAAAGAGAAAACCTGAACAGACCTATAACCACTAAGGAAATTGAAGCCGTCATCAAAAATCTCCCAACGAACAAAAGCCCAGGGCCAGATGGCTTCCCTGGGGAATTCTACCAAACATTTCAAGAAGAATTAATACCTATTCTCCTGAAACTGTTCCAAAAAATAGAAATGGAAGGAAAACTTCCAAACTCATTTTATGAGGCCACCATTCCCTTGATCCCAAAACCAGACAAAGACCCCATCCAAAAGGAGAATTACAGACCAATATCCTTGATGAACATGGATGCAAAAATTCTCACCAAAATACTAGCCAATAGGATCCAACAGTACATTAAAAGGATTATTCACCATGACCAAGTGGGATTTATCCCTGGGCTGCAAGGCTGGTTCAACATCCGCAAATCAATCAACATGATACAATACATTAATAAAAGAAAGAGCAAGAACCATATGATCCTCTCAATAGATGCAGAAAAAGCATTTGACAAAGTACAGCATCCTTTCTTGATCGAAACTCTTCAGAGTAGAGGCATAGAGGGTACATACCTCAATATCATAAAGGCCATCTATGAAAAACCTACAGCAAATATCATTCTCAATGGGGAAAAACTGAGAGCTTTTCCCCTAAGGTCAGGAACATGGCAGGGATGTCCACTATCACCACTGCTATTCAATATAGTATTAAAAGTCCTAGCCACACACAGATCTGTACTTCTGAAAAAAATAATGCAAGATATGTTAAGGAAAAAAAAGAAGAAGAAGAAGACAGCAGGAGGGGAAGAATGAGGCGGAGTAAGTCGGAGGGGGAGACGAACCATGAGAGACGATGGACTCTGAAAAACAAACTGAGGGTTCTAGAGGGGAGGGGGGTGGGGGGATGGGTTAGCCTGGTGATGGGTATTAAGGAGGGCACGTTCTGCATGAAGCACTGGGTGTTATGCACAATGAATCATGGAACACTACATCAAAAACTAATGATGTAATGTATGGTGATTAACATAACAATAAAAAATTACAAAAAAAAAGAAGTCCTAGCCACAGCAATCAGACAACAAAAAGAAATCAAAGGCATCAAATCAGCAAAGAGGAGTCAAACTCTCACTCTTTGCAGATGACATGATACTTTATGTGGAAAACCCAAAAGACTCCACCCCAAAACTGCTAGAACTCATACAGGAATTCAGTAAAGTGGCAGGATATAAAATCAATGCACAGAAATCAGTGGCATGCCTATACACCAACAACAAGACAGAAGAAAGAGAATTAAGGAGTCGATCCCATTTACAATTGCACCCAAAACCGTAAGATACCTAGGAATAAATCTAACCAAAGAGGCAAAGGATCTGTACTCAGAAAACTATAAAATACTCCTGAAAGAAATTGAGGAAGTCACAAAGAAATGGAAAAACGTTCCATGCTCATGGACTGGAAGAAGAACATTGTGAAGATGTCAATGCTATCTAGAGCAATCTACACTTTCAAAGCAATCCCCATCAAAATACCATCCACTTTTTTCAAAGAAATGGAACAAATAATCCTAAAATTTGTTTGGAACCAGAAGAGACCCCGAATAGCCAGAGGAATGTTGAAAAAGAAAAGCAAAGCTGGCGGCATCACAATTCCGCACTTCCAGCTCTATTACAAAGCTGTCATCATCAAGACAGTATGGTACTGGCACAAAAACAGACACATGGATCAATGGAACAGAATCGAGAGCCCAGAAATGGACCCTCAACTCTATGGTCAACTCATCTTTGACAAAGCAGGAAAGAATGTCCAATGGAAAAAAGGCTTTTCAACAAGTGGTGTTGGGAAAATTGGACAGCCACATGCAGAAGAATGAAACTGGACCATTTCCTTACATCACACACAAAAATAGACTCCAAATGGTTGAAAGACCTAAACGTGAGACAGGAGTCCATCAACATCCTAAAGGAGAACACAGGCAGCAACCTCTTCGACCTCAGCCACAGCAACTTCTTCCTAGAAACATCGCCAAAGGCAAGGGAAGCCAGGGCAAAAATGAACTATTGGGATTTCATCAAGATAAAAAGCTTTTGCACAGCAAAAGAAACAGTCCACAAAACCAAAAGACAACCGACAGAATGGGAGAAGATATTTGCAAATGACATATCAGATAAAGGGCTAGTATCCAAAATCTATATAGAACTTCTTAAACTCAACACCCAAAGAACAAATAATCCAATCAAGAAATGGGCAGAAGACATGAACAGACATTTTTCCAAAGAAGACATCCAAATGGCCAACAGACACATGAAAAAGTGCTTAACGTCACACAGAATCAGGGAAATCCAAATCAAAACCTCAATGAGATACCACCTCACACCCGTCAGAATGGCTAAAATTAACAAGTCAGGAAATGACAGATGTTGGCGGGGATGCGGAGAAAGGGGAACCCTCCTACACTGTTGGTGGGAAGGCAAGCTGGTGCAGTCACTCCGGAAAACAGTATGGAGGTTCCTCAAAAAGTTGAAAATAGAGCTAGCATACGATCCAGCAATTGCACTACTGGGTATTTACAGCAAAGATACAGATGTAGGGATCCAAAGTGGTACATGCACCCCAATGTTTATAGCAGCAATGTCCACCGTAGCCAACCTGTGGAAAGAGCCAAGATGTCCATCGACAGATGAATGGATAAAGAAGGGGTGGTATATATACACAATGGAATATTTTGCAGCCATCAAAAGGAATGAGATCTTGCCATTTGCAATGATGTGGAACTGGAGGGTGTTATGCTGAGTGAAATAAGTCAGTCAGAGAAAGACATGTATCATATGACCTCAATGATATGAGGAATTCTTAATCTCAGGAAACAAACTGAGGGTTGCTGGAGTGTTGGGGGGTGGGAGGGATGGGGTGGCTGGGTGATAGACACTGGGGAGGGTATGTGCTATGGTGAGCGCTGTGAATTGTGCAAGACTGTTGAATCACAGATCTGTACTTCTGAAACAAATAATGCGATATATGTTAAGAAAATAAAGAAGAAGAAGATAGCAGGAGGGGAAGAATGAAGGGGAGTATGTCGGAGGGGGAGACGAACCATGAGAGATGATGGACTCTGAAAAACAAACTGAGGGTTCTAGAGGGGAGGAGGGTGGGGGGATGGGTTAGCCTGGTGATGGGTATAAAAGAGGGCACATTCTGCATGGAGCACTGGGTGTTATGCACAAACAATGAATCATGGAACACTACATCAAAAATTAATGATATAATGTATGGTGATTAACATAACAATAAAAAATTTAAAGATAAAAACTAATGATGTAACGTATGGTGATTAACATAACAATAAAAAAATTTAATGAAAAAAAAGAACAGTACCCGTTTAATTAGTTACACCCCCCCTTTGCACTTCCAAATTTTTATTACATGTCCTTTCACTCTCAGGGTGCCCTGGCCTGGACAAGGAATTGCATTGTCACCCAATCTATACCCCGACTCAGCACACACTAGACTGAGCCCAAGTGTGGTTCTGATTGGAACTGGAAATGCTGTGATTTCTCCTATCTTGGGAGTAGCCCCTCCAAGCCCGCTAAGGTCAAAGCAGCAGGCCCCCCATTAGCTGCAGCTCACCCCAAGAAAGCAAGGTGCATCTGGCTGGAATTCACATCCAGAATCCTGGACACTCGGGGCTGCTGGACCTCCTGTCTCATTGTCACCCCACGTCAGCAGCCCAGCCCAGCCTCCAGCCTCACCCAGGTCTCACCTCAGTAGGAAAATAGCAACATGGGCAACAACAGGTTCCCTCGGGAGCACCGATACAGGTAATCTGGGCCTCGTCATATCAAGATTCATCTGACAAACAGAACCAGGTAACTAGACACCTGCTCTGGCGCCCGAGAGCAGACACCATGCCTGGGGAAGGGAAAGGAGAGGGAGGTGTCGGGCCAGCAGTAGTCAGGGCCACCCACGATGGAGCCTCCTGGCTTTGTGAGGTGGCTCAGGGGTCCTTCTGCTGTCCCTTCCCGGCCGACGTAGTCCTAGAAGGCCAGCTTCCCCCATTTGCTCCCCCTCCTCACCACGCCTGGGCCTGGGAAGAACGGTGGAGCCTCGTCTCCGAGATGGGGAGACGAGAATCCCATCCCAGTGTGTGAGACAGGACCAAACGGTCCACAGCGAGTTCCACCCGCCTGGAGGCTGGCTGGAGTCCCACCAGCCAGAACTGAACATCACTCACTGTCCCAGATACCCCCTGAACCTGGAGACATGCCAAGGTCAACATTTTAGCTATTTTAATTGTCTTTGCCTCTTAGCTGTGGCCTCCTTCCCGGCCACAGGGGCAGTTTGGGGAAGCAGTAGGAGAGAGAGAGTTCTGTGCCTTTCTGGGTTTGATTTGGGTGGGGAAAGGCACAGAGGGGGCCCAATTCCACGCTAGCAAGAGTTGACTCCCTGCCTCAAAGCACAAGTCCCAGCCCAGCAAAAACAGAATGATCTAAGATCAAATGTTGTATGGCATAATAATTCTCAAAACTAGGAAATTTTTACTTTGTATTTTTTTAAATCTGGTCTTTGTTCTTGGTGTTGCTGGTTTCCATGACCCCCATCCCCGCGAGCAGGCCGGAAGGCTCTGCCTCTCCTTGGTTGTGAGGCTGTGGTGGGCAGGGGTGTGCCCTCTGTCAGCCTCAGTTTCCCCATGTGTACTCTGCAGGTCCTAGCGTGGATGACTCAGTGGTCTGACAGGGCCTGCCCAGTGAAGAGGGACCTCAGCTTCTCAGCAGGGTCAGCCCACCAAATCCCACCTGGATGTGCTTCCATGTTACGGGTGAATGAGGATGATGGCTACTTTCTCTGCAGCTCCTTGGCAGTGTAGACCAGGTACCCGAACCTTTCCTCTTTGGTCACAAAGAGCACGCACACTGTCCCAGGCAGTCCCCACGGACTCAGGGATCGGGACATAATGGAATTGGGCCTGATAGTGTTTGAGGGGGCGTCAGACCCGGCTGGGCTGCCTCACCTACCTGCTGGCTCACAGCTCCCACTGCCACCTAGCAGCACGAAAATAAACAGGGGGTGATGGGTGAGGCATGTTCCCTAGGAAACCCACTGGCTTCACCCTTACCTGAACAGTGCGAAGGAGTTGGAGGGACCCTGTGGCAACAGTGCTCATGCCCAGCCCAGGCATCTGAAGACAGGGCCTGATTACCTGCGCTGAACCCAACCCAGGCAGCAGGATGTGGCCCGCTCCTAGGCACAGTGGGTTTGGCACATAAGCAGAGGAGGGAGACCCCATTCCATAGGCTCTCTGACTCCCCAGACTGCATCCACCAGCCTTGCAACCATCCCTCAACCGCTCCCAATCCCAACACAGAGCTGGGCAAATTCCCTTCACTGATTTTTGTCTCACAAATGCTTTGGCTAACATGTGGGTCCAAAGGGGGCCCCATACTTATGATCTTTACCTCATTTTCCAAAGCTGAAAATGCTGCTCCTGGATTTCCTCCCAGCCGAGGATGGAAACTAAATGAAAGAGGAATGGAAAGCATGGGCAGGGTTCTTCCAAGAGAAGACTCGACGCTTATAATTTGCTGGGTGGTTTTTCCAAAGGCAGCCCTCTGCATCCCTCAGCAAATTAGCCCAAGGACTAGCAGGTGCCCAGGGGTGGAAGGTAAAGGCTGCAAACCCAGATTCAGAATTCCCAGGAGCAGCCAGGCATTCGCCACTGACCTGGTCCTCAGAGCACACTCAGCCTCCCCTGGAGTGCGCCCAGACACAAAACTTCCCTAGACTGAGAACCCACAAATCTCAACCCTACAGGCATTAGCCAACACTTCCAGCAAGCATTTGTCGTTTCTTCCAAGAAGTTTATAAACACAGAAGAAATAAGTTAAAAGCAGTTCTTAACATCAAATAATAATATGATCAATATCAAACAGTAATAGTCACTACTAATCTACCCTGTGAGATTAAAAGATTATTTCCAGGGGTGCCTGAATGGCTCAGCCGGCTAAGAACTAGCTACGTTAGGCGTCCAACTCTTGATTTCAGCTCAGGTCGTGGTCTCAGGGTCCTGGGATCCAGCCCCTGGGATTGAGCATCAGGCTCCGCACTCAGCAGGGAGGCTGCTTTTCCCTCTCCTCCTTCTCCCTCTGCCCCTCTCCCCGTGCTCTCTTTCTTTCTCTAAAATAAATAAAATCTAAAAAAAAAAAAAGTATTTCCAATCTACTGATAAAAAAATTTTACAACTAACACTCATTGAATGCTAATTATAAGTCAGACATGCCCTAAGTACTTGTCATGATCATTGCGTGTAAATCTCATAGATTGATTGTGGTAGGTTCCACTATCAAGTGCATTTTGCAAATGAGGAAACTAGAGCCCAGAGAGGTTAAGACATTTTCTCAAGATTACACAGCTCATAGGTGATAGAGCTCAGCCTCTACCTTCTGCTGCCTCACATAAAGGTCAGAGTGTGTAAACGATTTCTGGGTCATGTTGTTGCTACACTGGGGCCCAGACTGAGCGCCAGGCTTTTGGATGTTTAGTCTCGTGGATGCGGGAGCCCTGGGGTGGTGGTGGGTGGTGAGGAGCTTGCAGAGCTGCTGCCCCCGTGGCAGGATGCAGACCTGCCAGCGTCAGGCCCTGCTGCTGGGCACTTCGCTGACAGGCACTTCAGAGACTCAGAGGCCAGAGGCAGGAGCAGCTGCAGCTGACATTGCGCCCCTGCCGACCGCCACATCAGGAAACCCCTCCAGCTCCCGGGTCCACCCTCCCCGCTCCAGCCCTCCATGCGAATCTCGTCTCTCGCCTGACTCTGAGCCCCAGAGCGCTTGTCGTCTCTACACGCGCCCCACACACCTTCGCAGGGACCGTGGGGGCATGAATCACTTCTCCCTGTCGAGGTTCTATTTTTCTCGTTTTAAAAAGAGCACCTATTCTTCTTATTATTCTGAGGATGAAAAAAAAAGTTGCCTCTTTTTTTGGCTTAGAAGGTGGCTGAATTTTTCAATATATTCATGCAAACGAGATATTTCATCTCATGGATTTTATCCCAGTTCTGTCTATGCACATTTTAAATAAATTAAGATGAAATAAATCCATTTTATTATATTACCCAGTGCCATCTCCATGAAATAATGCCCATATTTGTATTTCCTAAGGAATGTTGACGTGGCTAAAAATGTCGCAGCAAGTGTAATCTTTGAGGATTGTGCTGCCAGAAAAAAAATAAATCTAGGCCTTTGTTTAGAACCTAGAGTGGCACCACTTTTGATTGAAATGGCCTGAAATATCCATCCCCAAAACATGGACAAGGCAGTAAAGTATACAGAATTGATCACCATTGGCTCGGAAACAAAAGTGGTGCGCCTTCCTTTGTTTTCTTAACATCTGTTCTTTCCCTGCCAGCATAAACCACCCCACAGAAATAAATTACGCAGCCTCCCTGGTTTTAAGGAAGGAGAAATAAGGGCTTGCAGTGGCCAACCCCGGGGTGTCCAGGCAGCCACCAAACATCCAGGGCTCTTGCCACCTCCGGAGCCACGACGCTGGACACACTCCCCACTCCCTTCTTGCGATGCCCGGACCCTGATGACAAAAACTCCAGCATCTCTACTTTCCACTCCCTTCAAAGAGGGGCGGAATGTGTGGAGCCCAAGAGAAGTTTCACGCTCCGTAGCCTCTCATTCCCTTTACAAGGCAGAGGGACACCCGGGAAGTTGCCATTGATACAAAGCCACTCAGACGTCAGCCAGCACCCAGGGACAAGAAGAGCTCACTTCTGATCAGGAGATAAACTGGGATCCACAAAGAATGGATGAGACTGAATGACAGCCCAGCCAGTCACCAGCCAGAGCCAGGCCAGACCCTCCTGCCTGGGAGTGCGGTTTTCCTAGAACTTGGAGCAGATGGAAGAAGGAGAAAAACAGCTTGAGAGAGGGTAACTGCTGGCTTCGATCGAAAGCCCTGGGCCACCTCTCCTTGCTCCTTCCTCCTCCACATCCCTTTCTCCACCCCTCCTGACATCTCATTCTCTGCCTGGCATCACGCCCAACATAATGGATGGATGGACAAACAGACTCATTGATTGCAGCCAGCTCAGCTCTTTCTAAACAACTACTCCGGGTATGGAAAACAATGCTAATAATTGCTGGCTGTTACAAACAGCCTCATACAGAAGCACACCTGTGATACATCAGCCCTCAAGGCCAAAACAATGTCCCAACACGCCCAAGCAGCCCAGCTAAGGAACTTGGCCCTTTCTGTGACGGCGCTTGTGGGTATAATTCACACGCTTTCTGGCAAAAATAAGATGCCTCATCAGAGCAGCCTGCCAGGTTCCCCAGCAAGAACCCAACACAAATGTACAACAGCCTCGCGATTAGGAGACTATTTCCCATCTCCAGGGGCTCCAGAACAGGCACGTGCTTTCACTTGCCAGAGAGTCACCACCAGCTGGAAAGACATATCCAGCCTTGCAGAAATGGGAACTTTTAGGGGCAGGTATTATATCAGGTATTGATAACAGAAAGTGCACCTGTACCCTTCTAGAAACATCCTCAGGCCCCTCTGGTGACAAGTATCCTGAAAAGGTGGACAGCCCTCCCTCCAGTAAATGCAAGGAGACCTGCACTTCCTTTCCCAGGGCCTTTTCTGGGGCCAGCCTTGGGAAAGAAAGTGAGGCCTGGTAGCAAATCCCCAAACCTCCAGTGCTCATGGAGCCAAGTGATATTCTGGGCTGGCTCCTCCTTACCCCTCCCCCCCCACTGCCATTAGTGTCAATTAAGTTCAGCCTGACAGGCCACCTTTGACAAAATGCTAGAGCAACAAAGACATAAACAACGCCAAAGCCTTTGGAGTTGATGTATGGTTGCATTTAATAAACATTTGTTTGCATATTTTTTATCATGCTAATGAATATAATTACTTTAATTTATGTCATCAAGCTATGATTCTGTTCTGATCTATACGTCACTTAAATGTGTAGTGTTAGCATTTTGCACACACTGGCAATTTGAAGAAGGGGAAGGATTCGCCCCTCCTGTGAGAACTCAGAGCAACCTTCTATAGTCGAATATGCCCTTGTGGCAGCAAAGCACTGCAGCTGGGGGCCCTGCCTTAGCACACCCAGAAGGGTGAATAGGCTTTCCCACTGACCGGAAGCCCTTTTTCAAAAAACACACATTTTCACTCCCCTATAATCTCCCCCCAAGACAAGGCCTCTGAGCACTTACCCCCAGCATAATGTTCAACACACAGTCATGAAAAAAATATTTTAATCATATTAATGGTTTTACTGATTATATAAAAGTAATGCATACTTATTTTAGAAAATTTGAGAAAACATGGGAGATCACAAAGAGATTTGTGAAGATGATGAACTAAACTTCTATTCTCAAAATATTTAGAAAACTTTATAATATATATAATAGTATATATATCCTTTAAACTGCACTGGATACAGGAAGGGATATTCTTAGTAAATCGGAAGGCATGAGAATTCCCTGAACTATAAAAGGAAGATAGGATCTGATAGAAGAAAACATATACTCAGAAAAGAACCAAAGGCACCAGGGATGTGCTGAGCTTGGGGCCAAGGGGCAGGGGGTTTTCCCTGGAGCACCTGCAGAGCACTGTTTGAGAACTACATTAGGAGAAGCCAAGTGACTCACCCCCAATTATTTCCTATCCATGGCCGATATGCCCAGCAGTGTTCTGGACTGACAATATAGCCTATAGGAAAGTACCTCCTCCAGAGAGGCAAGACAGTGTCTGGGTAACCAGAGCCCTCACCCAGAAGTGTGGGCCAGCTCTTCCCTTCCATATACACAATACATGGAGGAAAGCTACAAAAAAAGATTAAAAATTAACTGAGCACCAGGTTTGAGACTTCTGTCCACCACCCAGAGATACCATGCAAACAGGGTATGAAACCAGAGTCCTGGCAAGGGACATCACACCATCACATGCAGCCCCAGACCAATAAGTGCTCTCCTCCCCCACGGGGCCTATGATTTCCCTCACTCACTCAAAGATGCCATGAATTCAGAGGGCCACTGGCAAAGGAAATCCTGCCACAACAATCCTATGGCCCTAGAAACACTTTCCATCTCCCACAGGCAGGGGCACCTGCCACACAAGCACACATCCTGGGAGGTGTGCTTTCTCTATGGGGAAGATCTTTCCTAGCAAGATTTACCAGATGTCCCAGCCTGGGGAAGCTTCTTCCCATTCAAACAGAAGCAGCAGGGATAGTGGGAGCCTCTGTGGGAGGAGATAAACCAAGCAGATCAAAATAACTTCACATAGGCTCTGAAAATTAGACTGTCATTGGAACCATAGCCCACAAAAGTAGGCCAGAGCCTGCATGCCAAGCCTAAACAGGGTAACTGCCTGCTAAAATGAAATTTATAAATGGGGCCCATAGTCTTCTAACACAATAGCCAAAATGTTCAGAATACAATCAAAAGTCACCTATCATACCAAAAACCAGGAAAATTACAACTTGAATGAAAGATATCTATACATGCCTACTCTGAGATAAATCAGATATTGGAGTTAACTAGCAAGGATTTTAAAGCTACTGTCATAAAAGTGGTTCAATAAGCAAGTATACATTCTCTTGAAACAAATGAAAAAATCAGACAAATCTCAGTAAAGAAATAACTTATTAAAAAGAGCTAAATGAAAATTATAGAACTGAAAAAGTCAATAATAGAAATAAAAAACCTGCTGAATAGGCTCAATGTTGGTTGGAGTTGACCAAGAATAAAATCAGTGAACATGAGGACAGACCAAGAGAATTTACCCAATTTGAACAGGCACAAAACCAACGAAAAAAATGAACTGAGATTCAGGGATTTGTAGGCAAAACAAAGATGCAAAATTTGTACCACTGCAGTCGCAGAAGAGGAGAAAGAGTGGGACTGACAAAGTGTTAGAAGAAATGTGGCTGAAAACGCCCCAAATCTGGCAAAAGATATAAACTCACCAATTGAAAAAGGTGAGCAAATAGAATAAAAGCCCTCCCCAAAAGAATCCATGCTGGGACACCTGGGTGGCTCAGTCAGTTAAGTGTCCAACTCTTGATTTTGGCTCAGGTCATGATCACAGATCATGAGATGGAGCCCCGTGTCAGGCTCCATGCTGGGTGTGGAGACTACTTAAGATTCTCCCTCTCCCTCTGCCCCTCCCCTCAGCCCTCCCACCAGCACAATCTCTCTTTAAAAAAAAAAAAAAAACATGCTAAGACATATTGCAATTAAATTTCTGAAACTAAAGATGAAGTAAAATATTAAAGCAGCAAGAGAAAACACATTATCTAAGAGACCATCAAATAAAACATTAGATTTCTTCTCTAAAGCCATGGAGGCCGGAAGGAAGTGGCTAAAAGAAAAGAATTATCATCTGAGAGTTCTATACCCAACAAAATTATCCTTTTGGAAAGAAGGGGAAATAAAGAAACAAAAGAAAACTAAAAGAACTTAACAGTAGCAGACCTACCCATAAAGAATCACTAAATGAAGTTCTTCTAATAGAGAGGAAATACTCAAAGAAGAAATCTCAGAACATCTAGAAGGAGAAAAGAACAATGGAAAGAGTAGAAATGTGGATAAATACAATAGACTATCCTCCTCATGAGTGCTCTACATCATGTGTGATGATTGAAACAAATACTATAACACCATCTGCTAGCCAAGAAAATATTTAAAAGTGGGGTATTTTTTAAAGGGAGGATCTAAAATAAGTGAAGTTTCCACACTTTACTCAAAATGGTAAAATGTTGATACTAGTAGACCATTACAAGTTATATGTTGATATTGTGATAGCTGCAGTAACAACTAAAAAAACTATACAAAATGATATACTCAAAAACATTATAAATAAATCAAGATTAAATCTTTCAAAATGTTCAAGTAACTCACAGAGAGGCAAGAATGGAGAAACAGAAATAGGAAACAAATAGAAAACAAAATAAAACAAAATATCAGGCTTAAGCCCTAACAACTCAACAGTTTAATTAAATATAAATGGTTGAAATAAACAAATTAAAATTCAGAGATTGGGAGAGTGAATAAAAAAATAATAACCACCTATATGCAGTTTACAAGTACTCACTTCAAATTCAATGACATAAGTAGGTTGAAAATAAAAGGATAGAAAAAGATATACCATGAAAACAATAATTTCTAGAAATCAGGAGAAACTATATTATATCCAATAAAGTGAACTTCAGGGCAAAGAAAATTACTAGAGACAAAGAGGGACATTACAAAATGATAAAAGGATCCATGCACCAGAAAAGCATAATAATCCTAAATGTGTGCACACCAAACAACAAAGTTTCAATATATTAAACAAAAATTGATAGAGCTAAAAAGAGAAATAGACAAATACACAATTACAGTTGAGGACTTCAGTATGTACTCAGCAACTGACAAAACTACTGGACAGGAAATTAGCAAGGATGGCAAAGATGTGAACAACATGAGTTCTCATTGACATATATATAATACTCCACACAACAACAGAAGAATATACATATTTTTCAAGGGCTCGTGGAAGATTCACCAAGATAAACCACATAATGGGGCCATAAAACAATCCTCAACAAATACTATATATAATACTATATATAAAAGAATTTCTATTGTACAAAGTATGTTTTCTGATAACAGAAATCAAAAAATGAAAAAAGAAACAGAGGGAGGGAGGGAGCGAGAGAGGGAGGGAGGGAGGAAGGAAGGAAGGAAGGAAGGAAGGAAGGAAGGAAGGAAGGAAGGAAGG
>NW_027397123.1:6786105-6803456 GCF_003265705.2 Callorhinus ursinus | reverse complement strand
AGGAAGGAAGGAAGGAAGGAAGGAAGGAAGGAAGGAAGGAAGGAAGGGAGAGAGGGAGGGAGGGGAAAGAATGTGAAAATCTCTAACCATTTGGAAATTAAAATAACATACTTCTAATAATTCCATAGGTCAATGAGGAAGACTCAAAGGAAATTACATTTTAAAAAACATAGAACTGAATAAAAATGAAAATACAGCATATCAAAATATATGAGATGCAGCCAAAGCAGTACTGAGAGGAAAATTTATAGCATGAAAATGCATACATTAGAACAGAGTAAAGGTCTCAAATCAATAAATCTAAATTTCTACCTCAAGAAATTAAAAAAGGAGAGTAAAATAAACCCAAAGCAAGCAAAGGGAAAAAATAATAAATATCAAAGCACAAATCAATGAAATCGCAACAGGAAAACAACAGAGAAAATCAATGAAGCAAAAAGTTGGTTCTTTGAAAAATTAATAAAAATAATAAACCTTTAGCAAAAGTGACAAATAAAAAGAGTAAATATACAAATCATTAATATCAGGAATGAATGAAACAATATCCCTTCAGATCCTGGAGTTATTTAAAGGAAAACATGAGATCACTATGTATGACTTTTCCCTAAATTCAACACCTGGAAAAAGAAAAAGGACCAATGCCTTAAAAGCCACAAACTAACAAAATCCAATTAAATCAAATATATAATGTGAATAGACCTATAAACATTACAGAAACTGAATTCATACTTTAAAACCTCCCTCCTTTCAAAAAATAAAAATAAAAAAGAAAGGAATAAAGAAAGACATCTCTAGGCCCAGATGGTTTCACTGGAGAATTCCACCAAAGATGCAAAGGATAATTCATACCAACAACATAAATTTTACACAGTCTACTCCAGAAAAAAAGAGAGAACACTTCCAAACTCATCTTACAAGGCCAGTATTACCCTGATACCAAAACCAGACCAAAACAGTTTAAAAAGAAAGAGAGAAGAAAAGGAAAATTATAGACTATCTCTCATGAAATTTGACACAAAAATGCTCAACAGTATATTAACAAATTGAATCTAACACTGTATTAAAATAATTATACACCACAACAAAATGACATTTGATGGAGATATTGCAAAGCTCGTTCACCATTCAAAAATCAGTCAAAGTAATGAACCATATCAACAAGCTGAAGAAGAAAAATTATATGATCCTATCAACTGACAAAGAAAAAACATTTGACAAAATATAAAACCCACTCAGGATAAAAATTCTCAGCAAGTTAGGAATAGAAAGGAACTATCTCAACTTACAAAGAGCACCTACAAACACATTACAGTTAACATCAAAGTTAGTGGCAAAAGACTGAGTGCTTTCTCTCTAAGATCAGGAACAAGGCAAGGATGTCAGTTTCACCATGTTAGCTGAACATAATACTGGGAATTCTCACTAATGCAAAAGGAAATTAAAAGAAACAGAAAACATACAGTTTGGAAAGGAAGAAATAAAGTCATCTCTATTTGAAAATGATATGATTATCTACATAGAAAATGTCAAGGGCTGTACAAAAACATTCCTAGAAAAAATAAGTGAATTTAGCAAGATCACAGGATCAAAGATTGACATATATCAGTCAAATGTTTATACATCAACAATGAACATGTAAGAACCAAAATTGAAAACACAATACCAGCAGAGGCTGCTGGGAAGATGGCGGAGTAGGACGTGCCTGTGCTGACCTCTTGCCCACGTGGCCGCCTAGAGAGCACCCACGGCGGCATAAATAACCCAAAAAGCAGCCCGAAAACTGGCAGAACAGACTCTCTGCAGCCCGGCATAGACAAGAGGCCACAGCGAAGCAGATCCACCCCCTCTGATCGCTCTTGGCAAGATCCCGTCAAAGTGGTGCCACAAGCCTGGCAGTGTGTGCGTGGCCCAGACAAGGTAAGCACCACTCCAGAGTGAGTCCTGCCCCAGGGAGAGGGGAAGATAACCACACACCCATCTGACTGTGACCCCAGCAGTGGGCTGAGGGCGGGCAGCTGGTCTGACTGCAGGCCCCACCCACCAACAAAAGCTTCTCCGGGGACGACACAGGGACAGTGCCTGCAGTTTGGTGCTACTGCATCTCTGGCAAACATCTGGTCTGACTCGACTCAAGCCCGAGGCAGCCCCGGAGCAGCCCACTAACACCACGGGCACCAGACTCTGCCCACAACAGGCAGGGAGCCATCACAGACAACAGGACTGAAGGCAAACACATCCCAGCCACAACAGTAGGACACCCCCTGGAGCAACACACATAGGAGACACCCCCTGAAGCACCAGCTTCTGGGGAACAGACATTGCACTGCAGGACCTCTTCTTCATAGAGCCACTACTTTCAAGTGCAGGAGACGTAGCTGACTTTCCTAACAGAAAAACAGACAATGCAAGAGACAGAATGAGGAGACAGAGGAATGTGTCCCAAATCAAAGAACAGGACAAAATCAGAGCACAAGACCTAAGCGAAACGGAGATAAGTAATATGTCTGATAGCGAATTTAAAGTAACACTCATAAAGATTCTCGCTGGAATTGAGGAAGGACTGCAGGACTTCCTTGAGACCCTCCACCAAGAGCTAGGAGATGTAAAAAAGAACCAGTTAGAGCTATTGGATTTACTAAATGGAAATAAAAATAGACCATCTGGAATAAATAGCAAGCAAGAGGAAGTAGAAGAAAGGACCAGCCACCTGGAGGACAGAGTCATGGAAAGCAATCAAGCCAAGCAGATGAGAGGGGGGAAAAATACACAGAATGAAAATAGACCCAGGGAACTGAGCAACGCTGTCAGGCCTAAGAGTCGCATGATAGGGATCCCAGAAGGAGAAGAGCGAGGAAAGGTGGCAGAAGATTTGTCTGAAGAAATAATAGCTGAAAACTTCCTGAATCTGGGAAGGAAAGAGAAATCCAGATCCAGGAGGCACAGAGAGCCCCCAACAAAACCAACCCAAAGAGGTCTGCACCAAGACACAAAGTAAATAAGACAGCCAAAAGTAGTGAGAAAGAGAGAATTTTAAAAGCAGCAAGAGAAAGGAAAGCAGGTACATACAAAGGAAACCCCATACGGCTATCAGTGGGTTTTTCAGCAGAAACTCTGCAGGCCAGAAGAAAGTGGCATGATAGATTCCAACTGCTAAAAGGAAAAAATCTACAGCCAAGAATACTCTATCCAGTAAGGCTTTCGTTTAGAATAGAGGGAGTGATCAAGTTTCCCAGAAAAACAAAAATTAAAAGCAAAACCAGCCACGTCCCTGTCACACACAATGCCATCGGCCTGTGGGTCCCAAATTCACGGTCCAGCCGCCCTCCTGCCCGAGTCAGTGTGCACGGCCTGCCACCTGCTAAATGCCAAGTCAACACGCCTTCACCTCAGATTGCCAAGGGCTCAAGTTGACACTGTTCCCCTCAAATTTCAGCCCCTGTACCCAAGTCTGTGCACAAAAGTGGGAATAAATATAACAGCAGAATGAAGCAACCCAAACATCTATTTCTGTGGAATACAGAATGGATAAAAGGAGTGTGCTAGGCTGAGAACATCTCCAAAAAGCACATGAACAATACATACAGCATGATTCTGGTTAGTTAAAAAAAAAAAAAAAACCAAAAACCTGGGAGGAATAAAACAAGATGAAACTAGAGAGGGAGACAAACCATAAGAGACTTCTTAAGCATAGGAAAGAAACAGGCTTGCTGGAGGGGAGGTGGGGGGGATGGGGTGACTGGGTGGTGGGCATGAAGGAGGGCACGTGATGGAATGAGCACGGGTGGTTGTATGCAACTGATGAATCACTGAACTCTAAAACTAATAATACACTATATTGTTAATTAATTGAACTTAAAATTAAAAAAAAGGAAACCCCCCCAAAAAAAGAAAAAAAAAAGAAAACACAATACCACATACAATTACTCCAAGGAAAATGATACACTTAGGTATGAACTTAACAAAACATGTCCATGATTCATATGCTGAAAATTACAAAATGCTAATGAACAAAATCAAATACCTAAATACATGGAAAGACATACGACACTCATGGATTGCAAGACTCAAAATAGTAAAGATGTCAATTCTCTCCCAACTGATTTATAGGTTTAATGCAATTTTTATCAAGCTATCAGCAGGGAATTTTGTAGACATAGACAGGCTGGTTCTAAAGTTTATATGGAAAGGCACAAATCTTAGAATGACTTTTAAAAACTCTTGAGAAAGAAGAATAAATATAAATAAAGAAATTAATGAAAAATAAAAGTTAATTAAAGAATAAAGATAAATAAAAGATAAATACAATAAAGAAATAAAGAATAAAAGATAAATAAATAAATAAATATTACTCTATCTGATAGCAAAGTTTCAAGACAGTGTGCTAAGTGAATGAAGCCAGACTCAAAAGGATACATGTTGTATGATTTAATTTGTATCACAATCTGGAAAGGCAAAACTATACAGACAGAAATATAAATTTGTGGTTGCTAGGGCAGGGAGCACAATGACTACAAAGGAATGCAGGGGATGATGAGGGGTAACAGGAACCGTGTATACATTGATTGTGATGATGTTCATTCAACTGTCTACATTTGACGAAATTCATTAAACTGTACATCTAAAAAGTATGAAAAAAATTAACTGAGGATCCTATCTATGAAAAATAATGAGGCTTCCCAAAACAACCAAACATTTGAGGAAACCTATCCCAATCCATAAGGGACACCAAATGCAATAAACAGAAAAAAAATAAGAAGAGAGTAAATTGAGTTAATAGAACAAGTAGAGGTCAACTTTAAATAAAGTATTAACAACATATATAATGTCTTCAGAGTAACTATTAAATTGGCTATTTCAAGCAATCAATTTGGGATCCTACAGAGAAATATATGACAACTAAAATTTAAAAGAAAAAAAACAAAAATTGGTTAAATAGAGAATAGACACACTTGAAGAGCATACTGATGCACTGGACTACTGATTCCCAGAATAAAACACAGGCAAAAATGACAAGGAAGGACAGAAGCAAGTGATAGAGACTTGGAAGGTAGATCCAAAAGTTCTAAAATCTATTTAATTCTGGAGAGGAAGCATAGAATTGAATGGAAGAAAAAAATTGAAATAATATATGAAAATTTCCAAGATCTGAAGAAAAACACCAAGTATTTAGATCAAAAGGATCCACAACTACCCAGCAAAATAAAAGAAAAAATTGTAATTAAAATTACAGATTTTGTGAAATTCTGAGAATCAAGTAAAAGAACCCTAAAAACCTCCAGAAAAAAGAATGTTACCTGCAAAAGATCAAAGATCTCACTGACACCTGACTTCTCTTCAGCAACTCAGAATACTGAACAGCAGTATCATCAAATTTCTGAGAGAAAATTATATTGGATTTACATTTTTTTAAAGATTTTATTTCTTTAAGAGAATGGGGGAGGAGCAGCAGGGGAGGGAGAGGGACAAGTAGACTCCTCACTGAGCGCAGGGTCCCATGTTGGGTTCCATCTCACCATCCTGAGTCATGACTTGAGCCAAAAATCAAGAGCTGGGTGCTTAACCTATTTTGCCATCCAGGCACCCCTTGAATTTACATTTCTATATCCAGCGAAAATATCAGGCAAGCATTCAGGCAAAATGAAAACTGTTTAAGTCATTCAAGGATTCAAAGTTTATCATACACAAATCCTTCCTGGCAGAATTATATGAAGATGCATTGCAGCAAAAATAAATAAATAAATAAAAAGGATCCAAGAGTATTGGGAGTCAACAATAGTGCTCAAGGAAATCAGTAAAATTTATAGTTGAGTCTAGATAATTGAAAGAAAATTGAACAACAAACTGGGAATAAAATCCCAGTCGATGTGGTGCCTGGGTGGTGCACTTGTTTAAGTAGCTGACTCTTGCTTTCAGCTCAGATGGTTATCTCAGGGTGGTGAGATCAATCCCTGCATCAGGCGCACTCAGCACGAGTCTGCTTAAGAATCTCTGTCCCTCTCCCTCTGCCCCTCCCTTGCTCGCTCGCTCTCTGTCTCTTTAAAATAAATAAATAAATCTCTTTTAAAAATCTCAATTGATAACAATGCTGAGGGTGGCAGGAAACAGTGGGAAAATGAGTAGGGAAGCAAGTAGTAAGGAGAAGATCTCAGTTAATTCTAGACACCAAAAAAAAATGTAATTAATATTTTCAAAGCAAATACAAATTTTTAAAAGGTGTTTCCACTGCCAAACCAGTGGAGGAAATACATGTATGTACATGTGTAGGAAAAGTTCTGGAGGGATACGCACCACAGTGAAAAAAAAAATGAATCCATGTGGGAAGGGCATGGGGAGGAGTGAGGGATTGGTCTGAGGGCCTTCAGCCATAACTATACAAAGTTCATTTTTACAAGAATGCATTCATGTATTGGTATGATATTTAACTAACTAAAGTAAATCATATAATGCACAGCGAGAATGAAAAATGTCCTCACTGCCCAGAGATAATACATTTTAACACTGCAGTGCATTTCTATCTAGTTATATTTACTCACATACATACATATAGAGATACAGAGATAAAGATAGAGATAGACCATAACGTTAGCTTTATATGTATTTACATGCAGTGGGGTTTCTTGGGGTTTTTTTCCAAAACCTACGCACTCATATTTCCATACCAGCAGATAGTCTTCAACAGCATTATTTTTTTAAGATTTATTTATTTATTTTAGAGAGAGAGAGCACAAGCAGAAGGCACAGAGGGAGAGGGAGAGAGAATCCCAAGCAGACTGCACATGGAGCCCAACGTGGGGCTCATCTTGCAACCCTGAGATCACAACCTGAGCAGAAACCAAGAGTCCCATGCTCAACAGATGGTGCCACCCAGGTGCCCCTCAATAGCATTATTTGTAATGGTTGAATAATATTGCATACTTTGCATGCACTGTGATTTATTGAACAATGTATTATTAGATACTTAAGTAGCTTTCAATTTTTTACTAATTTAAACCATGCCAGAATGTGAACATTGGTGTACATGTATCTGTGTACACAAGCTTATCTCACCTGACTAACTGCTAGGAAATGCATCACTGGGTCAAAGAATATATACATTTTTAAGACAAATTAATCTTCATTGCAAAACTGTCTTACTGAGTAAAACTATCTTCGTCAAATTTCTTTTAAAACTGATAATATTTTTTTTTATTTTTGCCAACCAATAAGTAAAGACTGTTCACACCTGCCTATTTTTTATTACTACTAAGGTTAAGCAATCTTTACATGTATTTATTGTCTATTTACATTTCTAATTTTGGTAACTGTGTGTCTATTCTCCTTGATCATTTTTCTATTTCTTATTAATCTATAAAAGCTACTAATAAAGGATGGCATTATCCATTTGGCATGTATATTTTAAATTATTTTTGCAACTTCTTTAAACTTTAATTTCATTTGTGATATTATTTGAAAAACAGTTTATATTTTTGTGCCATCTAATACATCCGTCTTTTTCCTTGTGTCCTGCCTTTGGTGTCAGGTTTAAAGGGCTGTCCTCACTATTAGCTCAGCATTTGCCTTTGTTCCTATTCTTTTGTGGTTTCATTTTTACAAGTGACTCTTTAATACATCTGAGACTATCTAGTTTTATTGGAAGGCTCTACCCTTATTTTTCCAAATGATTAAATGATTGTCCCAAAAGCATTTCTATTTTCCCCACTGATTTCCATTTAATTCCACAAGAAATATTATAATACATCCTTATGGTAAAAAGCAAACAATCCAGACAAAGCAAAAATTCTCCTTGACCAGACACTCATTCAATCTCCAGCTGCATTCTCTCATCAGCAGTAATTATTACTATCAGTATGATGTGTAGAAATCCAGAGTTTTTTTCCATAATAAAATTAGCTAACACTTACAAGTGCTTACCACATGCCAGGCAGTGCTCTGTGCTTCATGTGTATTAATTTATATAATCCTCCCCATAGCCTACAACATATGCACAACAGCTATCTCCATCTTACAGTTTCACCAAAACAAAAACAAAAACCTGAGGCCAGGCTGTCTCACAATGTGCCTATATGCACATCAGTAAAAAAAAATTCACAGGATTACTTTCTTTTAAAAAGGGTTTGGCGGATTTCCTATCATACAATACATACTCAGCGGCAGCCTATTGTTTTTCAAATGTCAATATATCCTGGTTGTCTTTCCATATTAATCTATATAAATCAACCTCAAGTTTTTTAAAACTATTATACAGTATAATTTATCACAATTTATTTAACTCTTCTATCAATGTATATTTTGGTTGTTTCCAGCCTTTCATCATTGACAAGACTGCACTGAACATCTTTACTACAATTCCCCACACATTTTTACAAGTTTCTCTTGGTTTTTCTTGGTCATGTGGTCTGTGCATTTTTAATTTCGACAGATATTGCCAAATTGTCCTTCAAAATATCTGCACCAATTTATACTCAAGCAAAGCATGAGAATATTTGGTTCTTCATATTATCCCCACAATTGATATATCAATTCTTTTTTCAATATAATGGGCAAAAAATAATATCTCCTTGTGTATTATTTTGGATGTCCCTCATTACTAGTGAAACCAAGTAACATTCTATACTCTCCTTTTCAGTTCCCATTCTATGAATTATCTATTTGTATTTTATATTTTTCCTTTTGGTTTAATGATTCTTCCCTTATTGATTTGTAAATTTTTACATTTATTTTGGATATTAATCCTTCATTACAAATGTTACAAATATTTTCCACCAGCATATGCTTTTTTTCATTTGTTTATGGTAACTTTTATTACGTAAGAACCTTCAATTTTATCTGTACAAACCTGCAATATTTTCCTTCACATATTATGTACTTTTTTTAATTTCAGTACATTTCTACATTTTATTTTTATATAACCTTTAGTTCTTCAAAATATCTGGAATTTATTTCAGTGAATAAGGTATTATTAAAAATATAATTTTATTTTTTCCAAGTAGTACCTAATTTTTTCACACAATTTATCAAATAGTCTATCTTTCCCCTCACTATTATGAAATGACAATTTTTCCACAAAGGAATATCCATATATACAGGGATCTGTTGCTGGACTCTTATTCCACTGTTCCAGTTAAATCTTTGGCATTGATCTCATTGCATTTTTTTAAAGATTTTATTTGCTTACTTGAGAAAGAGCGAGTATGAGTAGGGGGAGGGGCAGAGGGAAAGGAAGAAGCAGACTCCCCACTGAGCAGGGAGCCCAACACGGGGCTCAATCCCAGGACCCTAAGATGGTGACCTGAGCTGAAGGCAGAAACTTAACTAACTGAGCCATCCAGGTGCCCCAGATCTCATTGCATTTTAATTAGTACAGCTTTAGAGTGTGTCTTGATATTTAATAAGGCAAGTACACGTATTATATTTTTTTCTACATCATCTTGGCCTCCTTCACACATTTATTCTTTCAAATGAATTTTATAATCAGCTTGACAAGTTCCATAAAAATGTTGGGCATTGAATTTATAGATTAATTTAGGGACAATATATGCCTTTACAATATTAAGCATTCTCATCCAAAAAAATAATATAGATACTTCTATTTATTCCATTCTATGATTCACTTTAATAATCTGATGTTCATTTCTATATTATCTAGTTTTATAGTTTTCATTGCTATGAGAATTGGGTAATTTTTTCTATTACTTTGTTATACTGGTGTATAAAAGCAATTGGTTTTTTTATGTTTATTTTATATTAGGCCACTTTGTAGTACTTTCTTATTAGTTCTAATGGTTTCTCAACTGATTATCTTGTATTTCCTAGGGAACTTGACTGCAAAAAAAAAAAAATGACACTATTATCTCTTCCTTTCCAATATTCACATGCTTTTTATATTTTTTCTTATTATATAGCATTGGCTAGGACTGCTAATACAGTATTGAATATAGAAGTGTTAAGAATCCTTGTTTTTCTTATGTTTTGAACAGAAGTATTACTGATGATTTCACCACAGCTATAGATTTGCAGTAAATATCTTTACTTTGACAATGGAAGTTTTCTTCCACTTCTCACACACAGGAATATAGGGAGATGGCTGCTGGTTATCATAAAAGAAATTTTTAAATACATTGACCTCCGTTAGGATTTTAATATAAAAGATACACCAGGCTTATAGAATTAGCTGAGTATCTTCCCAATTTATAACATAAGAGTTATCTATTTCCTGAACATATGGTAGAACTAAATAGTAAAATCCTCTGTTTGATGTTCTCTGTAAAAGAGTATATCTTTAACTAGCTTTCAAATTTTTTCAATAGAAATTAGCATATTTAGATTTTCTATGACTTATTGAGCTAATGTTGGTAATTTATTTTTTTAATAAAATCATGCATTTCATCTACTTTTCCAAAGTTATTAATAAAAGCATCTTATAAAATTTAATTCCCTGTATCCATAATTAAATCTCTTTATCTCATTCATGATGCTGTTTATTTATACTATTTCTTCTTAAGAAAATTTGAAGGAGATTTTATTGATTAATACTAATGACTTTTTGTTCTTGTTTATTTTATTAATGTCAGTTTTTATCTTTATTATTTCCTTCTACTTTCTGGAGATTTTATTTTGTTGTGGTTCTTTTTCTAGGATTCTGATTATGCTTGGTCCATTTGATTTCAATTTCCTTCAGTTTCTAATTTATGCATTTAAGTCCATAAATTTTCCTCTGATGGCTGCTTTGGCCACATTTCACAGGTTTTAATACTTAATGCTCCATTGCTTATATCTAAATAGTTGGTAATTTCCACTTTTTATTTCCTTATTAACATAGGACTTTTTATAAGTGTTCTTATATTTATGAGTATAGAGACTTATTTCATCTCTCCTTTAGTTGTTATTTTCTCATTTGGTCAGAGAATAAAGCCTATAAGACCTCTACATTTTATAATTTGCTGAGATTTCCTTTGTCATCTATATTATCAATCTGAGTGGTTTCTGTAAGCTTATTAGTACTAGGTGTTCATTCTGTCATCTAAACTCTGTGTCATTGTTTCTGTCTACTTGAAATAATCGCCTCTTTTAAAAAGTGTGAAATTTGTCCTACTTTAATTGCAGACTTGTCATTTTATCTTTGTCTATTTGTTTTTGTTTTATATTTTCCAATGTTACATTTTTAAAGGCACAAGGTGCACAATTGTTACATCATCTTGGTAGTTTTTTTTTTAAGATTTTATTTATTTATTTGACAGGGAGAGACACAGCGAGAGAGGGAACACAAGCAGAGGGAGTGTGAGAGGGAGAAGCAGGCTTCCCGTGGAGCAGGGGGCTCGATCCCAGGACCCTGGGATCATGACCTGAGCCGAAGGCAGACGCTTAACGACTGAGGCACCCAGGCGCCCCAGTAGAATTTTTTAATAATATGAATTCCTCTGTGCACGCTTTAATGTGTCCCCTCTGACTTAAAATGGCACCTGAATCACATTGCAAATTTTTAACACAGATAGGCTTATTTCTTGACTCACTGTCTCTCTCCATTTATTTAACTTACTATTTTGGAGGCAGATCACACTTTTGTCCACTGTGGCTTTGTAAATCAATTTGCTATGAGATAGGTAAATATTGGTTGCTCTAGCATATTAAGTCATCCATTTTAACTTTAGATTTATTCTGTAAAATTCCCAAGAAAATGCAATTTAGTGGAATAGAACTATTTATAAATCAATTTGGTGAGATCTCTGTATTTAAGTCTTTTTACATGAGCCTCAGAAAATTTTTATTTCTTTCATATGTGTCTAGCCTACTTAAGTTGTGTGGGTTCTTTTAGATAATTTCATTTTGTGTTATCTATATAAATAGAGTTTTTTTCTTTCCCTTCTATCTCTGTTATTATTAGTTTACTATATAGGACATCTATTGATTTCTATGTATCTCTTTTATACTTGGACATCTTACTGAACTCCTCTATATGGTGTAAGAGTATTTTAGATAGTATTCTTAGGGTTTTTTATACCATCATAAAATAGCAATAATTTTGATTTGACAATTCCAATATATATTTCCCAATTATTTTTATTATTTTGACTATAATAACCTATTTGACTTTGTTTTGTTACTATCAAGAATTTCTCCAAGTTTTCCATTTTAAGTATGGTATAGGCTATAATTTTCAGACAGATTATCTTTATCATGTAAACCAGGGTTTCCCAGTCTTGGCACTATTGATATCTTGAGCTGGATAATTCTTTGTTGAGGGGACGTGGCTGTCCTGTGCTTTGTAGGATGTTTAATAGCATCCCTGACCTGTACCCACTAGATAGTAACAGGACTACACCCCAAATCATGATAATCAAAAATGTATCGAGACATTGTTAAAAATCTCCTGAGTAGCAAATTGTCCCTGCTTAAAAACCACTAATGTAATGAATGATCCCTCTACTTCTATTTTAATCAAAACTTTTGGCAGGATTGGATGTTGAACTTGAGCAAATATCTTTTTGGCTTATGATTACATATTTTTTCCATTGACCTACAGATGTGATAAATTTTTAATTAGATACATCCTAATTTGATACTATTCTTACAGTGCTGGAATAAAGCCTTATTGGTCAAGGTATATTATTTTTTAATATAAGTTTAGTGTTCTTCCTCAAGATTGCTTTGGCTATTTGGGGTCCTTTGTGGTTCCATATGAATTTTAGGATTGTTTTTCTATTTCTGTAAAAAAATTGCCATTGAAATTTTTATAGACATTGCATTGAATCTATAGATGGCTTTGAGTAGTACAGACATTTTAACAATATGAATTCTTCCAATCCATGAACACAAGATGTCTTTCCATTTATTTCTGTCTGCTTTAATGTCTTTCATCAATATTTTATAGTTTTCAATGTATGTCTTTCACTTCCTTAGTTAAGTTTATTTCTAAATATTTTATCCTCTTGATGTTGCTGTAAAAGAAAGTGTCTTCTTAATTTCCTTTTTAAATAGTTCATTTTTAGTGTATAGTATTTATTAAAACTAACTTTATGTTGATTTTTTTAAAGATTTTATTTATTCATTTGACAGAGACAGAGACAGCGAGGGAACACAAGCAGGTATATTATGCAATTTTGTTGCATTTGTTTATTAGTTCTAACAGTTTTTGGTGAAGTCTTTAGGGTGTTCTATATAAAAAATCATGTCATCTGCTTACAGGAACAATTTTAGTTCTTCTTTTCTAATCTAGATACCTTTTATTTATTTTTCTTGCCTAATTGCTCTGGCTAGGATTTCCAGTACTATGTTGAATAGAGGTGACAAGAGTAGAAATCTTTGCCTTGTTCCTGATCTTACAGGAAAAGCTTTCAGGTTTTTTACTAAGTGTGATGTTAGCTGTAGGCTTATCATATATGGCATTTATTACACTGAAGTACATTCCTACCATCCCTAATTTTTTAGTGTTTTTTTATCATGAAAGGGTAATGAATTTTGTCAAATGCTTTTTCTGCATCTGTTGAGATGATAATATCATTTTTACCCTTCATTCTGTTAATGTGGTCTATCACATTGATTTGCATATGTTGAGCCATCCTTACCTTCCAGGGATAAATCCCACTTGATCATGGTATATGATCCTTCTACTGTGCTATTGAATTTGGTTTGCTAGAATTTTGTTGAGAAATTTTGCATCTATTTCATTATGAATATTGGCTGGAGGCATCACACTTCCTGATTTCAAAATATACTACAAAGCTACAATAATCAAAACAGTATGATACTGAGATTAAGACATATATAGACCAATGGAACAAAATAGAGAGCCCAGAAATAAACCCACACATATACTGTCAACTGTGCCAAGAATACACAATGGGGAAAGGATAGTCTATTCAACAAATAGTGCTGAGAAAATTAGGTGTCCAGATGCACAAGAATGAAATGTGACCCCTTTCTTACATCACACACAAAAATTAACTCAAAATGGATCAAAGATAAACATAAGATTTGAAACTGCAAAACTACTCAATGAAAACAGTTTCTTGACATTGGTCTTGGCAATGATTTCTTGGATTTGAAACCAAAAGCCCAGGCAAGAAAACCAAAAATAGACAAGTGGGACTACATCAAACTAAAAAGCTTCTGCACAACAAAGGAAACAATCAACAAAGTGAAAAGGCGACCTATGGAATAGGAGAAAAAATCGCAAGCCACTTATCAGGGAAGAGTTTAATATCCAAAATATATAAGAATCTACTACAATTCAATAGCAAAACAAATAAACTAAAAATGGGCAAAGAAATCAGACAAACAGTTCTTCAGAGAAGAAATAAAAATGGCCACCTGGTATATGAAGAGATACTTGACATCACTAATCATCAGGGGAATGCAGATCAATACCACAATAACATATCCCCCCACAACTGTTAGGATGGCTATTATCAGAAGAAAAAGAAGAGGGGAGAGAGAAAAAGAGAAGAAGGAGAAGAAGAGAGAGGAGAAAGAGAGGAGAGACTGAGGCAGGGGGGAAGGAGAAGGAGAAAAACAAGAAAACATGTTAGCAAGTATATGAAGAAATTGGAAATCCTTCACACTATTGGTGGGAATATAGAATGGTGCAGTCACTATGGAAAACAGTATTGAGGGTCCTCAAAAAATTAAAAATTGAACTACTATATGATCCCACTTCTGGGTATATGTCCAAAAGAATTGAAATTCAGATCTTGAAGACATACCTGCAATCCCATGTTCATTGTAGCGTTATTCACAACAGCCAAGATACTGAAACAATCCAACTGTTCATCAAATGAACTATGCCAGTCACAGGACAAATACTATAAGATTCCACTTATATGAGGTATCTAAAATCGTCAAACGCATAGAAGCAGAAAATATAATGATGTTTGCCAGAGGCTGAGAGGAGGAGAAAACGGGGAACTGTCATTCAATGGGCATAAAATTTCAGTTATACAAGATAAGCAAGTTCTAGAGATCTGCTATACAACATAGTACTTACGGTTAACAATACCGTATTGTGCACTTTAAAATACATTAAGAGGATAGATGTCATGTTAAGTGTTTTTAACACCAAATACACACACACACACACACACACACAAAAGAACACTAGGAAATTGGGAAATATTTGAAGATGATGGATATGTTTAGTACTTTGATTGTGGTGACAGTATCATGAGTATATGCATATGTCTAATCTCATTGCAATGTATATATTACAGGCGTGTGATTTTTTGCACATAAATTATACCTCAATAAAGCTTAGATATAAATATAGTAAGACATAGATATACATAAAGATACAGAGTTAATTTTTATGACCTCTACATTTATGTTTACAAGTGAGATTGACTTGCAGGCTTTGTTTACTACTTTCGTTAGGTTCTGTGTAAGATTAAGCTTGCTTTATAAAGTGAATTGGGAGGCTTTCCGTCTATAATTATTGCATGATCATCCTCTTCCCCTTAAGAGATTTAAATGAATTTCCTATTCAAGCATCTGTTTTAGCACTTTTTTCACTTCCTTCCTTTGTTATTCAACTATTCTACCATTAAAATTCATCACATAAAATTTCCTAGAAAATCATCCATTTCAACATATCTATGTTAATATATACTATATTTTCTACCATCTTTTAACTTTTTGGAATACATGAATATTTCTCTTTTATTTCTAATGCTGTCACGTGTGTTTTCCTACTCTCTTTCACTTGAATAACTTCTCAAATGTCTTTCTACCATTCTCATTCTTTGACAATCTTCTGTTTTCTGGCTAACATGTTTTATCTTTATCAATATCTTTCTAGGTATATCTTGTTGTCTTTCTAATTTATTGTGAGTTGAAATCTTACTTCATATATTTTAACTCTATGTTAATGATTTAGTATTTAAGGCTATGTATTTTCCTCTGAGTGTAGCTTTGACCAAACACCATGAGTTCTGATTGATGGTATTCTCATTGTCTTTATTTCCTAATCACCCCTAAGTATAGCTTTGATTTCCTCTTTGAAATAAAAATTATTTCAGAGAGGTTTTAATAATTTTTTAAATTACTGATTAAGATTTTCAATAATGCTTTTTGTTCCTTTTGTAAGATATATCTACTTAGAATTATGAGATTCTCTCCTTCTAGCCAATATATACTTTGTTTTGTGAATATTTCTTGGGCTCTGATATAATCTCTCATTTTAAGAGACAATTCAATTTAAGAAACAACTTTATGGGGAAGGATCAAGGTGGCGGAGGAGTAGGAGACCTAAATTTCATCTGGTCCCAGGAATTCAGATGGATAGGGATCTAACCATTCTGAATACCTATAAACTCAACAGGAGATCAAAGAAAAGAATAGCAACAACTCTCTGAACAGAAAAGCGACCATTTTCTGGAAGGTAGGACGTGCAGAGAAGTGAATCCGAGGCGATATTCGCGAGGATAGATGGCGGGGGACAGAGCCTCTGTCGGCCACTTCTGGCAAGTCATAGAGCAGGGAGCACAAAATCGGAACTTTTAGAAGTCGGCTCCACTGAAGGACGTCGCTCCAGTGGCTAAGCTGGGGGATGGAACCCTCATGGGACAGTGTGGTCTCAGGACCCTCGGGGTCACAGAAAGACCAGGGGTCCCTAAGTGTGGCAGAGCTCCCAGGTATCAGAGCGGGGAAGCCGGCTGCAGAGACGGAGCCGACGCATGGGCTCTCAGTTCGGGGTTGCCATAAACCAAGATCCGTGGCACAGTCGGGCCACTGCTCCTCCAGCAGGGACCCAACAAGTGGCAGAGCCGGGGAGACTCCCCTTCCTCCCCCAGGAGGAGTGGCTCAGGAGCGCACCACAGGGATCTCCTGGGTTTGGAGACTCCACACCGAGTCAGGTGCCAGAGATAGAAACGCTTGGTCACAGGCCGGGTGAGCACGGACTGTGGCCAGAGACCGGGGACACAGGAGTGACTGACTGCTTTTCTCTGGGGCTCACTGAGGAGCAGGGCCCCGAGTTCTCGGCTCCTCGAGGGGGGAGATTGGAGGCCGCTATTTTCACTCGCGTCCTCCAAAGCTGCACAGAAAGCTTGCAGGGAACAAAAGCTCCCAAGAGCAAACCCGAGCAGGTTACTTAGCCCGGACTGGCAAGGGTGGGGCAATTCTGCCTCCAGCAAAGACAGTGGGAACCACGGCAACAGGCCCCTCCCCCAGAAGATCAGCAAGGACAGCCAGCCAAGACCAAGTTTACTGATCAATGAGAACAGCAGAACTCCAGCGCTAGGGGAATACTGCACATAGAATTCATGGCTTTTTCCCCATGATTCTTTAGTCTTTCAAAGTTAATTTTTTTAACTTTCTTTTTTTTTTTTGAATTTTTCTTTTTCCCTTTTTCAACCAACATC
>NW_027397123.1:6699606-6786005 GCF_003265705.2 Callorhinus ursinus | reverse complement strand
TTCTAACAGACCAAAATATACCCTAAATCTCTAGTGTATGGCTTTATTCTAGTCTCCTGCCTGATCACATTTTCTCCATTTTTTTTTAATCCTCTTCTTTCTTTTTTCAACCAACTTCTTATCTTAGCAATTCCTTTTATAAAATCTTTTATAATTTTCATCTTTATAGTCATATTCCATCCCTTCATTGTATTTACCTTTATTTTTGTACATACATAAGTTTTTCTTTCTTTAAAATTTTGGGAGGCACTTCCTTCTAACAGACCAAAATACACCCAAAATCTAGTGTGTGGCACTGATCTATGCACCATCCTGATCATATTTGATCATATTCTGCTTTTCTTTGTTTGTTTGTTTTTATCTTTTTCTTTTTCTTTTTTCTTTTTTCTTTTTTTCCCTTCCTTTTCCCCTGATTTCAGATATCTTCTGATTTGTTTAGTGTATATTTTTCTGGGGTCATTATTACCCTGTTAGCATTTTGTTCTCTCATTCATCTATTCTCTTCTGGACAAAATGACAAGATGAAAAAAATCACCTCAGCAAAAAGAACAAGAGGCAGTACCAACTGCCAGGGACCTAATCAATACCAACATTAGTAAGATGTCAGAACTAGAGTTCAGAATGACGATTTTAAAGATACTACCTGGGCTTGAAGAAAGCATGAAAGATATTAGAGAAACCCTTTCTGGAGAAATAAAAGAACTAAAATCTAAACAAGTCGAAATCAAAAAGGCTATTAATGAGGTGCAATCAAAAATGGAGGCTCTAAAAGCTAGAATAAATGAGGTGGAAGAGAGAATTAGTGATATAGAAGACCAAATGATGGGGAAAAAAAAAACGTGAGAAAGAGAGATAAACAACTACTGGATCACGAGGGCAGAATTCAAGAGATAAGTGATACCATAAAACAAAACAATATTAGAATAATTGGGATCCCAGAAGAAGAAAGAGAGAGAGGGGCAGAAGGTATATTGGAGCAAATTGTAGCAGAGAATTCCCTAATCTGGGGAAGGAAACAGGTGTCAAAATCCAAGAGGCACAGAGAACCCCCCTCAAAATCAATAAAAATAAGTCAACACCCCGACATCTAATAGTAAAACTTACAAGTCTCAGAGACAAAGAGAAAATCCTGAGAGCAGCTCAGGAGAAGAGATCTGTAAACTACAATGGTAGAAACATTAGATTGGTAACAGACCTATCCACAGAGACCTGGCAGGCCAGAAAGGACTGGCATGATATCTTCAGAGCACTAAACAAGAAAAATATGCAGCCAAGAATACTATATCCAGCTAGGCTGCCACTGAAAATAGAAGGAGAGATAAAAAGTTTCCAGGACAAACAAAAACTAAAGGAATTTGCAAACACAAAATCAGCCCTCCAAGAAATATTGAAAGGGGTCCTCTAAGCAAAGAGAGCCTAAAAGCAACATAGAGCAGAAAGGAACACAGACAATATACAGTAACAGTCACCTTACAGGCAATACAATGGCACTAAATTCATACCTTTCAATAGTTACCCTGAATGTAAATGGGCTCAATGCCCCAATCAAAAGACACAGGCTATCAGATTGGATTAAAAAACAAGACCCATCAATATGCTGTCTGCAAGAGACTCATTTTAGACCCAAAGACACCCCCAGATTGAAAGTGAGGGGGTGGAAAACCATGTACCATACTAATGGAAACCAAAAGAAAGCTGGGGTGGCAATTCTTATATCAGACAAATTAGATTTTAAACCAAAGACTGTATTAAGAGATGAGGAAGGACACTATATCCTACTTAAA
The DNA here is from genome assembly GCF_003265705.2 of Callorhinus ursinus. Taxonomy (NCBI): domain Eukaryota; kingdom Metazoa; phylum Chordata; class Mammalia; order Carnivora; family Otariidae; genus Callorhinus; species Callorhinus ursinus. Next base: position 6,784,221 of record NW_027397123.1, on the reverse strand, counting down.
GGGTCTATCCAACAAGAAGATCTAACAATTGTAAATATCTATGCCCCTAACATGGGAGCAGCCAATTATATAAGGCAATTAATAACAAAAGCAAAGAAACACATTGACAATACCATAATAGTGGGGGACTTTAACATCCCCCTGACTGAAATGGACAGATCATCTGAGCAAAAGATCAACAAGGAAATAAAGACTTTAAATGACACACTGGACCAAATGGACGTCACAGATAGATTCAGAACATACATCCCAAAGCAACAGAATACACATTCTTCTCTATGCCTATGGAATATTCTCCAGAACTGATCACATCCTAGGTCACAAACCAGGTCTCAACTGGTACCAAAAGATTGGGATCATTCCCTGCATCTTTTCAGACCACAATGCTTTGAAACTAGAACTCAATCACAAGAGGAAACTCTGAAAGAACTCAAATACATGGAGGCTGAAGAGCATCCTACTAAGGAATGAATGGGTCAACCAGGAAATTAAAGAAGAATTTAAAAAATTCATGGAAACAAATGAAAATGAAAACACAACCATTCAAAATCTTTGGGATGCAGCAAAGGCTGTCCTAAGAGGAAAGTATATAGCAATACTAGCCTTTCTCAAGAAACAAGAAAGGTCTCAAATACACAACCTAACCCTACACCTAAAGGAGCTGGAGAAAGAACAGCAAATAAAGCCTAAACCCAGCAGGAGAAGAGAAATAATCAAGATCAGAGCAGAAATCAATGAAATAGAAACCAAAAGAACAGTAGAACAGATCAACGAAACTAGGAGCTGGTTCTTTGAAAGAATTAACAAGATTGATAAGCCCCTGGCCAGACTGATCAAAAAGAAAAGAGAAAGGACCCAAATCAACAAAATCATGAATGAAAGAGGAGAGATCACAACCAACACCAAAGAAATACAAACAATTATAAGAACATAGTATGAGCAACTCTCTGCCAGCAAATTAGATAACCTGGAAGAAATGGGTGCATTCCTAGAGATGTATCAACTACCAAAATTGAACCAGGAAGAAACAGAAAACCTGAACAGACTTATAACCACTAAGTAAACTGAAGCAGTCATCAAAAATCTCCCAACAAACAAAAGCCCAGGGCCAGATGGCTTCCCAGGGGAATTCTACCAAACATTTAAAGAACTAATACCTATTCTTCGGAAACTGTTCCAAAAAATAGAAATGGAAGGATAACTTCCAAACTCGTTTATGAGGCCACCATTCCCTTGATCTCCAAACCAGACAAAGACCCCATCCAAAAGGAGAATTACAGACCAGTATCCTTGATGGACATGGATGCAAAAATTCTCACTGAAATACTAGCCAATAGGATTGGCTAAAAGGATTTTTCACCACGACCAAGTGGGATTTATCCCTGGGCTGCAAGGTTGGTTCAACATCTGCAAATCAATCAATGTGATAAAATACATTAATAAAAGAAAGAACAAGAACTATTTGATCCTCTCAATAGATGCAGAGAAAGCATTTGACAAAGTACAGCATCCTTTCTTGATTGAAACTCTTCAGACTATAGGGATAGAGGGTACATAGCTCAATATCATAAAAGCCATCTATGAAAAATCCACAGTGAATATCATTCTCAATGGGGAAAAACTGAGAGCTTTCCCCCTAAGGTTAGGAACATGGCAGGGATGTCCACTCTCACCACTGCTATTCAACATAGTATTAGAAGTCCTAGCCACAGCAATCAGACAACAAAAAGAAATCAAAGGCATCTGAATCAGCAAAGAAGAAGTCAAACTCTCACTCTTTGCAGACGATATGATACTTTATGTGGAAAACCCAAAAGACTCCACCCCAAAACTGCTAGAACTCATACAGGGGTTCTAGAACTCATACATATAAAATCAATGCACAGAAATCAGTGGCATTCCTATACACCAACAACAAGACAGAAGAGAGAGAAATTAAGGAGTTGATCCCATTTACAATGGCACCCAAAACCATAAGATACCTAGGAATAAATCTAACTAAAGAGGCAAAGGATCTGTACTCAGAAAACTATAAAATACTCATGAAAGAAATTGAGGAAGACACAAAGAAATGGAAAAACGTGCCATGCTCATGGATTGGAAGAACAAATATTGTCAAGATGTCAATGCTACCTAGAGCAATCTACACATTCAATGCAATTCCCATCAAAATACCATCCACTTTTTTCAAAAAAATGGAACAAATAATCCTAAAATTTGTATGGAACCAGAAGAGACCCCGAATAGCCAGAGGAATGTTGAAAAAGAAAAGCAAAGCTGGCGGCACCACAATTCCAGACTTCCAGCTCTATTACAAAGCTGTCGTCATCAAGACAGTAGGTACTGGCACAAAAACAGACACATGGATCAATGGAACAGAATCGAGAGCCCAGAAATGGACCCTCAACTCTATGGTCAACTCATCTTCGACAAAGCAGGAAAGAATGTCCAGTGGAAAAAAGACAGTCTGTTCAACAAATGGTGTTGGGGAAAATTGGGCAACTATATGTAGAAGAATGAAACTGGACCATTTCCTTACACCACACACAAAAATAGACTCCAAATGGTTGAAAGACCTAAACGTGAGACAGGAGTCCATCAACATCCTAAAGGAGAACACAGGCAGCAACCTCTTCAACCTCAGCCGTAGCAACTTCTTCCTAGAAACAAGGGAAGCAAGGGCAAAAATGAACTATTGGGACTTCATCGAGATAAAAAGCTTTTGCACAGCAAAAGAAACAGTCCACAAAACCAAAAGACAACCGACAGAATGGGAGAAGATATTTGCAAATTACATATCAGATAAAGGGCTAGTATCCAAAATCTATAAAGAACTTCTTAAACTCAACACCCAAAGAACAAATAATCCAATCAAGAAATGGGCAGAAGACATGAACAGACATTTTTCCAAAGAAGACATCCAAATGGCCAACAGACACATGAAAAAGTGCTTAACGTCACACAGCATCAGGGAAATCCAAATCAAAACCTCAATGAGATACCACCTCACACCCATCAGAACGGATAAAATTAACAAGTCAGGAAAGGACAGATGTTGGCGGGGATGCGGAGAAAGGGGAACCCTCCTACCCTGTTGGTGGGAATGCGAGCTGGTGCAACCACTCTGGAAAACAGTATGGAGGTTCCTCAAAAAGTTGAAAATAGAGCTACTGGGGCACCTGGGTGGCTCAGTTATTAACCATCTGCCTTTGGCTCAGGTCATGATCCCAATGTACTGGGATCGAGCCCCGCATCGGGCTCCCTGCTCTCCAGGGAAGCCTCCTTCTCTCTCTCCTACTCCCCCTGCTTGCGTTCCCTCTCTCGCTGTATCTCTGTCAAATAAATAAATAAATAATCTTAAAAAAAAATAAAGAAAGAAAATAGAGCTACCATATGATCCAGCAATTGCACTACTGGTTATTTACCCTAAAGATACAAATGTAGCGATCCAAAGGGGTACGTGCACCCAGATGTTTATAGCAGCAATGTCCACAATAGCCAAACTATGGAAAGAGCCAAGATGTCCATCGACAGATGAATGGATAAAGAAGATGTGGTATGTATATACAATGGAATATTATGCAGCCATCAAAAGGAATGAAATCTTGCCATTTGCAATGATGTGGATGGAACTGGAGGGTATTATGCTGAGCGAAATTAGTCAATCAGAGAAAGACATGTATCATATGACCTCACTGATATGAGGAATTCTTAATCTCAGAAAACAAACTGAGGGTTGGGGGAGGGGGGGGGGGGGGGAGGGATGGGGTGGCTGGGTGATAGACAGTGGGGAGGGTATATGCTATGGTGAGTGCTGTGAATTGTGTAAGACTGTTGAATCACAGACCTGTACCTCTGAAACAAATAATACATTATATGTTAAAAAAAAAAAAAGAAGAAGAAGAAGAAGATAGCAGGAAGGGAAAAATGAAGGGGGGGAGATCAGAGGGGGAGGCAAACCATGAGAGACTATGGACTCTGAGAAACAAACGGAGGGTTCTAGAAGGGAGGGGTGGTAGGGGGATGGGTTAGCCTGGTGATGGGTATTAAAGAGGGCAGGTACTGCATGGAGCACTGGTGTTATATGCAAACAATGAATCATGGAACACTACATCAAAAACTAATGATGTAATGTATGGTGATTAACATAACAAAAAAAAGATCACTGGCAGTGAAGGAAGTCTCTTAAAGGAAATATTTTAGATAGTTTGTTAAAATTTTCCATTTTATTATTTCATTTCTGTAACAGTTGATATTTGGCTGTCCTTTTTATAATGCAGAGTGTGAACTTTCCCTACCATGTCTGATAAACATTGTCCAGGTCCCATTGCCAAAAATGTGTTGTCCAAAATGTCTGTTTAGTTTTTAAAAATGGAACTTTACCTTTGCTTGGCTTTAGATATATGTGGAATGTCATAATAGCAGTGGTGGTCAAACAAATGGAAATGGTAAGGAGACAAAAATATACTTGTGAAATAAACGCAGTATTTTAATAAAATAAAAAAAAGAAACAACTTTATTATTTGAAACCATCTCAATGCCTACAAAATCTGCCAAATACCAAAAGAGGTGTCTTAAAGTTTTCTAGTACAACTGTGAATCTTTCCACTTCTTCTACTCCTAACAACTTGCTTACCATATTTCACCCTAATGTCACTTGGCGTATTAGGATCCATGACTAGTCCAGTCTACTAGACTGTGAGCCCAATGAAGACAGGAATCATATCTGCCTTGTTTAACATCACCAGCTCTGGCTCAGTATTTATTGAATAAATCTAAGAAAAGAATTTACAAGTGATGGAGCATCATTCATCGTTCATGATGAATAGTATACATCATTCATCAATAAAAATAGTTTCTCTGCTGTAACTAACATTTTTAGCTTCAATTCTATTTTGTCTGATGCCAGTATTCTGTCCCCATTTCTTACTTTGTTTTGCTTGATCTTGTATGTCTTGTTTTAGTCTTTTGTGGGGGACGCGGGGGACATTTTTGTTTCCTTTCCTGTCCTAACCTTGATCTATGACATCTATTATCTTTGTGATTATATTCAATAAGTACTGGTCCAGTTTAGAATTCAAGTACTAAGTGGTTTTAAGTGTTTCAAAAGTAATATTTAACCTCTATATTTAACTCCCGCATTTTCCTAATTTTTAAAGTGGGAAGGGAAATTGAGTCTTTGGGTTCTCCTTTTTAACACACTGTAGTTAGCACATTTTTATTCTTTTCCTCCAGACCCCATGCAATTGTTTCTTCCCCAAATGCTCCTTAGACCATTATTAAATAAACTGAGATTTTATATTTGGATTATTATTAATTTTTGCATTCCATACATATTTGAAGATATCAATTATCTTCAAAAGTTATTTTTTAACATTTTAATTAAGTTTTTCAAACAATGTCTCAATTATTTAGACCAGCATTTCCTAAATCATTAAGTATACCTTGAAGTTTGCGCTGCCTTACCTGGGCAAAGACCTGGGCTTTCTTCATCCTAGGCAAACAGTCCTCGGCCATGGGCCACTCTGAGTGCTAGGAGAAAGATGGAATTCCCCCAGTGGTTCCAGTTCTCCATTCAGGTCAAATGACTCTAGTGCCAAAAAGGCACCCCTTTGAGAAAGCCGGTGTGCGGTATTGCTAAGAGTAGAGAACACAGAAGCTGGTAACAAGTCGGGAGGGATCTGCATAGGACACCAACACCAGCGCAAGCAGCACCTGGTGGGGCAGAATGAAGTAGCCGCGCCTGCGCTTGGCAATACCTGGCCCCACCCTCCTCACCTGCGCCTCTGCCAATCCTCTCCTCAGCTCGGAAGAGGGCACACTTTGGCGTTGCCAGACTTTGCATCAATTTGTATTGGGGCGGAAGTTTCCGTTAATGGGTTATCATACCACCTGCAACACAGGGGAAAGCAGGGCTCTTCTAAAATCCACACGGGTAACTTGAGGGTGTCAGCTGCATAGGCTGAGCGTGGAGTTTACCACTTTATTAAAATTGTGATTGTTCACGTAAAGACTCAACCAGGTCACATATTAATAATTATCACTGACAATCTTTAACATCAGCCAAAGCCCACGAGTGAAGCAATATTACATCTCCCGGTCTCATTTATCTTACTGCTTATGGCCCCTCTGTGGTCAGCACGCGGCGAGCTTGGCGGACATTTAATTATGAGCACATCATAAATGTAGCTGACAAGGCAGAGGCTGTCCAGGGATGCTTCTGGCAAGGGGGTCGCTGTGCAAAGTACTGACTTGATGCACCCGACGACAGGGAGAGGCAAAGACCACTTGTCCACGCTGTCCCTCTGCAGCTTCCCACCGCCGGAAGCTGGCCAGGGGCTCCCGGGGGTGGAGCTCGGTCCTCGTGGGCCCCTCTAACTTTAAGGTGTGTGGGCCACATTGTCTTACAAACCTAAGGCCCGCGTGTTCTCTCCTGTCCACTCGGCTCTGAGACTACCTTGGCTAACCTCTGCCATGTGTCTCCGACCGTTTACCAACCTGTCGGGGGCGAAGGGGGTGAGCCTCCAGCCCAGAGTGCAGGGGTCCAGGAAGCCCACCGCAGCCCAGCCACCGACCCCAGCATCCCCCACTCAAAGCCCTCAGCTCTGACAGGGACAAAGGACAGTGAAGGTGCCAGGAGCACCCCACCACCTGCCCCCACTCAGGCTTAAGTAAGCAGATTCGCACCAAATCAGAGAAGGAGGATCCTGCGCGGAGCGGGCTTTGCATTTGTTTCTAATTAGCCGGCGTTCGGAAGGGATGGCCACCGCGTGGCCTCATCAGGCCACACCTCCCTGCGCAGGCCGGGACCACTGCAGGCCCTTGGCCACCTCCTGTGTCCCGGCCAGCGCCCTCGGAGGGGCTAGGGTCCCATCCGTCCGCGGCCGCAGCAGGCTCGCGCAGAGAAGACAAAGCGTATAATCAGGGGCGCCGCAATGAAGGAGCTCTGAGGAGAAAGCTGAAAAGTAGCTATCATGTTGGCAGATAAATTCTACACACAATTATTCATTCCTAGCCTCTTGACATGTAGATTAATGAGTTTGATAACCCGGGCTTCTAAGAAGTAGATTCCACTGTGTTCGCAGGCTTTCTCCCCCTCTACCTACAAACAGCACACGGGTCTATGGAGGAAAAACAAATCGATACATTTGCAGTAGCCATCACTGCTTTTTTGTGATTGGAGCCCTACGTCAAAAATATGATGTGTCTTCTCAAAGCTGCCTCTCTCCTTCCCGGCCTGGGAGAAGCCAGGGGTGGCCGGGCAGACGCTGGAGGGGACCAGACGCCTCAAACCTTGGCCTCCGCTGGCGTCCTGGGCCTTCAGTGGTGGGCGGGCCGTGGAGCATTTCCAAGTTCCACCCCAAGGGCAAGAGCCGTTTGCTGAAACAGCGGTGACCTGCAGGCCATCCCTTGGGTTGGAGTGGTTCTGGACGTGGCCCTGCCGGTCCCCACTTGGCACCAGGACACCCAGGCCAAGAAAGTTTCCTGGGGGAGAAGAAAACACAAGGAGTGAGACACGCACTCCTGCGGCCACTCGGGGCATTTCACTGAAGATCGGTGAACAACACTGCACTCCGGGATTTATTCCCTCCGACAAGTCCAGATCCTCGCAGAGGACCTGGATTCACTGGGTGCGTTTATCATCATGACTTGATTTTTATGCCATAATTGTCGTCCCCTGCCCCCATCCAGGAGTGGGGAAGAGTTTGGTGATATATTTCGAAAGTCAAAGAGTGAATTTCCTTGGTGTCCCCATGACCCACTTGGCAGAAGCTTCTAGGATCCTAGCGCATTGAATTTCCTCTTCATCAGGGTTGGTGTTTATGTTCTAAAAATAACAGATGCTTTTTGCCACAAGTTCAAAGAAAATGGGAGGAAACAAATAACAAAGGTAATGTTTCTCCAAGCACCTTCCCAGGCCACTGGCCCAAGACAATCATGGTCGAAAAGCTAGTGTGCATCCCTTGGGACCTTTCCCTACACCTCAGCCCCCGCAGAAAAGGCCTTATCGGGGCTCGGGCCAGTGTATGTGGGAGGAGGAGAGAGTACAGAGGAAGGGCCTCCCCTGCTACTCTCCACCCTGTGAGGAAGCCCTGCTCCCATCCTCCCCTGCCGGCAAGCCCCCTGGGAAACAGAGCAGACCTCACAAACCTGAACAGAGTTCAGCCTGGGCACTGTGCGGGCAGATTCAGTGTCTGTGGGATCTTTGTGGATCCTGGGGGAGAGCGGGAACGCATGGGGGAGACATTAACACAGGCGTTCTGCATTGCACCTTCTTTTATTCTACAGGGATAGGAATGAATGAAGCAGAAATCCACCCAGCTCAGAAAACCCCAATGAGATTTTTGATGAGCAACGTGGACGACCGGCTTAAGCATTTGCGGAGGGGCAACCCGCTTTCAGCATAGCTTCCACCCTGCTTCCAGACAGACAACTGTAAGCTATGCAAAGAAGGTCAAGTCTCCCTATTCGAGCAGCCTTGAGAAGAATCAAGGTATCACAAGTGCACCGTCTCAGGGTCAGCATCGCCAGGTTTAGCAAATAAAAATTCAGGATGCCTGGTGAAATATCAATTCCAGATAAACATACAAATAAGTTTTTAGTATAAATGTGTCCCCAATATTCGTGACACATACTTATATTTTTAAAGTACTATTAGGAAATACTAGAATAATATACTAAAGGGAAAATTTTAGTATTAGTGTGTTCCATATGTGTTTGAAACATAAGATGATTAGTTATCTGAAATTCAAATTGAACTGGGCATCCTATATTTCATCTGGCAATCCTATTCAGGGTGTTTCTATGAAAGTGCTCTGGACAGAACCAGGGTGTGACCAGGGAAAGCAAAGAGCAAAAGAGCAAAACTCCAAACTCAGGACCACAACACACAGGCGCCCACCCCCCGCCCACTCCTCCATCTAGGCTCTCCTCACACTCTGCCTCCCCCTGAGCCCAGAGCCCAAATCACCAGAGTAGATGAGAATCCACCACATCTAGATTCTGCAGCAGTGTATATGAGACCCAAAGGTGAGGGGGCGAGCTCAGGCTGGATACCAAGGCAGGACCACAAAAAGGATTAGGGCCCCCAGAATTCTCCTTAACAAATCCCTTCCTGCTCCCAGAATGCAGAGCCTCAGCCCCTCAGCACGACCTGGCTGGGGCTTTTTCTAGAAGACAGTGGATGTTTAGAAGTCCACCTGGCCTGGCAGCCATCCCAGCACAGAACAACATAATGCACTTGGTGGGGGAGGAGGTGGGGGGGCGCACCAGCCCTGCTTTTTCAAATCAGTTATGGCCAGACTGACTCATCTTCTCTCATAGACCAGAAAGTCTCACATCTTGTTGCTTCCTAATCATATGGAGACCTAAATATAGACGTGTCTGCAGAAGGACAAGCCTGCGGAAGCCAGTGTCCTTGTTCTCCCCAGGGAGAGCTTGATTCTCACTCTTTTCTCCTGAATTGCGAGTGCTGGGCTGCCAGCAAACCTCGGTCCAGGACAGTGTCCTCGGCAGCGATCCTGTCCCGCTGGACCGGGCGGGCACCCTTCAGCGTCACGGCGGGAACTCCGCCTGGCTCCACGTCAGCGGCTGCACCTGGGTCCCACACACACCACTGACTCCCCTCTGGACACATCTCCAGCTTCCACCCGCCACGACAGTGACGTAGCGACAGGGACACGAGGCATCTTGGCTGCATCACAGCGGAGTGCTTGGCCAAAGAGCTATTTCACCGCCGTCTGCCCTTGAGTATCAGGCCAGGGCTGGAGAGTCCAGAGCAGATTCCTACAGCCCAGTCCTGCTGAGCACCCAGCGCACCCGTGTAACGCCCAGTACCCAGGAGCCAGCGGGACCCCCGCAGCAACAGGCTCTCCCACGTTTGCTGCATCTGAGTGCTCCTTCCCTTCATTCAATGAGGGGAAATAGCTCCAAAGGTGCCTTTTGCTGGAAGATAGCTCAGTACCCTTCAGGAAGGGTCTTTGGACCCCAGGGCTCTGAAAGCTGGGGGAAAGCAGCAAACTGTGTTGACGAGAACACAGATGTGGATGAGACAAGCATCCATACAGTCTGACAGACATCAGCGTGTCCACAGTAAAAGTTTTTAGAAGAGATCAAAGTCACACAAGACTAGCCACTAAATGCCTTTCCAACGCACAATGACAAATTAAGCAGTGAGAATAAAGAGACCAGGGTGAGGAACCAATAGCCCCACGGTCCCCAGAGCAATGCGAGTGGGGGGGGGCAAACGCAGGACTGCACCGCCCAGAGACTGCCTGACCCTGTGCAGACGGCAACCTGAGCAACAGGACAGGGATACCCCTCCTCCATCTCCGTGTCACGACCAGATCACGCATCCCTCGACTACAGGCCCAAACCTGGCAGCTCACAGTCCTCAACACAGCCCACAGTCTGATTTGATTTGCAGAGTAGTTTGAAAATATTTGAAATCATTGCCAATATTTAAAAATCAGGAAATTTCACAGGAAAAATCCAGATTTCTGGTTTCCCTTAAAAAATCAGAAGATCCAAAAAAAGAAAAAAAAATCAGAAGATCCTATGATACTGGGCCTGTGTTCATCCAGCAGTCAGGAGCCAAGGAACAGCCACCCACTTAGATAGGGCGCATGCTTGCCAGCTCTCTGTGGTCCCCAAACTCCCCAGGGTGAGATGCCTGCTCTGTGGGGCACAAGGGAGGCCCTGCCCTTAGTCCCCAGGACCACAGCAGGAACACAGAAAACCTCTGCCCTGCTCAGTGGTCCTCTGCACTCCCGTCAGAAGAACCATCAGTCGAAACCATAATTCACAGGTTAGCTCCCCTTTAGGTCCCCCCGTGACCCGAGGTTTACCACCTACAGCCCTCCTAGCAGTATCAATTAATAAGACAAACAACTCCAGAGTCTTGGAAACCATCTAGAAAATAATTGAAGTAAAAGAACCACTTTAGACAAAACTGGAACAACGTCACATCCAAGGCCCAAGGAGACAGTGAAGGCATGAGTTACATACCCATTTCACAGACTGTATAAACTGAGGTCACAGGCCCATTTCCCCCTGACTCTTTTTCTTAACTTCCAGGATAAATGGCCCACCAATGGGGGTGGAGGGAGGGAAATTTCATCATTGGGTTAAGTATTGAAGGGGAAAAAAAGTTCTGATTGGCTGATTCAGGAATTGGGATTCTGGGCAGAGCTTTACAAAAGGATAATGTATCTTTAAGCCTAGGTGCCCTTCAGGGAATGTATTGGATAAATGTCTTCTGAAAAGCCTGTAAATATTCCATTGCCTCACTGTCATTACTACCATGAAATGATAATGAAGCATGAAAGAAATATAATTCCATATTCAGATGACAGCATTAGCCTCCATAAGCAAACTGAAATATTTATTAGTAAAATGTTCAGTATCTATGCCTGTAATCTAAAAAAAGGACAAAAATGTTTTATAATAAAAAAGAGATTGAATGCAGAGGTAAAATCTGGTTGGCTGATTTTATTGCTTATTATTAAATCCTGGCAAAACAATTATTTTTTTCTTTTCATTAGTAAGACACCCAAATTAAAACTATGCCCTCCGGCTGCAAGGTTTACAGTAGTGATTAAAAACAAGGGATTGTGATGCATGGGGCTTTTGACAATGGCATAATCAAATTCATTCATATTGTTCAATCTTTCACTGACAAATATTTTTACAGTGAAATATACCAAAGAATCACATACAACAACTATCAATACAGAGAAATTAGGAAACCTTGTTATTATTTAAAGAGCGAAGTGATACAATGTTGCTATAATCTTGAATACAAACATTATAGTGTAGTTAATTAGGGTAATTATTGCCTAAATTGTGCTTAATTGTCTTATAGTGAATAGGATGTGTGAATGAAGCTTTTTGAGCCTTTTACAATACATAAGTGCCGCCAAACTATTTAGTTATAATTTAGTAAGTTTTGATAGTATTTCCTATAGGTCGGGAAATACATCTGAATGCAAGCTAAGAGATAAACAGGAGCCATAGGCCTTGACCTCTGTTTCACCTTATTGAAAAAGAGGCGTAAAAGAATCATTTAGTACACCAGCATCTCAGAACGCTCCCAGATCCAGAGCACATTCCTTTAAGGAAAGGGGAGAGAAGGAGAAAAAAAAAAAAAAAAAAAAACAGGGTCTTTGAAGTGAATGAAAAATTAGAAATTCAAGTGACCACGATCAATTCTGAAACACTGCACAAAATTAATTACAGTTTTGCATCAGAAGCAAGAATGTAGATTTCAGACAGTCGGTGTCATTTATCTCGAGCTACACAATATACAAGGCGATTAAAAAGCCAAATCTGTCCCCACCTCCCAAGTCTGAGGCCTCTCAGAGGCTGTGAAGTACAAATGATTAACTCCAAATTATGCAAGGGATTGTGCAGACGCTCCGGCTTGAATGGAGTGTGTGGCAAGTCACAGAAGCTGGAGAGGGACAGATTTGTGGCTCTTTATCAAAATCCAGTCTGGCCACCACCGACGGAATCCAGATAAATTGCACAGAGATCTGACAGTGGCTTGCAGAAAGCTGGCTCTGCAAAATCCAAATCTCTAATTTCTATGTGTTTTTAATTGCTTGCCTTAAATTTGCATTTTTATACAATTGGTTTAAAGGATTTATTCTATTCTATAGGCCACTCTGACCAAATTGCTTCCCATTTCACATGGAGTTGCAGAACCTTGTCTTGGAGGGGGCGGCGGGGGGGCGGGTGGTGGAGATTTGGCTTTTGAATCACCTTTAACAAGGAAGATCAATGTCCAAAGAGAGGTCTGCAGCCTTCTCTGGCCCTCGGGACTAGCCCGAGAGGCCATCGGAGTCCAGGTGGCCCAGAGATGCCCAGAGCCTTTGTCCCCAGAAGAAGCTCAATGAGCAAATACCCCAGAAGAAAACCCAGCCGCACCCTCCCTCCCTTCTTCCTCCGGGGCCCCACACTCATTAGCCCCCCTTTGGAAAAGGCAGGACGTGCATGTGTTCAAAATACATCTTATTCTGTTGTCAAAACCAAGTCAGTATTAGAAAGGCTGACAGATTTTTCCCGACTCCAAGAAACCACACATGGTGTGTCACACACACACACACACGCACACACACGCACACACACACGCAAGCTGGGTGCCTGCTTCGTTTAACCCTGCATTCGTAACTGACTTATTAACACTAGAGATTGCCAAGTGAGAAATTGTCATTTTAAGATTTGCAAATTGAGCCTCACCTCACGAACTCTTAGACTCTGAGCAATTGGCTCGAGGTCCCGGTGAAACCCCAACTGCCCTCAACACTAAGCTGTGCCTGACTTAAGCCGGGTCCCCACCCATCTGCCCCTGCCGAATCCCCCCAGCCCTCTCCCTACAGATTCTTAAACACATCTGGAGATGTCGGGTCACAGAAGCTTCTCCTCACCCCACTCTCGTCTGAGCAAGTCTGTTTATCCCCATGGTCTCGGGTGCAAATGACTGGTGGGCCCACAAAGGTCACAGAAGGAGAAAGACTATTTAGGAAAAGACATCATCTCCTGCTCCCCCTTTGGGGAGAGACATGGAAACAGACAGTCTTTCACCTCCTGTGGGAAAATGACAACATGAGCACAGTATAAACTGCATCGACCTCTGTTCCCCCATGACAGGGACACTAGGGGCTGGTGGGGACTGTGGCCAATTTTAAACATGTGATCCCTTTGAAGGGGGACAGCTGTACCCCTGTTCGAATAGACAGTCCTGCAAAGAAAAGCTGCTCCACATGGCCAGATAGTCTAAATTTTTGATGAAAGCTGGAAATCTGGATGGTTTCTGACAATTCTTCATTTTTTTAAATGTTGATTCCCTTTTTTAAAGTAAACAAAAGAACCACTCTGCTGGCTAAATAAAAAATACTCTGATGGCCAAAACCAGCCCAAGGCCCCCTGCTTGTGGTTTCAAGCTCATACCCGGGATGGATATAAGCATTTTCATTGCTGAACGGTTGTAAAGGAGACACCTTAGGATTCTAAAGGGCAGACCACCCCACCCCCAAACCCCTGATGGTCAAAAGGACACTGGAACAGCAGAGCCTGAATTCCTCCTCCCCCTTGCACTAGCCACTCCCCAACAGCCCAACAGAGTGACCTCGAGCACTCATGACCTAGGAGGTCTTGTGGGCTTTGGCCCAGCTCAGGGTCCATCCCCACATTGCCTTCAGGTTCTAGAACCAGCCTTGGTGCACCTTCCTTTTTTCCTAAGCCTTGGACTTATGGAGAAGTTAGATACATGCTTAAAAGCTGTGAGTCCAAGATCTGCACTCAAGTGTGCAGGCCCCGACCACCCCCATGCCCTGCTGCTCTGGGCGGGCCCCACTCCAGGGCATGCAAAGCTGGCTTCCAGGCCTCTACTCCTGCTGGCCGCACTGTGCTCTATCTCTAGACAGACTTGCCCACTGCCCCGAGCAGCTCAGTGGCATGTATTAGAGAGAGAAAGATGTGCTCAGCAACTGTGGGGTGCCCTCAAGCTGCCTCCTGCCGGTGCCCATCTGTAACCCTTACAGAGGGAGGGAAGGCACCGAGCTGGGTCCCTAACCAAATATCTCCCCAAAGCAACAGATAACTCACTGCTGATTCTCAGCCACGAAAACACTCAGCTTCCACCCCCTGGCTTCTCCGTGTCCTAGATCTCCCGACCTCTCGGGCCATAAGAGCAATCACACCAACTCAGGAGTCTCTGCATAGCACCCTCTTTCACGCACTGAATCAGTTACGCTCCACCTTGGGCTGAGGAAACATGGCCTGAATGTGGAATCCAGAGTTGCCCTAGCACCTTGGGCAATTCATATGCGCTCAGAGCTTCTGTTGGTGCATCTAGAAAGAAAGTTTATACCACGTGCCTTATAGGTGCTGGAAGAGTTAAATCTGCTGTTCATAGATGTCAAATAACCATATGAATACTAAGGATGAATCCTTTCTCTTTTTAGGATTATGCGGCTGCTTGGACAGTGCACAGAGACTGGGGTCAGCCTCAAGTCACAGACCTCCCGCCTCAGGGCAGCCACGCAAGGCCCTTTAGAAGTGAAATTGGTCACCTGTGTGGCACAAGTGGGTTAAGCGTCCAACTATTGGTTTTGGCTCAGGTCATGATCTCAGGGTCCTGAGATCAAGCCCCACATCGGGCTCTGCGCTCAACGTGGAGTCTGCTTAAGATTCTCTCTCCCTCTGCCCCTCCTAAATAAAGAAAGAAATACAATTTTTTTAGAAAATAAAATCAATAAAAAGTAAAATAATCATAATAATTTTTTAAAAAGAACGAAACTCACTCTGTAGGAGTTTCAAGATGCATTTAATAGGCCCTGGTTGGGGGGAGGGGGAACATAAGCCACCAGGGTTGTTGTGCCAACCAAATGAGATGGCATTTGAGAAAGGGTCTTATAAATGATCACAGTCTTTTTTTTATTTTTTTTTTTTAGATTTTATTTATTTATTTGAGAGAGAAAGATAGAGATAGTGAGAGACAGCACAAGTGGCGAGGAGAGGGAGAAGCAGGCTTCCCGCTGAGCAGGGAGCCCAATGTGGGACTTAATCCCAGGACCCCGGGATCATGACCCGAGCTGAAGGCAGACGCTCAACCGACTGAGCCACCCAGGCGCCATAAATGATCACAGTCTTATGAACTATTCTGGTTTTGTCCTCATCCAAAGGATTATATTCTATAAGCTCAAAGTACTAAAGAGACAACAGAAGGGTTGGCTTTGGGAATCTATGAATCAGAGAGCTCAGGGTTTAACAACTTAAGAAACCATTTTTTATGATATCACAAGTTTGAGTGAGTTCAGGCAATATTTATCTACAACATTTTTTTCACTCTGCATCATGATTTAAGCTGCAAGAATTCACTCTGTGAAATTAACAGAATGTCTTTCTTGCCGTGGATTACACAAAATTGGAACCAATCGACATCCACGTTAATACCTCCAGACTACCCCTCCTGACAGACCAGGATGCTATGAATTCAGTTGAATAAGGAAATTCTCTTCCAGGCAGGAAAAGACAACCCTCCCCTGCAGCACCCGGTTCACCTTCTCGAGCAATACCCTTTGTAGATTCAGAATCAGGATGTGGGCTTACAGTGAGGAAATGAAGGATCAGAGAGGTGGAGTGATTTACAGAAAGTCTCACGGCAAGTTAGTGACCAACCTGAGACTAGAATGCCAATCTAGGGCTCATTCTCTGCTCCCCAAGGTGGAAGAACCCCTCTTCCTGAATATCTCCATGTTCACAGGAGCTGTGCTAGACCTCGGAGGAGGGAAATGTCAGCCATCCTCAGGAGTGAGGGCACTCCCTGCCCAAGGAACTCCTGAGCTTCCCGTGAACTCCACCATGTGGTTGGGTGTGTTGGAAGAAACTGCACTCAGAGGCATGCCAAGTCGTCTGCAGGGCTAGAAGGGGAAACTCAAGCAGAATGTTCTCAAGGCCTTCAGGAAACATGGGGAAACAAATCTCAAATTACAGGAAAGTTTGCCTGAGCATAGCTGTTTAGAGGGTGTGTGTGTGGTCATCTCTGAAAAATTCCAGAAAAAAGAAGACCCCCATCTCAATTAGAAAGAGATGCTCAGAGATAAAGTTCACAGCGTATTTTTATCGGCCTTGTCCTTGGCAATGTACCTTAGAGAGACTCTCGAAATGACAATGCAAATTAGGGTGATTTTCATTTCAAATTAGCTATTGGATCCCTCACAATCCAAAGCTTAGTCTTCTAGGAGAACATGTATTGCCAGAAGCAATGCATCATATTGTTAAATAAGAGCCAAATAAGTTTCATTAGAAAAGAGAATGATCCAGGGGTCATAGTGGGCCACTACTGATGGTGAGTCGGGATTGTGAGGCAAAGTGGAAAGAAAATCAACCCTAGAGTCCAAGTCCCTACTCTACAACCAACCTTGGACAATCTTCTCTTTAGGTCTCCATTTTTTCAGCCAAAGTGGGAATTAAATAATATCCCTTCCATCTTCCTCTCAAGGTTGGTTTGGGTGCTCAAAAGAGAGAACACAGGTGACAGCATTTGGAAAGCCTGAAGCAGCACACGTGCATCAGGGGTTCCTGCTGACATGCTGGTCTTCGGGACTAGCAAAATTAGACAGTTGATCCGTCTTAATGTGGTTTTTGACACTTGTAAGAAGGAACTTAAGAATATGCGCAATGTGGAATTTTTCCCTGTGTTCTTTCTCTTATCCTTTAAAATAGGAACTATGTGAATAACTGTGGTTTCAATCATAATAATAGCTATTATTAAAATCACAGAGCTCACTCCCAACCCACACATGGAGAGAGACAGCTTCTGCAGGTCAGCATAAATTGCAGGGTCAGATTAGAGGCCCAGACTTGGCAGAAGTGGAGAAAGGAGAGGGTCGGTGTACACTGTCTGGTCCGTTGCCCCCTTGGACTCTGCAAGATGAGAAGCAAGGTGCCCCTGCTGACTGCCGGACAACCCCAAACATGCAGGTGAGGCTAACCCAGGCCATCCGCTGCCTGGAGCCCTCCAGCTCAGTGCACATGTGTGAGCAAGCCCAGCAGAAACCATCAGGCAGGCCCGAGCAGTAGAATTGCCCGGCAACCCACAGAATGGTGGTTTCTTTAAGGCACAGGTTTGAGGCTGTTTGTTACCCAGCTGTAGCTGAGACATCAATCAAACAACCTCATTGTGCAGATGAAGAGATGGGCCCAGAAAACCTTCCTGCTCTCCCCTGTACAACTTCAGTCCCTCTGACCCATCCCCCTCGCAGCCTCCAGGACGATAGCTCCAAATTCAAACCTTACCATGTCTCTGCCTCCTGGGGACCTTGCATGGCTCCTCGGCATCCCAGAATTGCCCAAACTCCTCCCCACCTGGCAGCCCTGGACCCGACCTTCCACCCCTGCCTTTCCAGATGAATTCCGTAGCAGGGGTTCTCAGCCAGTCAGTGGTTCTCTAAGGACAAACCTCTCTAAGGGGAGCAAAGCTCCTGGAAAGACCAAGGCAGCTGTCCCCACCCTGAAATGGTCACTGCCCTCTCTTCGGACTGGGATGCTGGCCCTCCACGCCCCACCCACCCCACCCCACCCCCACCCCGGCCCCGCTCCCACTGCTTCCTGTACTGTCACTCAGCATCTGCTCTATCACTGGAGTTCCATCCCCAGAGATCAGGGCCTCTCCCTCACCTTAGAACACCCCACACAGCCTGGCTGGGGTCTGAGGTTCCAGGGGCACTGGTGAGAATTTGCTGTGGCTGCTGGTGGTGATACTTACCAGCCCTAGAGGTGTAATGCAGGGAGGGTTGGGAACGTGTGACGAAATGGAAGGCACTGGGTTCAAGTCATGCCCCTTTTGCTTGAGGCCCTGTGATCAAGGGGCAGGTTGCCTACAAGCTCAGACTCCCAGTTTCCTCATTTGCAAAAGGAAGCTGATGAGTCTTGCTTGATCCTCGGGGACACTGTGAGAGCTGAAAGTAACTGCCGGTTCGTATATACCACAGCCAGGCTGACAGGCTGACGGTTTAGCATGCTCACTACAACCATCACTAAGTAACAGCAAGGCCCGCCCTCCACATCCCGCCCAGAGCCACCTCCGCCACGTGCAACTCTCACTGCGCATGCCCGCGTGCCCCCCTCCCCTGCTGCCCTCCTCCCGCCTCTCCCCGCAGGGAAAGGCCACCCCAGCATCTTTGGTGAGGGGAAGCCACTAACTCTCTCTGTTTCTTTGATTTGATTTCAGAAATCTGCAGGAGGCAGCCCCCAGAATGGAGGTGGGTTCTCTTCCCCACCACATTTTGGGAAAGGACCATCCTCCCCCCGCCCGCACCTCAGGCAGGGACTCTGGGGCAATCAGAGGTTCTAACCAACTTGACCCATTTCACAGATCTAAGCAATCCTTAAAACCACATCTCTGGTCATTGGGAACATGCATCATAATCCTTAAAAAAGGAAGGCCTACCTAGACCCAGCCTGCCGATCCCGACGGCACAGATGACAACACTCCCTAAAAAGTTGGGGTTCAAGGCCGTCGCCCCCAGCCCGGCCTGCACTGTGTGTGCAGCACCTGCTTCCAAGCTTCATTTCCTAGACCTTCCACCACGTGCTTGGTGGTGTCACAGGGACTGTGAGGCGCTGCCATGGAAAAATGGAAATACAATTGTCCGGCCAATAAAAAGCATTCCTGTATGTAATCCCTGTAATAGATTTTTAAATTCTCAGCGCTGACACACTGTTATGTGTTCACGGTTATTATCTGTCCACTTCCAAACCTTAAGAGGTTAGATTGTTTAAAGATTTGTTAGCTATGAACTGCTTAAAGAAGGCAATGTATAAACTCCTGGCTAATTGAAAAATAGCATTTTATCAGATTCTCCTCTGATATTATATTGTAATGGTCGTACTTAGAGCACTGTCAATACTTCAGTAAGTGGGGAAATTAAAAAAATAACATCTTCAGGGCTTTGCAGAAAATGTGGCTGTTACCAATTTATACTGCTTTTTTTACCATTATTTCCGTATATTTCCCACAATGCCTCGGATCTGAAGCAAACAGAAACTGAGTGATTACCCCAAAGTGTGCTAGATGAACTGGAAAAAGTCTATTCAAACAAAGCTCATTAGTTCTGATACCTCCAGGGCTATGACAAATTAAGCGCTGGTGAGTGTGCTTGCAGACAAAAGGATGATGGCAAAAACTAGGGCTGAGCTAGGCACTGTGTCAATAAATTCCCTTGAAAAAGGTAAAAATTACAATTGGAGCTAAAATGGAATCCCTTTAAGGAGCATGTACAAAATAGATCATCCCTTCTTTCTTAAGTACATCTGTGAGCCCGCCTGTGATGAATTATTGCAGCCAGGAAGTGGCCACTCCAGAGGGGCTGCCTGGCCAGGTGCACCTCCCAGGCGCTGGCTGCTCGGCGGCATCACCCTCACGCCGCCAGAGCCCAGACTTGGCCCTGCCCTGAGGAGAGTGGGAAAGCTGGGCCAGACTCCACAAGCAGAGTGTGCACACTTTCAAAGCTGCAGAGCCGAGGTCGGCTTGCCCACCGGGCTCTAGGCCGGCAGCCCCTGGGTCCCGGAGGGTTCCACAACCTTAAGGTAACCTTGCATTCCCAGCCAAAAGAGGAGCATGCAATGTAACCATGGGCTTTTGCTTTCCTGGTTGGTGAATCCATTTATATGGAGAATCTTAGAAAATTCTCAAAAGTAGTCGTACTAATAATGAATCTGGCACAAAGAGGCTTTTGTAATTATTTGTCAAATAAATGAAAAAGTGAAGGTAGGGCTATCTGATGAGTGAGTAGGACTGGGTCCAGGTGCTATCCTTGGGTTTTCTGGAGGATGTGGTGGCCACATACGCCCAGCCGGCAAAGGGTACCTCACAGTGCATTCTGACCTCATTGGCAGGATTTCTGCACCACAGAGAATCACAGCCTGACACTAATTCCCAGATCAACAAAGTGGGGGAAAGCCTCAGAGAGCACCTAGTCCCCAGGCCAAGAATTAGAAGAATGAGTGCCAAATCTGGCCCACAGATTTTTTTGCCCCATACAGTGCTGTTCCTCCTTTTTATCTGAAACATTTGCCACTTAAAAACTCGGAGATTTCTCACAAACGTTCAAATTCCCAGCTTCTCTGGAAAGTGGAAAGATCTGGCCCAACTGGGCCCATACTGCCATGTGGCATAGACAGCCAGGACGGGACTGCGGGTGCCCCATTTAGCAAGGATGCCCACTTCAGTTTACCAGCCCCTCCCAGCACACTGCACCCAAGTATTTTACCAGCCTGGCCCCTGACAGCATCTGAGTCCACAGCCTCTGGTCTAGTCAATAGGAGACTTGGCAAAAATATGAGCCAGAGACTGGGGGTGGGTTTCGAGGCTCCCAGAATGTGCCTGTGGCAGTGTCAGGGTTAGACGCCAAGCCTCAGTGTCCTCAGCGTCACACTCCCTGGAACCATCTACCACCCCATCCCCAGAAGAGTGAATTCTTCCCTCCTTTGTTTTGACTTCTATGCCTTGTTCATATTTCTCTCAATGTCCTAGCCAGCCACCCATCCGGTCAAGCTATGCGCCAGCCTTTGGGCCAGATGCTCTCCTGCAATCATCTGTGTGTGGTCCTGCCTCTGCCACTGGATGCTGAGCCACTGAGGACAGCCACTATCTGCAGCGCCTGCTGCATGGTACATTCTCAGCAAAATCCTTGTGTCCCTTTCATCACACGGCATCACGGTATCCTTCAGGTTCTGGGTCCCAAATCTTGATGGATGCATGTAGTAACGAAGCCCAAGACCACCATGAACATCAGTTTCTTCTTCACCACTTGGCTAATCATGCCCTCAAGCCCCTCTTCTGATGCAAACCCCCACACTGAGGTTTCCTTAGGTCCACTGAGGCTATCAAGAGAAACACCTGCTGACCCCAGAAGGTTCATCCATCCAGGAAGGCAGGGAAATTACATCCTTCTTTGTGATCCTTCTGCTTTGTGTACATGTTACTTACATTTCCAGACCCAAAGACATGGAGGGGCAATTCTTCTCAAGCTGACGCATGAGCTCACCTGCACATGAACTTGCGGGTGTCCTTTGCAACTCCGCCTTAGCATGATGTGACTGTGGCTTGGAGGCATATGCTCATGGGGACTACAGGGGCAGCAAGGAACAGGAGCTGGGGGCACCTGTGATGGTGAAATACCAGCACCGTAAAGTACCTCTGGGCTCCCTCCATACCAGCTTCCACTGTGCAGACAGCTCAATACAATGCCTCTGCTGTTAAAAACAAAAGCACAATGGAGTCATATTTTTTACTTTTATCTTTCAAAAGTTGAGAAATAGGTGAGGAGAAACTGGAGTATTGTGCCATCCAGGTGTTCCCATCACCTCATCAAAACTGGTCGAAGGAAGAGCAGAAAGTCAGAGGGGACAAGCAGGAAGCTGCTGAGCAGCAACATTGAAGGATGTGCGGCCAGTCCCGTGCCCATGAGCTCACCACCGCTCCATCCTGGGGACAAGGGTATGGGCCGTCCCAGACTCAACTGAGGAGCTCCAAATTAACTGTTTCCCCAGAACTGATTAGACTGGAACAGTCATTACAGAAACATTAAGTTACAGTATCTCTCCCCACCTCCAACTTGCTACATCTGACTTGGTGAGCCAAGAACTCATCCCCACCACTCACCGGTTCATCCACATCCACTCTTCTGCCACCACAGAGGCTGCTGAAAAGTGCCTCTCCCAGGAGGAAGGGCCTGCTGTTGCCCAGTGACTGCATGGCAAGCAGAGTGCCAGGACAAGTGGGTGTCTTGATGACAGGGCAGCAGGAGGGCACTCGAGTAAAGCAGGGAAGGGTGTTTTCCAGCTCATCTCCAGCTGAGGCAGAAAGACTCACCTGGCAGGGTTTTGGCAAGTGGCCGGGCTGGTAGCCTGGGTGGTGGGCCTGTTGGGGAGTCTGCAGCCCACTATGGAATCCCAATATCCCTTCCTCCCAGAAGGGCAAACTCCACATGTCCCTGGCCAGAGACACCCGGAGAGGAGGCCAGGCATGCCGCCCCAGCCTCCCACTGTTTGGTGCCATTCTCCAAGTGTCCCGCCAGTGCCATGGCGGGGAGGAGGACTGATCTGTGTCAGACATGCTCAGTGCAGCTCCGTGGGCCCCCCTGAGAGCTGCTCCATGCCACAAGGAGGAGGAAGGCACATGAGCAACTCACTAGGGCCCTCCCTGTCCTTATTTCTCCACTTCCAAGGCTCCCTTCCCCCCTTTGTCATCTCAATGCTTCTTCCCTTTGGATTTGTGGGTCTCCTCTTCACCCTGCTCCTCCCCACCTCCCCAACAATCCTTTCTGGGTCCTCTGAAATGGAAGAATTCCCAGAGATTCTGACCACAACCTTCCTGGCTTTCATGCCTCTCCCTGGGGGCCTTAGTGTCCACACCTCCGTGGGAGTGACTGCCACGTATCCAACTCCCGCCCAGCCTCTCTCCCAGAGCCAACCTCCCACTCCCACCTGCCGGACATGCCCGCTCAGTGGGTCCACTCAGACTCACACAGTGCCAGTTTCTCTCATGTCCACCAGGTGAGACAGGAGGGGAGGCACCTGCACCCTCCAGTGGCGTCAGCCTTCCCCCCACACCTCTCCAGGGCGTTTTCACAACCTTTCCTTAATTTCTGCCCCGTATTCTCACCATTTCCACATAGTACCTCTTAAAAGGGGTCTCTTTTGTAAGGTTTCTCAGGGAGAAAAGCCACCCCTCCTGGCCCACCACATCCCACACTTTCCTCCCTCTCCACCTGTCTGTTTAAACGCCACTCACTCAGAGAAGCCTGCCCTGACCACCAAGACAGGTGAGTCTCCCTGCAATCTGTTCTCTTTCTTCAAAATATTTATCATAATTCTGATCAATAAATGACCTGTGCAATAATTAATCTAATGTGTCCCTTCTCCCTGTTAGACTCCAGGCTTCACAGCAACAGTGATGAGTGATCCCTTGTTTGCATGGTGCGTCTATACCATAGGCACTCAATAAATGCTTGAATGAGAGAGAGCCAGGCACATTTATTCATTCAAGCATGTTTTTTGAATACATGTGAAAACTGGCCCCAAGCAAACTGGGATTTTTATTATATATCCCTGTTTGTCTTGTACCAAGACAACCTACTCAGGCATCTAGCAGGTTAGACATACAGGGCCCACATTTTCTAGAAAGACAGCCCTGCCCCTCCTCAAGCCCTGCCCCTCCTCAATTAAACCCTCCCCCTGAGAACCCCTACTCCCAAAGTAGAGCCCACCAGGAGCCAAACTTCCTGATCCAATTTAAACTCTGGTCCTCAAAGCCCAGCACCAGCACCCCTGAGCTTCAAAATACCTGTGGAGTCCAGACATACAGCAACGCTGCCCTGGTGCCCATCATTGGCCCCAGCATGGCCAGCACTGAACACCTACCTCTTCAGAAGCTATTTCCTTCTTCTGATGGGCTCCTTCTCTGCACCACCCATCCACATGACAGTATCTTGCAAATGTGGAGTTTTTTCATTGCCTAAGTAATGGAAGCTCATCCTTGAGAATTGTGCACAATGAACAAGCAAGAGAAACTACCCATGATTCCCCATCCATCTGGACCACCACCTGTTGGCATTTTGGTTGGCACTTTGGTATGATCATTCCATGCTTTTATTACTTGCAGCTCCTCAGTGGTCTCCTTCTTGGTAAGCTCTATGCTTTGGGTTGCCCAGGGCTCAGCCCTTGGACCTTGTCTCCTCTCCAATTACACTCACACCTTTGGTGTTCCCTCCAGCCCCACAGCTTGAAGTACCAGCTTCCAACTGTCTGCTGCAATGGCCCACCTCAGCCCTACCTCCCTCCCCAGCTGCAGGTGCAGAGCTCCCACCGCCCAGTCGCCACCCCTTGAATGTCCAGCCCATGTCTCACACTGCACATGTCCACAAATGTCCCTTCAGACCTCCAAAAGGTGGGACCCAACCCTGCACCGGTACCTTGCTCGCTTCACCTGAATCCCAACCCTTTCTGTTCTTGTCTTTATTTAAAATTTTGATGTTTTGTTCATCATGAGCTTTTGCATTAATGTTGGCTTTTTAAATACTGCATTAAAATATGATTTACCTTGATTACAGAATTTGTTGGCACTCCCTTAAATTTTGCACCTGAGGTGAGTACCTCACTCACCTGACCCTAGTCCCTGAGCCCACCAACCTTGATCATCACCATGCAACAAGCAGCCTAGCTGCTCACCTCCCATCTCTAATACTTCTGAGCCCTTGTAGTTTAGCAGGAAACACCTCACCTCTGGGTCAGAAGCTAGTGTTGTAAGAAGTCGCCTAAGGGGCAAGCCAGAAGTTGCAATGCAGAAATGCGGAGGAGACACCACCCACGGGGTGAACTTTGACCCCTGGGAAACGAGATGGGAGGGAGCCAGGCACACAAATTCCCTCTTCCCTCTCACCCACTGACTACTTGGAGACAGAGTTTCTGCACACAGCCCATCTGGAGAAGACCACCAGCCAAGCAGAGCCACCTGCTGAGCCACCTGCTGTGTCTCCCCGTCCAGCTCAGCACAGTGCATGGCTTCCCTTCCCTCCTTGCGCCGCCCCCTGCCCCGGCCCACAGTTCACCCCTCCCAAATAAAGCACCAGTCCCTTCAGCCCCGCCTCAAAGTGTTTCCTAAAGAGTTTGGGTTGCGGCACGTCTGTTTCTGGATGTGTGTTTTGTTATCTTGATACGTTTTGCGGGTTTAAAGGACATTTTAATATCTAATACAAATTCTCCAGCTCACATCCCCCCCCCAAATTTCCGTGCCTATTGTCACTCATTTAATCATCCAAGTGAAATTTCCCAGAAGTTAAACTCGGGGGCTGGGGGGAGAAAAGTCTATTTCTCAAATCATCTTCACATTTCTCTTTTTCCAAACCCCACACAAATATTTATTAACAGCTCGTATGTAAGCACAGTCCTGGGCTCCATGTGACCCCAAGGGAATTATAATCTAGCTGGGGAATGGAAGAGAGTAATTAACAACTTTTAAATAAGCCCCACGGTAGATGGCAGTATCCCCGGTTTGCGTGGAGCCAGATCTGGAAGCTCCATAACTGAGAAGAGCAGTTGTGGGGACCCCCAGTGGAGGTTAGAGTCCTGGTCCCCCTGAGCCCAAGCCTCTCCACCCAGCAGCCTGGAAGAGGAATGACTACAGAGGCAGGGAGCACCAGAGAGAGTGGGAATGTCAGGGCAGGTTTCTCGAAGAGCAGATAAACTTTAAGAAAAGGAGAAAGTGAAACATCATTCCAAGAAGGAAAGACAACTTCTGTGAAGTTTCCAAAAACAATTGGAATTGGATTCCAGAAAGAACCCTGAAGCATCCACACCCCAGTGGACAGGGAGAGCATACAGCAAGCGGGGGCAGACAGCTGGTGGTCAGTCATGGCTTGCTCATTCTGTGAGTGCTCGCGTGTGTCCCCTGAGAATTTTGCTCTTGACTTCCCCCAAGTGGGCAGAGCCCTCAGCTCGTCCCACACACTTTGTTCAGCGGCCTGTGTGTTCCTGCCAAAGGGTTCCAGGGAAATGGCCCCAGGCCACCACAGTGATGTCCCACCCTTGTTTTGCAGGATTTTTAAATTATCTTCAAATGCTCAGTTTTCATAAACTTCTCAAAACAAAATTTGCCTTGGAAATAATACTTCTTTACTATGGTAGTGGTCTGCGTGCTTTTTACAAATTCTGCAATCGAAATCAATTCACATGACCATAATGTGTCATCTACCGAATAGTAAGCAGGAGGCTCCTCGGGGGTGCCATCTTTGAGAAACACAGGACCCATCCCCCCCGTGGGCAGGCATGTTCTCCCTACACCCCGAGCCGTTATCACGGTACCTGGAATATCATGGATGCTTTAGTGAATGAATGAATGAATGAATGAATGAATAAATATGAACAACTGAGCAGAGTCTGGGAAATGGTGGCCATATGAACAGAGTACCGTGGAGATGCAAGAAAGGGAGCAGCCACAGGAGCAGGGGACATGGCTGAGGCGGGAGAAAGCACCAGCCTTTCCACCGAATTCCTCGGCGGCCAGAAGACTAAGACTGCCCGCATCGTCCAAGTAGCAGGGCGAAGTGACAAAACAGTAATTCCTCAGAAGACAAATGCCACCTTAGGAGGTCGTGGGGGCGGGGGGACATGGTTCTTAAAGCAGGACTTTCCAGAACCGTCTAGAAGATCCTGATGTGGATATTTCGGGGAGTTGGGAAGGCCTTTGCAAAGCGCGGGGGTAAGGCCCTGGGTGTGCGTTTAGCCTGCAAAGTGGTCTGACGTTAAGTGGAGCCACTGGCCACACAGCGCTGGAGGGGGTGGGGGGAGGTAAGGAGGTGGAGGGGCGGAGCCGGAAGGGGTGGAGAGGCAAGGTGGATGGGGAAGGGGCGGAGCCAGAAGGGGTTGGGGTAGGCAAGGACGAATGCATGGGGGAAGAGCGGACATCTCTGAGTGCTGGCGAGGGGGTGGGAGGGAGAACTTTAAAGACCTTCTTCTGAGTTCCCCCACACTTTCCCCTAAGAAAAAGGCTCAGCCACCAAATACTGATTGTGGGCTTCCTATGGGCGACTGCAGTGACAATAGTGGGAGAGGGAGGAGGTGCCTGCCCTAGACAAAAGGACACTCGAACGGGACGACAGCAAGACCCACAGAAGCTGTGCCATCAGGAGGCCAAGACCCAAATGACGAAATGCATTTTGCACGCAAAGGGAACAGCAAATGCTGAGGCCCAAAAGTGGGGAACCCAGAGGTCGGTGGCTCCCGCGCATCAGGGACAGTGACCTGGGGTAGAGGTCAGACTGGCCCCGCATCATGGAGAGCCTGGGTGGCTGTGATGAGAGGTTAGGGGTTTGTTCGAATAGAATGGGGAGTTATTGGAGGGTTTCAGGCAGGGGCCAGTGAGAAGGTGGCCAACTGAAAGGCAGGAAGAGAGCTCACACCAGAAACCAATCATGCTAACACCCTCATCTCAGCTTCCAGGCTCTGGGGCTGCAAGAAAATGGATTTCTGCTGTGTAAGCCACTCAGCCTGTGCTATCTTGTTATGGGGGCTCACGCTAAGACAGGGATCCTACTGCCATGTTACACTTTGCCCTGCCCTACCTTCTTTAGCATGCCACAGAGCGCTGGGGGCAAAGGGAAGTCAAATTTTAATAGAGCGATAAACTCTGCAGAAGCCAACAGCCCTGGTCCACACTCTGCACCCGGCAGAGGGGACCTCTTCAACCTTCCCGGCTCTATGCCAGCTTGTTCATGTGTTTTGTTATAATCCCCATCATTACGGTCACAGAGCGTCAAAAGCTCCCACAAGCATCTTCTCTAAACGTAGAAAAAAGAAAGAAAAGAACACCTCCACCAAAGATCTCAGAGGAAGTCGTGGGTTGTCTCAGGTACTCCAAACAAGCTCAGGCAGGGAGGTTTCGAGACCATAACTCTTGCAACTTTGTGTCATCGCATGATCTTGACTGTGAAGAGCACCCAGATCCCTGGGTTGTTGTCTGTGTCCTTTGTCCCTTGCAATCCACCAACAATCATACCCATGTGTACAAAGCACATAAATAAAAGGGGAAAGACAAACAACTGTGTAGGAAAACAAGTCGGCCTCAGCACAGGACTCTAAAAGGTGGTCCTAGGTCACCTGCTATGACTCAGGCCAGCCCACAGTTCCAGGGTAAGACCCTGAAATTTGTTCACTGTGCAGAGCTTCACTATATCCCACTACCTGGGTCTGTGATAACGCTGTCCCAGCTGGGCATGTAGGGATGCCACAAGATGTCTAATGAGGAGCAGTTGGCCCCAGGAAGCAACAGCACTTCTGTCTCCCTCCTCTCCGTGTCCTTGCCAGCTCCTGCGAGCAAGAGTCACAGTTGACTCGGACACTGCCTTGCCTTCAAGGAGCCCTCCCGTCATATAAGAAAGACAGATGGTAAGATGAAAACATGAGCAAGAAGTCTGGGGACCCACGTGAAGAAAGGCTCAGCATGGGGAACACAGGAAGGCCTCCCAGAGGGGATCACTTGTGTGCTGGCTCTTGAAGATCAAGCTGGGTTTCTGAGGGCAGGGAACTATCATCTGTTCCTTTTCTCAGCCCCATTTCTTCCCTCACTGCCTGGATGGCTCCTGGTCTGCCTGATGGGGAGTGGCTGTGGTCACTTGAACCCATCCCCTTCTTGATATTCATCTCTGCACACATGCCAGGCTCTCCCCACCAGGCACACACAGAGCCCGGGGCGCCCCTCTCTACTTTGGACAGGGGTGAGTCCCTCCGCCATCCCAGGGGCTAGGTTTCCCTCCTGCCCATGAGCTGGTTCCTCAGCAGCTTTGTACACCAGCTTCATCCCCATCGTGGCCCTGGCCTCTGGGTTCCAGGCAGGCCACTTGCGAGGAAACAGCAGAGAGAGAAGTGGGGACCGCAAGCTGCCCCCACACTGCCCAAGGGAGCGGACATCGCTGGGCGGGCAGGTGGAGAGAGGCAGGCATGGCTGACGCTTGGATGGAGCACTCAGAATCCTAGAGCTTCATAGCCTTGGAGCCTCTATGAAGCAGGTGCATTTTTATTTCCCCCATTTTACCAGGAGAAAATCATGACTCAGGAGGACAACATAAAGCCCCAAAGAGGTTACACAGCTATTACATGTCTGCGTCTGGAGTTGACCCTACGCTCCACGTGTTTTCAGGCCTTCGGTGAGGAAGAAAGCCTGAATGGGCTCCATGCATAGGTGCTGACATTCATTCAGCACGCGTGCACTGAGCATCCACCCCCTTCCTAGGGTGGGCAGGGGAGGGACAGACCCATCCTAGTCACACCCCCAGAAGTTGGGTGAGCAGAGGGCGCTGCAGGGGAACAACGTTCCAGCTCCAAAAGCGGCACCTGTCACCGATTTCCCATCGGTGGAAAGGTTATCGTGTGGGCCATAGAACCTGAGAACCCAGCTCCAAATCCTGCCTTCACACATGCTGACCTTGGGCAAGTAGCAGGCCATCTTGCTCCTCCAGGAAGTGAGGGGCGTAAGGGTCCCCCACCCCCTGGGAGATGAGAGTATTGACTTCGTGAACAGTGTAAACTGACAAGAACCGTGGCTGGCACTGCGCGTTCCACGTGAGCGCTGCTGTGATTGGAGGGGCCGCTAGGATTACACGGTGTCCAAGCTAGGGGTTCCTGTTCCTGTACATATAGGCAATGATGTCACAGTGCAGTATATGCCGGGGAAGCATAAGACATGCATGAAGCATTGGTCAAAGCGTGCCTGCCTCTTCCTAGGGGCTTGCTCCTCATGCTAGGACCACCCTCACCCCTGTCCTGGATTTTACACGCTGACTGCCCTTCTGGCTTGGGGACCAGGTCCAGGTGGGGTGACTAGCCATCTGGTTTGCCAGGATGGAGGGTGTTCCCAGGATGTGGGCTTTCAAAGTGCCAGGACCAAGAGAGTGCTGGGCAGACCGGGACAAGTTTGTCCATGCCCCACGGGCCGGGTAGAGGAACAGCCCACTGTCTGAACCTGGGGGCCTCCAGGACGGAGCGGAGCCTGCCTTGCCCTGTCAACCTCCACTCTCGCCTAAGGCTGGCAGTGATGGCCGGTCCACCATTAGAGCCAAGCGTGCCCTACAGAGCTGATTTTCGGCTTCACGGGATTTCTCAGATGCCCTCAAGACTCCTTTCTCACCGGAAAGTTGCTCAGATGGTCAAAAGCCTCACTTCCCAGATGGCCTGTGCTTGCAGCCACTGAGGACTGTCCTTTCTCACAGGCTCCGACTTACAGAGGGAAACCGACCACACCAGAGGAGAAGCAGGCTCGTGCTACCACCGGGCTAGATTTCCACCTGCTCTGCCCTGGATTTTCAAAGGACAGAAGCCACAGCTCCGAGGTCTGTGGGAAAAGCATGAGAGACTGCTGGGCCTGTCTGAGACACTCTGTTTGCTCTAGGAAACTCAGGCCTTGACTGTGAACAAAAGTCACTGACCCTATAATCTGGACAGGAACGCTCCAAGACCCTCGTGGGTGTCACTTGAAGACCAATGTTTGTCCTTCACCAGAAAGTGACCCATCTACCATCTCCCCCAGACCACTCGACCTCCAGATGGAATGGCTTTTAACATCAGCCTGGTTTCCCATATGGCCACCTTTCTGAGGATCAGAAAATGTTCTCTGAAGAAAATGACGTTAATGGACCAGGAGAATTTTTCCTCAGGGAGATGGGGGACCCTTCCAGAGTTTGACTCCGTTTTCAAGCTGAGGACCCTAGAAGTTTATATGATGTACCCATGGTAAGGCACCAAGTTGGCAACTAAAGCCTGTTTAAGGGTGGTGGTCACACTCCTCAGACCTCCCTCTCCCCACTGAGAGCCATGATGGGTCCCAGAAACCAGGGCACTGTCATTCATCCCCGAGACAGGCAGTCACATTGCATAACCCAGCTCCAGAAACCCTCAGCAAAAGGACTCTCTATAACTTGTGTAGCAAAGATACAGCCAGGGGGCTTTCTGGAAAGCAATGCTGTCCATCAGCTACATGGAAACGAACACTTAACCAGATGCTGCAGGACATCACATCCCCACTACTACAGATATTACCCTCGATTTAACTCGATCGAGCGCCTATCTTCTACTGCACAACCAATTAATAAGGTAGTATTTGAAAGGCAGGTTGTTCCCTTCATCAGACATTGGGGTAGCTACCCACAATCCCTCCTTGCATTTGCCAGTTTTCTATTGATAAGAAAACTTTGTCCCTGCCTCCCTAGAAGGTCAAGCAAGTCAACACCTGCTGGGATGCTGAGACCGGGCCCCCAGAGAATGCCATGAGAGACAATGAACTTGCGGGGGGCATGGTCTTCTCCAAGAACCCAGGGATTAGAAGCAGCCACAAGCAAGAGCCTCCTGGGCCACCTGGCGAACTTGACTTTGTCTCTCCACTCTTGGATCTACAGACATCCAAGAGAAGGAGAGGGGGCAGATCGTACAGGCATGTCCGGCTGGGGTTCAGCTGACCTTCCTCCGTGGAGGCCACTAGAAAACATTCCTGCCCTACTAGCCTCCTTCTGGAAGAGCCATGGCCTTGCCCCTCCCCTGCACCCCCAGGCAGGGAAGCAGGTTGTGGGCAGAGAGTGAGCTGGACCCCAGGAAGTGGCTGCTATGTGGAGCTGAGGCCTCGTCCCTTTTGAAGGGTCCAGGGGTGCCCTGTTCCAAGCTGCTCTCGCCATCACTCATGGGCACAGGCTTTCTAGAGGAGAAAAACACAGTTTAGGGAGGGTGCTTTTCAAAGATAAGATCAAAATGATGCAAATTCATGTTTGAGCCAGCAGGGGCAGAGGGCAGGTGACAGAAGCCGTATGTGTTGTGTCCCTCTGCCCACAGTCCCCTCTCCCCCACCCCTTCTCCCTCTGCCCACTGTGAGACTATGCCCCCACTCTGCTCTCAAGAGGCAGTAAGAAATCTCCAGCCCAATAACTTCATCATCAGGACAAGTCAAATATATTCACAGAGTGCGAGGGCAGAGGCGGGTATAGACAGCATGGACGTTTCCTCCCCGTCCACACCCTTCTATGTCCCCCAACACTGGCCCACCCATGATCAGCAAAACACCACAGGAAACTTCTAAATGAGGGAGAATGGGGCAAAATGCCTAGGGAGGCAGGCAGACACCCTAAATGAGCGACGCCAGCCAGGTGTAAGAAACGTAACTGTGTTGGGGCGCCTGGGTAGTTCAGTCAGTTAAGCATCCAACTCTTGGTTTCAGCTCAGGTCAGAATCTTGGGACTGTGGGATCTAGACCCACATCAAGCTCTGCGCTTGGCCCGGAGTCTGCTGGAGAGTCTCTCCCTCTCCCTCTGCTCCTTCCCCTGTTCGTGCTCCTCCCCTTGCTCATTCTCTCTCTCAAATAAATAAATAAGATCTTAAAAAAAAAAAAAGGAGTCGCCCTACTCGGCACCCCAATCATGGTCATGCAGGAATCTCCAGATTTTTCCAAGAGAAGCTGGAAATTTAAATTTTTTTGTGCAATCTTCTGATATTTACAAGCTGGCATCCAGTTTAGGTTTTGTTAAAACAATGCATAATCACCACCACTCCCCTGCCAAAAAAATGCCCTGGGCCTGAAGACAGCCCATGGAACAACTGGTTGCAGCCTCCATAGTGCTCAGGGAAAGCTGCTTAGCTGAAGGCATTCCCCACAGGCTGAGAGCCAGTGCAGACCCTGACTCGGGGGATCTGCCCTCCCAGGAGTTGGCCTGCCCAGCCCTCCATTTCTGGTCTGTAGGTGATGCCAGGACTTGACCTTGGAGAGCAGTGGAGAGACCAGGGAGAGAGGGCCTGGTCCGGCATGGCTACCCAGGGCCCTTCCACAGTGGGTTCTGGCAGCTCACTGCTGAGACGCTCCATGCAGTGACGTCTGCTAGGGTAGTGGCCCAGCCACGGGCAGTGGCAGCAGGCCAGGGAGGGTGCAGGTCCCCCGGTCCTTGATCCTGCTGTCACCCCAATTGTAAAAGGTGTTTGAACGAATTAAACTCCACGAAAAATTTCTGTCTCCCTGTCAAGTCAGCACCATTTCCAAGTGTCTATGATTGACATGATTCTTAATGTGCATTTTTAAACATGAGACCATTTTGTGTGCAAATATTGCAGGAATATGAATTCCTTGGTCCAGTGATCCCAAGGCTTCCTTTCCTGGTTAGACGCCCAAGGATGAAATTGCCCTTGAATGTTATCCTACTCTTCTATTATTTTTATCTGAGGTTCCAGAGCACACATGAAGTGTACTGGGGAAACGCAATTCTGTGGCCACTTCCGGGAACCTGCTCATGTGCTTTCATCCCAGCCGGTCCAGTGTCCTTCGCTATGGCCCTGCCAGCCTGCCTGGCCACAGCTCAAGTGAGATGACCCCATGTGGTCCCCAGGGGGACCCTAGGCTCCAACCTTGGGTCTCTTGTTTCTGATGCTGGATAGGGCCAGCTTCATGCACCTGCCACCTGCTCAGTGCTCAGAGTCCCTCATTCAGAGGGGCCCTGCACTGGGTATAATGCTCTGCTACGGTGTCTTGAAATTCTTTGCTAATTTTGTAAAAAGTGGCCCTGTGTTCTTATTTGACCCTAGGCCCCACAAATCACGCAGCAGCCCTGCCCTGGAGGTCTCATACCCTAACAGCTACACCACTGTGGGGCTCAACTTATGGGGGAATTCTCCACCCCAGGAGACCCAGGTGAAGGCCCACTGCCTCAAACTGGGGGCCACCTTCACAGCCAAAGAAGCCTCATCTAAAGCTGTTTGCATGTGGTTGCAGAGCTCCCAGCCAGGTGCAGGAGGCTGGTAGAGAGCCTGAGAGCCTGCACAGAGGGAGGGAGGGAGGCACTCACACAGAACTGGAAGAGTGTAGGATGGGTGCTGTTGGCTTCCTGGAGGAGGGGGCCCAGAGCTGGGGCTGAACTGGATGGGGAACTGGATGGGACGTGGGGTCTGGAGAAACCATGAGAATGGAAAGGGAATATGGGAAGAACAGGAAGTTGAAGTGGGATCAGCAGGCTGGGGGTCCTTGAATGGGAAGATGGGGTCCTGAGGCCCCTTTCCCTGGCCACGCTAGCCACCAAACAGCAACTTTACACAGCCTCCCGGGGTCACAGCCTCTGCCAGCCCACAGGCGCCCCCCAGCCTCTCATCTCCCTGCACAAAGGCTGCTCTAATTCTCCTAGCAGCCCGGGTGAGAGGCAGTCAGGGAACAATGTTATCTGCGCGTGGTGGCGCCCAAAATACGACTGTCATTTATTTCGTTATATGAAATTAGAGCACGCCTTGTAGCCATAATGAATCATTCCCTTCTAGCCTCAGCCATGGTGTCAGGCAGGAGCTCGGCATCCCCCATTCAGGGCCTTTCACTTCATTGCAGGCTAATAATAACCCACGCGGGTGAGCCACATCTTCCCAACACAATGCAGGGCCTGGACAGGCATCGTCGGCAGAAGAGCAGTGCCCATGGGAAATGGGGGGAGCAAATCAGGTGGGGACCTGGATGGGGCATCATGCTAGGAGAAAGATAATGTTCATGGGGGGGGGGGGGGGGGCGGAAGAGAGACAGCACCAGGATGGGGCCTAGGTGGGAACCTGGGTCCCCCAGGTCCCTGTTCCAGCTGCTCCACCTGACAGGAGCAGAGACTAGGGCTCACTGCTCATGTCTCTACCAGGATTTTTTTCCAATCAGTGCCCAGGTCTAGCTCAGAAGCTTCTTTTTAAGGAAAACAAATCCTGAGCACTTGCCACCACTGGTGCCCTTGCCCTCCATTCATGGGTGAGCTTTCCAGGTATTGACTATTTCTACAGCCTCAACCCAGGCCCATCCTGGAGCTGCCAATAGCTGGCTCCACCTCTCTTATACCACATGCCTTTGCAGTGCAGGTTCTGTAGTAGCAAATGCTCAGTAGATGAGCAAATGCGTCCTGAAGGAGCCAAGTGCCCGGGTGCCTCCCAACAGGGCTATGAGCAGGAGCCCTGTTTCATCCTGGACAGAGCAGCCAGATCCAGGCCCTGCCCTATAGAGTCTCCTTCACCAGGACAATGCAAGACCAGCTCTGCGGACACTGTCTTCCCAGACCCGATGATTATCATTTGTCTCTTCCACTAACTGGAACTCAAGGTCTTTAACCACCATATCCACAGGAGTAGGCACACAACCAATTTTGTTGAATGAAAGAAGAAATGAATGAATAAATGAATGAGATCCAAAGGCCAATGTATTAAACAGCATGGAATGAACCCCAGGAAAAAGTGATCAGGGAAGGGAGGCTGCTCACTGGTCCCAGAGGAAGTAAGAAAAAGAAAAAAAAAGGCAGACTGGCCAGGACCTAAAATCCAGGAAATGACATAGTAGTCAGTTCCTTTGGTTTTCTTTTTGTTTCATATATGCTAGACTTGGAACTAAGGAAACCAGAAATCTGGAAACTGCAACAGTCACAAAAAACAAACCTCCAATGAAAGCCTGATCTCTCTAGCCAAAGGACAAGGAAAGGGGCATCCAAGTAAGACAGAAAACATTTAGACAACAACTGTTCTATTCCAGCCAAACACTACAGGAAAAAAAAAAAGTGGTCCTATCCATATCTACACCAGCAAAGGCCAAAAGGGAAGGCTAGACTTCCACCCTCAGGAGGCTGAACAAGGAACCCCAATAATCCCCACTAGGGCAAGTCTCTCCAAACTGTCAGTAGAGACCATGGGGAGCCTGAACTTCACCTCTCACTTGGCAGTAACAAAACGTGCCTCCCACCTCTGAGGGAGTCAGAGTAGGCCAACAGAAGATCAAGACTTTCACCATCCTCCAGCACAAACAAGACAACCCCCATCACCATCTCAGTGGTGCCTACATGGGGAGCTAGTACTCCTACCCACACCCAAAGTAGTAAGAATCCTGCTCCCTCCAGTGTCAACAGAGGCAACTGGAAAACCTGGAGGTAGATTATATTTACATCAGATAAAAGAGACTTCAGAGCAAAGAAAATTACCAGAGACAGAGAGGGACATTATATAATAATAAGAGGGTTAATCCACCAGGAAGACATAATCCTAAATGTGTGTGCACCAAATAACACAGCTGAAAAATATTTGAAGCCAAAACTGATAGGCAGCCCCCACTCCCTTACTAGACAAAACCATCTAAAACAAAAGGTTTACGTCAGATTCAGAATCACATAATATAACACAAATT
Source organism: Callorhinus ursinus (assembly GCF_003265705.2). Lineage (NCBI taxonomy): Eukaryota > Metazoa > Chordata > Mammalia > Carnivora > Otariidae > Callorhinus > Callorhinus ursinus. Next base: position 6,748,007 of record NW_027397123.1, on the reverse strand, counting down.
CCCAGGTGTCATTGTAAAAAATCATCATCATACCACAGAAAACAAAGGTCTCAAACTGAATAAAAAAAGACAATCAGATGCCAACACTAGTATGACAGAGATGTTACAATTATTTGACAAAGATTTTAAAACATTCATCATTTAAAAAATGCTTCAGTGAGCAATTGCAAACACACTTGAAATGAAAAAAAGAGTCTCAACAAAGAAATAAAAGTTATAAAGAAGAAGCAAATGAAAATTTTAGAACTGAAAAATATAATAACCAAAGTGAAAAGCTAAGTCAATGAGTTGAAAAGCAGAATGGAGGGGAAAGAGGAAAGAATCAGTGAACAGGAAAAGAGAAGAATTGACATCAACCAATCTGAACAACAGAGAGAAAAAATAGACTCAAAAAAATAATAGAGCCTCAGAGACCTGTGAGATTGTAACAAAAGACCTAACATTCATTTCATCAGAGTCCTGGAAGGAGACAAGAAAGAAGATGGGACTAGAAAGTACTCACAGGAAGAAGTTTGACAAAAAATTTGACAAAAGACACAAACCTACAGATCAAAGAGCTAAGTTTACCCAGACAATATATATACCAAAAAAAAAAAGATACATCATATTTACACTTCTTAAAACTAAAGACAAAAATCTTGAAAATAACCAGAAAAAAAGTCATGTTAATATATGGGTAAAAGCAATTAGAATAATAGTAATTTCTCATCAGAAACCATGGAGGCCAGTAGAAGTTCTTCAAGTACTGAAAACAAAAGAACTGCCTACCCAGAATTCTATACCTAGCAAAAATACCCACCAGTAATTAAGGAGAAATCAAGACATTCTCCAGTGAGGGAAAACTTAGAATTTGTCTGGGGAAAACCAACCCCTAAAAGAATGGCTAAGGGAAGTTCTTTAAATGGAAAGGATGCCCTAAAAGAAAAAAAAAATGTGGAACATCAAGAAGGAAAAGAGAATTCAATAAACAAAAATGTGGGTAAATAAATAGGCTTCCCTTCTCTTGAGTTTTCCAAATCATGTTTGATGGTTGAAGCAAAAATCATAACACTGTTTGCTGTGATTCTAAATGTGTGTAGAGAAAATATTTGAAAAAATATTTGAAAAACTGGGGAAGATAAAGGTACTTAAAGGGAGAAATGTTTCTATGCTTGATTCAAAGTAGTGCAATAATGACACCAGTAGATCATCTGTTGTGTTTTGGAGTGTATCTCTTTGTATAACTTTTTTAGTGGTTCCTCTAGGTATTACATTCTTTATACATAACCATAACTCACCCAACATGAAAAAGATAATGTGAATAGCCCTATAATGATTAAGAAATTTGAATTTGTAATTTTAAAACTCCCAAAAAGGAAATCTCTAGACCCAGATGGTGTCACTGGTGAATTCTATCAAATGTTTAAAGAAGAATTAACACCATTTTACATAATCTCTTCCAGAAAATAAATAGAGGAACGCTTCCCAATTCATATTATGACACTTGTATTACCCTGATATGAAAACCAGACAAAGACTGTGGAAGCCAGAAAGGAAGGGAGGGAGGGCGTTAGGGAAGGAGGGAAAGAGAGAGGGAGAGAGAGACTGAGAGGGGGAGAGATGGAGGGAAGGAGGAAGAGAGGGAGGAGAAAGGGAAACTACATAAATATAGATGAAAAAATCCTTCACAAATATTAGCAAATGGGATTCAGGAATATATAAAAAAATATTATACACACAATAACAAATGGGATGTATTCCACTGATGCAAGTCTGGTTCAACATTAGAAAATCAACCAATGCAATCCACCATATTAACAGATTAAAAAATAAAAATCATATGATGATATTAATTGATGCAGAAAAAGCATTGGACAAAATTCAACACACATTCCTATTATAAAAAGAAGAAACTCTCAGGAAACTGGGAATAGTGGGGAACTTCCACAATTTGATAAAATACATCTACAAACAACTTACAGCTAACATTGAACCTAATGGTGAAAGACTGAATGATTTTCCTGAGTTTAGGCAAGGTGTCACCCTCACCATGTTTATTCAACATGTTGCTGGAAGTTTTCATTGATGCAATAATTTTTAAAAAGAAATAAAAGGCACACAAATGAGAAGAGAACAAATGAAACTGTTTATATTTGCAGATGACATTATCATCTATGTAGAAATCTATTTTTAAAAATCTCCTAGAACTAAAAGCAAATTCAGTAAGTTTTCAGGATACCAGATAAACATGCAAAAATCAATTGTATTTCAATATACTAACTAGCAGTGAACACATCAACACCAAAGTTTTTAAAAAAAGTACATTTATAATTGTTCAAAAAATGAAATATTAAGGTGTAAATCTAACGAAATATATGCAAGACATATACAGACAACTACACATACTGATTAAAGAAATGAAAGATCTAAGTAAACAAGGAGACATACCATGTTCATGGATAAGAAGATTCGACAAGCTAATGATTACTCCTCCTGAAATTAATATATAGGTTTAATGCAATATCTACCAAAATTCCATGAATGAATATAATATGGATATATTATGCTAAGTGAAAAAAAAATCCCCAAAGGTGTAATTCCATTTATGTAATATTCTTGAAATGATACAAGTATAGAAACAGATTAGTGGTTGGGAAGGAAGAGGAAATAAAACAAGGACAACATAAGGTGCTCTTATGGGGATGGAACTGTTTTGTATGTTTCCGACATCAATGTTAATAATCCTAATTGTGATAGTGCACTACAGTTTTACAGAATGCTATGATTAGGGTAACTCAGTAAAGAGTTCATGGGATCTCTGTATGGTTTCTTACAACTGCACATGAGTTTAAAATTATCTCAAGATAAAAAGTTTCATTTTTTCAAATCCCTAAAAATCAAGGTAACCAAAGAGTTGATGATAGGTACTTCTTCTTATAAAAGTGTTCCAACTAGGGGCGCCTGGGTGGCTCAGTTGGTTAAGCAACTGCCTTCGGCTCAGGTCATGATCCTGGAGTCCCCGGATCGAGTCCCACATCGGGCTCCCTGCTCAGCAGGGAGTCTGCTTCTCCCTCTGACCCTCCTCCCTCTCGTGCTCTCTATCTCTCATTCTCTCTCTCTCAATTAAATAAATAAAATCTTTAAAAAAAAAAGTGTTCCATGTCAATGCTACCTAGAGCAATCTACACATTCAATACAATCCCCATCAAAATACCATCCACTTTTTTCAAAGAAATGGAACAAATAATCCTAAAATTTGTATGGAACCAGAAGAGACCCCGAATAGCCAGAGGAATACTGAAAAAGAAAAGCAAAGCTGGCGGCATCACAATTCCGGACTTCCAGCTCTATTACAAAGCTGTCATCATCAAGACAGTATGGTACTGGCACAAAAACAGACGCATAGATCAATGGAACAGAATCGAGAGCCCAGAAATGGACCCTCAACTCTATGGTCAACTTATTTTTGACAAAGCAGGAAAGAATGTCCAATGGCAAAAAGACAGTCTCTTCAACAAATGGTGTTGGGAAAATTGGACAGCCACATGCAGAAGAATGAAACTGGACCATTTCCTTACACCACACACAAAAATAGACTCCAAATGGTTGAAAGACCTAAACGTGAGACAGGAGTCCATCCAAATCCTAAAGGAGAACACAGGTAGCAACCTTTTCGACCTTAGCCGCAGCAACTTCTTCCTAGAAACATCGCCAAAGGCACGGGAAGCCAGGGCAAAAATGAACTATTGGGATTTCATCAAGATAAAAAGCTTTTGCACAGCAAAAGAAACAGTCCACAAAACCAAAAGACAACCGACAGAATGGGAGAAAATTTTTGCAAACGACATATCAGATAAAGGGCTAGTATCCAAAATCTATAAAGAACTTATCAAACTCAACACCCAAAGAACAAATAATCCAATCAAGAAATGGGCAGAAGACATGAACAGACATTTCTCCAAAGAAGACATCCAAATGGCCAACAGGCACATGAAAAAGTGCTCAACATCACTCGGCATCAGGGAAATCCAAATCAAAACCTCAATGAGATACCACCTCACACCCGTCAGAATGGCTAAAATTAACAAGTCAGGGAACGACAGATGTTGGCGGGGATGTGGAGAAAGGGGAACCCTCCTACACTGTTGGTGGGAATGCAAGCTGGTGCAACCCCTCTGGAAAACAGTATGGAGGTTTCTCAGACAGTTGAAATTAGAGCTACCGTTCGATCCAGCAATTGCACTACTGGGTATTTACCACAAAGATACAAATGTAGGGACCCGAAGGGGTACATGTACCCCAATGTTTATAGCAGCAATGTCCACAATAGCCAAACTGTGGAAAGAGCCAAGATGCCCATCGACAGATGAATGGATAAAGAAGATGTGGTATATATACACAATGGAATATTATGCAGCCATCAAAAGGAATGAGATCTTGCCATTTGCAACGACGTGGATGGAACTGGAGGGTGTTATGCTGAGTGAAATAAGTCAATCAGAGAAAGACATGTATCACATGACCTCACTGATATGAGGAATTCTTAATCTCAGGAAACAAACTGAGTGTTACTGGAGTGGTTGGGGGTGGGAGGGATGGGATGGCTGGGTGATAGACATTGGGGAGGGTATGTGCTACGGTGAGCGCTGTGAATTGTGCAAGACTGTTGAATCACAGATCTGTACTTCTGAAACAAATAACGCAACATATTTTAAGAAAAAAGGAAAAGAAGAAGATAACAGGAGAGGAAGAAAAGGGGAGTATGTCAGAGGGGGAGACGAACCATGAGAGATGATGGACTCTGAAAAACTGAGGGTTCTAGAGGGTAGGGGGGTGGGGGGATGGGTTAGCCTGGTGATGGGTATTGAGGAGGGCACGTTTTGCATGGTGCACTGGGTGTTATGAACAAACAATGAATCATGGAACACTGCATCAAAAACTGATGATGTAATATATGGTGATTAACATAACAATAAAAAAAAATTAAAAAAAAAAAGTGTTCCAACTAATGAAGTAAGAAGATATGATAGAAATAGATCATAACCATTTTGCAGCCTTAAAATATTGGAAGATTTTACCTTTGGGAGCCATTGGCCCCTCTGGTCGTCTGGGTGAAGAGTGTGCACCTCTTCTCAGGAAAATGAAATTTAATAAAATGTATAGGTCATAAACTATTGAAATATAGTTATCAAAATATTTTATAAAAAGCAAACCTGTGGCAGGTGCCTGGGTGGCTCAGTTGTTAAGCATCTGCCTTCGGCTCAGGTCATGGTCCCAGGGTCCTGAGATCGAGCCCTGCATCGGGCTCCCTGCTCAGCAGGAAGCCTGCTTCTCCCTCTCCCACTCGCCCTGCTTGTGTTCCTGCTCTCGCTGTGTCTGTCTCTGTCGAATAAATAAAATCTTAAAAAAAAAAAGCAAACCTGTGGCATAATAGTGTATGTGGATCTTCATTTACTTATTGAATAATAAGGTCTAGTGGCAGATTCGATCATTTCAAAGTGGAGATGAGCATAAGTTGTATTTTGAGACACAGATATCTGCAATAGCTATAATGCTATAATTTCTATGGGGGACAAAGTCACACGATATACAAGAGACACAGGAACATGTTAAGTGACATGAAAACAAAGCAATCAGCAAAATCAAGTAGAGGGGAAACGGTACAGCTCATCCACTTCCTTCAGTAAATTCCAAAGGGAAGAGAGAGAAAGGGTAAAAAAGGTGAAGTATGTCAACCAATCGCAATGGATTGACCTTATCTGATTCAAACAAAGAAACTGTTTCAAAGGAAAAGTCAGGCTCTGAGACAAGCAGGGGAAACTGACCATCGACTGAATATTTGACAATATGGAGGAATTTCGGTAATTTAAAGTGAGATAAAGGTATTATTATACTTTATGTTTTTTTGAGAAGTCCTTATCTTTTAGAGAGGCGTTCTGAATTATTGATAGGTGAAATAACATGGTATCTGGGATTTGCTTCAATAAATCAGTGGACAGGAAAACAGTATGGAGGTTCCTCAGAAAGTTGAAAATAAAGCTACCCTAAGACCCAGCAATTGCACTACTGGGTATTTACCCCAAAGATACAAATGTAGTGATCCAAAGGGGTACGTGCACCCCAATGTTTATAGCAGCAATGTCCACAATGGCCAAACTATGGAAAGAGCCAAGATGTCCATCAACAGATGAATGCATAAAGAAGATGCGGTACATATACACAATGGAATATTATGCAGCCATCAAAAAAATGAAATCTTGCCATTTGCAATGACGTGGATGGAACCAGAGGGTATTATGCTAAGGGAAATAAGTCAATCAGAGAAAGACATGTATCATATGACCTCACTTATAGGAGGAATTCTTAATCTCAGGAAACAAACTGAGGGTTCCTGGAGTGGTGGGGGGTGGAAGGGATGGGGTGGCTGGGTGATAGACATTGGGGAGGGTATGTGCTATGGTGAGCGCTGTGAATTGTGCAAGACTGTTGAATCACAGATCTGTACCTCTGAAACAAATAATGCAACATATGTTAAGAAAAAAAGAAGAAGAAGATAGCAGGAGGGGAAGAATGAAGGGGAGTAAGTCGGAGGGGGAGATGAACCATGAGAGAGGATGGACTCTGAAAAACAAACTGAGGTTTCTAGAGGGGAGAGGGTTGGGGGGATGGGTTAGCCTGGTGATGGGTATTAAAGAGGGCACGTTCTGCATAGAGCACTGGGTGTTATGCACAAACAATGAATCATGGAACACTACATCACAAACTAATGATGTAATGTATGGTGATTAACATAACATAATAAAATAAAATTTTAAAAATAAATAAATAAAAAATAAATCAGGGGACAGGAAGGAGCCCGGGAGTTGGATCTGGGGAACAGGAAATGGGGTACTGTTTCTCTGGTCATGTTCCTTTTGTATATTTATGTTTTCTATAGTAAAAAGTCAAAAATAAAGCTGCAGTAAATGCCGCCGTACATAGATTCTTTGTTTCATCCAGGATTATTCCCTGCAGACAATTCCTAAAAGTGGAATTCAGGAGTTGAAGGGTGTGCACACTGTAAGGTTTTTGAAATGCTTTGCTGAAGTGAAGCAGTGGAACAGGAGGGAGGGAGCAGGGGGTCTGCTTCTCCCTCTGACCCTCTTCCTTCTCGTGCTCTCTATCTCTCATTCTCTCTCTCTCAATTAAATAAATAAAATCTTTAAAAAAATAAAATAAAAAATAAAAATGAAGAAATGAGTGAGTGGGTTTCTTAATAAATTCCTAAACAACTAGAACAAATAATACTAAAATGTGTATGGAAAGACAAAAGACCCCAAATAGCCAAAGCAGTCTTGAGAAAGAACAAAGCTGGAGGTATCACACTCCCAAATTTCAAGATACCCTATAAAGCTGTAGTAATCAAAAGAGTATGGTACTGGCACAGAAACAGACGCAGAGCTCAAAGGAACAGGATAGAGAACCCGAAATAAACCCATGCTTTTATGGTCAATCAATCTACAACAGAGGAGGCGTGAATATCCAATGGGGAAAGACAGTCTCTTCAACAAATGATGTTGTGGGAACTGGACAGCTACGTGCAAAAGAATGAAACTGGACCACTTTCTTACACCACACCCAAAAATAAACTCAAAATAGATTAAAGACCTAAATGTGAGACCTGAAACCATAAAACCCCTAGGAGAAAATATAGGCAGTAATTTCTCTGACATCGGCCATAGAAATATATTTCTAGATATGTCTCCTCAGGCAAGGGAAACAAAAGCAAAATTAAACGATTGGGACTATGCCAAAATAAAAAGCTTTTGTATAGCAGAGGAAACTATCAACAAAACCAAAAAGCAACCTACTGAATGGGAGAAGATATTTGCAAATGATATACCTGTTAAGGGGTTAATATCCCAAATATGTAAAGAATTTACATGCAACTCAACACCAAAAAAAAAAAAACCCACAAATAATCCCATTTAAAAATGGGCAAAGAACCTGAATAGACATTTTTCCAAAGAAGACATACAGATGGCAAACAGACGTGTGAAAAGATGCTCAACATCTCTAATCATCCGGGAGATATAAACCAAAACCACAATAAGATATCTCCTTACACCTGTCAGAATGGCTAAAATCAAAAAGACAAGAAATAACAAGTGTTGGCAAGGATGTGGAGAAAAAGGGTCCCTCGTGCACCTTTGGTAGGAATGCAATTTGTGCAGCCACTGTGAAAAACAGTATGGTGTGGGTGTTTCCTCAAAAAATTAAAAATAGAAATACCATAAGATCTAGTAATTCCACTATTAGGTATCTCCCCAAAGAAAATGAAAACACTAATTTGAAAAGATATATGCACCCCTATGTTTATTTAGTGTGTGTGTGTCTGTGTGTGTGCGCACACGCACACACACGCACACACAATGAAATATTACTCAGCCATAAAAAAGAATGAAATCTTGCCATTTGCACCAACATGAACAGACCTAGAGGGTATAATGCTAAGTGAAATAAGCCAGTCAGAGAAAGACAAATACCATATGATTTCATTCATATGTGGAATTAAAGAAACAAAACAAATGAACAAACCAAAAAAAAAAAGAGACCAAAAAAAAAAATCAGACTCTTAAATACAGAGAACAAACTGGCAGTTGCCAGGGGAGACGTGGGGGGGGTGCTAGAGATAAAGGAGATTAAGAGCACACTGAGGGGGAGGAGCACTGAGTCATGTATAGAAATGTTGAATCACTATACTGTGCATGGGAAACTAATATAACACTGTGTTAATTATATTTCAATAAAAAATGAATTTAAAAAGCATAAAAATAAATAAATATGTGTCTAAGAGAAGTAAGGGAGTGTTCGTCCCAAGCAGGGAGTCTGAGGATGCTGCAGACACGAAGCCAACCAGGCTGCCCACCTCCTCCTGCTACACACACAAGTTGCAAGCAGCCTTCTGGAGGGAGCGACAGATCCCGTGCTCACGTTCCCTCAGTCGGCCCAGATGTGGGCTGGTGCACCCCAGGGACAGGAGCACTGAACGGCACCCATGATGCTTGCCGAACCAAAACAACAGAGTTTTATATTTTCTACACATTCTTCAAAGAATGTTTGTATGTGTCCTATACTACAAATCAAATAATTGTGTGTTGGGGGGGTGCTCTCAACACCTGAAATAAAAAATATACAAACTGCCCAGTAAATGAGTACTTGTGTTCTGAGTAAGTGGAGTTTATTTTCCAAATTTCCATCAGTGAAAAGAAATCCTCATAGCAATTCTTAATCTCAGGAAACAAACTGAGGGTTGCTGGAGTGGTGGGGGGTGGGAGGGATGGGGTGGCTGGGTGATAGACATTGGGGAGGGTATGTGCTATGGTGAGCGCTGTGAATTGTGCAAGACTGTTGAATCACAGATCTGTACCTCTGAAACAAATAATGCAACATATGTTAAGAAAAAAGAAAAAGAAGAAGATAGCAGGAGGGGGAGAATGAAGGGGAGTAAGTCAGAGGGGGAGACGAACCATGAGAGACGATGGACTCTGAAAAACAAACTGAGGGTTCTAGAGGGGAGGGGGCGGGGGGATGGGTTAGCCTGGTGATGGGTATTAAAGAGGGTACGTTCTGCGTGGAGCACTGGGTGTTATGCACAAACAATGAATCATGGAACACTACATCAAAAACTAATGATGTAATGTATGGTGATTAACATAACAATAAAAAATTTAAAGAAAAAAAGACTAACCTTAAAAAAAAAAAAGAAAGAAATCCTCATAGCTTAGGACCAAAAACCTCTTTTCTCCCTTTTTGCCTCCCCTGGCCTTCTCCTTCCACCTTTTCCTGTTTGTCCTCCTAAGAAGGGTTAGGTCGCGAGCTGCACTGGAGGAGAAGAAGGCCATTCACCACCACCACTGCCCCCACATCCCCAGGACCCGCCCACACAGTGTGGCCAATTCTCGTCCAGAGGTCAGAGGAACAAGCACCTGTCGGGGTCTCCGCACACCTGCACAAGGACCATGGTTTGGAGGTCTGTGCTGTCCAGCTTGTAAGGTATGCTCTAACCCTGTCCCTCAGCCTCATTCCACGGGCAGGTGGGGTTGGACAAGACCCCAGACTCAGGAGTCAGCACCCAGTTGTTGGAGAGAACGCATTTCCACAAGCTGAACATAAGCCACTGGCCACAGGCATGCAGGGGACACAAGGTATCTCAGGAGTGGTGCTCCCTCTTGCTAGCAGCCCCTGGCTACAGAAACTTCTCTCCAGAGAAAACCCAGGAATTGCTCATTTGCATAACTCATTCCTTAAAAACATCCATGAAAACTAGGGACCCAGAACTTGTGCTGGTTTTCTCAAGGGGTTTCTTTAGCTCCTCTGCTCTGGCTGCCTTCTAGAATTCCCTTCCCATCCCACCAAAGCAGCCGGGGCCTCCGAACCCTGGCAAAGCAAAAAATGCTCAGCCAGTGCCTCATTTCTATTTTAATAGTCTCAATACCACCACCTTTGGGGTGCATCATTTTCTAATTCTGTGGCAAAGAGATTCCATCCCGGGGAGGTGAGCCAGGATGGCAAAGCTGAGGACCTCCCCCTCCGCCCCCAGGCTGCTCAATGTCATCAAGGTGAGTTACATCTGTGCCAACTTGCCGGTCCTGCTCCCTCACCTGTGGGGGACCCATCCAGGCACACTGCTCTTCACCAATGTGACTTCAACATCTCATCATAAAATGAAATGATTCTGCTGTTTACACTGTTAGCTACATTTATCTTTAAGAGCAAGATGTTGAGTTTAGTTTTAATGATGAAAAAAGCCTTTCAAAGGATAACTCATTGGAACTCATTATGTACTATAAAGGCCACTATTTAAAGATTCAGTAATTTCAGTGATGATCTTTTTAAAGCAGATTTATAGCAGAAAATAGTTAGATTCTTTGACTTCGGTTATAATTTTCCATTTTGTAATTTAATACTCCTTTAGTTTATATTTGCACATTAAAAATATAGCATCTAAAAGTCCATCATTAAATACTTTTAATAAGTGCAATAAATAAGTTTTACAGTGTGCATAAATCTAAAAACAAAACCCAACATAAATTGTTAATCTTACACTTTTTCTCATTAATTGCAATACATAAACATATGTTTTATACAAAGATATTTGCTACAAAATAAGTATAATAAATACAGTTTACCACATGTATTAATCTTAATAGTTACAAGCTGTTAATCTTATATATTAGGTAATAATTTGTAATAAATAATTATTTATTATCTTGATGTTTGCTTTTCTTGGGTTTTAGCAATATGCAATAAAGAAATGCAATTTTGAGTAATTTGATTGTAAGACTACTGGGGAAATACTGTATGTTATAATTAGCTGAGAGAGGTTTCTGTTCACAAGAAGAACCATGGAGATGGGGAGAAATCACCAAACCATACGTTAGTGAGTCCATAAATAATTGTGAAAGTTAAGTTCAGTTTCAAATAATACACATTTTTTAAAACTTAAATGCAAAAGCAATTAGTGCATTCTTGTCCCATTCTTGAGTGATTTTATCATTACATAGTCAAGGGAGACAAAGGGAGCAAGGAAGCCCCATGGAAGCTGCCCAGTTCTCGAGGTGGCAAGATGACTGCCTTCTGTGGAAAGAGTGGATGGCTGGCCCCACGGGTGCAGGGCTTCCCACAACCCGTAAACACACCCCCTCGAACAGCACCCTCCACACCTGACCTTCAGCAGGCACTCTGAAAACCGCATGCTATTTTTCAGGGAGGGGTTGTTACCTTGACTGAACTTAATAAAAACTGTTAATCTTATATGTAAAGGTAATAATTTGTCATAAATAATTGTTCATTATCTGGGTATTTGCTTGTCTTGGAGTTTAGCAATATGCAATAAAGCAGTGCAATTTTGAGTAATTTGATTGTAAGACTGCTGGGGAAATGCAGTGGATTGTAATGAGCTGAGGGAGGGTCCTGTGGGCGAGAGACACTGAGAAAGAACTAGACCACCGTCTACCAGCAAATGTAAAGCCGGCATCCTCGCTGCTGATAACATGGGGTCTTTAAATATTCACTCCAAGACAGAAAGCAAACTAGCTCGCTTTCTTCTGTTCCTGACAGTGAAAACCTCACTGGGAGGAAACAGCTCTGGCTGAATTAGGACCAGATCCCTTAATGATGCTGAGGTTGTCCCCAGGGAAGCTCAGGTCCCATGGGGGCAAGGGGCCGGAAATGCAGCTGCAGGGGAGAGTCCTGGCCAAGACTCCACAAGGCCCTTGTGCTGGCCACTCGGCATCGAAGGCTCACCTGTGTGCCTGACACTCCTCACTGCAGCGGCCACACCCTGTCACATCCCTGCAGGTGCAGAGCTGGAGCGGTCCCAGCCAAATGAGACAGTGTAGTCAGGGAGTGAGCACCCTGTGGGCTTTGTGGGATCCCAAAGGCACCGTCACTTTAGGAAAACCTCCCCCACCCAAGAAAAGAAAGGAGGGAGGGAGAGGGAAAGAAAGAAGGGAGGGTGGAGGGAGGAAGAGAGGATGAGAGAAGGAAGAAAGGGAGGGAGGAAGAGAGAAAGAAAGAAAGAAAAGAAAAAGAAAGAAAGAAAGAAAGAAAGAAAGAAAGAAAGAAAGAAAAGAAAGAGAAAAAGGAAACAAGAAAGGAAGAGAGAGAGGAAGGAAGGAAGGAAGGAAGGAAGGGAAGGAGGGAAGGAGGGAGTGAGGGAGGGAGGGAGGAAGGAACCAGACAGAATCCCAGATGGATTATAACCCCAAACAACTTTTTCTACTGTAGACGATATTAGCACCCCCGTAAAAACACACACATACTGACCTGCATCAAGTGGTAGAAAAGTCTCCCACATCAAAGCACACTAGCAATGTGTTCCTGTGGTTTTAACGTCTTCCGTGTCTCTGGTACTACAAGCCCCTGGTACCTCCAGCCTGGCTTCCCCCTTTTACACACAACCTCCAGCCTCACCTGAAGTGTGAACCCTTGGTGCCTCTCTGCCCAGGCTGAGTGTGTCTCAGTGCACAACCTGGGAGGGGGCTGTTCATGAGGGCAACAGAACAGCTCAGTGCATGGGCGCTCCCACCCAGGGCTGGGCTTCAGGTAGAGCTGGTTCCAGGTTCCCAGGAGCAAGTTCCAGGAGCCCAAGGTCCAAGAGGTCTGAAGACAACAAGGGCCCACTGAATTGTCCCCTCCTCAGTCAGAGTGAGCAGCTCCCCTCCCATCACCCTGCCCTCTGCCAGGCTGAGAGAGCCAGGCTGGCCAGGGATGGAAGCCATCACACACAGATAAACACACACACACACACACACACACAGGCATGCATCCCCGACAAAGCCCTTGGCTCTCGGGTGTCCCTCTTCCCAGCTCACCAACCCCCCAGTGCTGGATAGGAGACAATAGGACAATAGCTCTCAGGATGCTGGGCTAGACCCCCAGGAGGAGGGACCTGCCCACAAGCTCCCCCTTCACGCCCATCCCCCACCAAATCCGAAGATTGAAGAGGCCTCCTGAAGTTCCTAAGGGGTCAGCAGAGCCCCACCCCCGCTCATTAAAGGGAAGAAATTTTAGGACCTCGCAAGATAGTCAGGAAACCCCGGCTAATCCAGACTCCTGGTGGAGGGCCCAACGTGAAATGGGGACCCCTCGAATGTGAGAGCCCCAAAGGGGGGACCGCGCGCTCTTCTCAAGCTCAAGGGGAAGGGAAAGATGGCTGGAAAAGTCTACTGTTCAGAGGCCACCGCCACAGAAAGCCAGGAATGACGAACACTCAAGAGCCATTCGGGCAGATGGAAACGCGCCTTCCCCCTCGCCTGAAGATGCAAAAAGCAATCCAAGTCCCTGGGCGGCGTGGGGCAACTGCGGAAATCTCGCAGCCAGATGAAGCTCATAAATTTCCCCTATGAACAATTGTTTTCATTTCCCTCCCATGCCACTAGATATTATAAGTGGAAAGCAAAACACAAGTAAATATGTTCATTCCACTCTTGTGATCAGTGATAAACGAGAGACTGCAGAGGCTGACAAAGGTCAGCGGGCCGCGTGCGGCGGGTCTGCGAGCGGACACTGCCACCCTCCGGCCATGCGCGGGACTGCACCGGCCGGCACCGCCCGACTCGCCTGCCCGCCCCGGGAAGCGCGCGGGGCTCAGGCTCATTTTCCAGAGGTTCACTTCGTTTACTTCGCTCCACTCGGGACATCAATACATACAAGCTGCAGAAAAGTGAGGAAGTGCAGAAAACCTCAAATTAAAAAGAACCATCACTCATTGCCCCTCTCCCGAATATAACCACTATTATTTACATTTTAGCCCATTTTCCTGGTCTTATGCTACCAGCATAGAAGATGGGTACAGAAGCTATACATACAAAATATAAAAGTGTTCATGCAGTGTCCAATCATGATTTTCCGTGCAACATTTAAGCTAAACTAATTTCCATAAATATCTTTTTAAGGGCTGCATAATATTTCAACTTGTGACTATATCAAAAGTTATTTATCCATCCCCCGATCATTGTTCATTTAAAGTGCTTCTAATGTTGGAATCATTCTAGATAATGCTGTAACTAAAATCTTCATGCATGAACTTCTGTTCACATTGTTGAGATCACTAGAGGTGGAATTACTAAGAAGATAAACATTTTAAGGCTCTTAATGACATTACTGTTTTCTAGATGCGCAATGCCTATATGCAGAATATTACGAGAAATGATGGGTGAACATCAAACTGGACTCAAATGAATAATAAAAGTAGATGCACTGGCTCTTGGGCAGGAAGGCTCTGTCTGTACTGTCACCATGTCGGTCTTCCCCCATCTAATCCTTCAACCAAACGCAAGTCCAAAAAAACTCCTTCAAAGCTTTTTTGATATTTTGTCACATTGATTTCTCACTTGAAAGTACAAATAAGTAAAAAATAGCCAAGAAATATTTTCGTAAAAAAGGAAAAGAGAGAGAGGGAGAAATGGGATTCGCTCAACCAGATCTTAAAACATATTGCAGAAAGCAACCATAATTAACACAGTGGCACACAGGGGCACCTGAGCAGCTCAGTTGGTTAAACACGCAACTCTTGATCTCAGCTCAGGTCTTGATCTCAAGGTAGTAAGTTCAAGCCCCATGTTGGGCTCCATGCTAAGTGTAGCCTACATTTAAAAAAAAAAAAACAAGTACAATAGAGAGTGCAGAAACACCCACATATGCATACATTTATATTTTTAACACTAAGGCATTTCATATCAATGAGGAAAGGATAACTAATCTGTAATAATATAAGTACAATCTGCCACCCCTCCAGAAAATAAAATTAGTACCCTGCTTGATACCACACATTAAAGGAAATCTTATAGTAATTAAAAATTTAAAATTTTAAGTGAAATGAAAAAGTACCATCTACATAAATTGTCATGGGGAAGCTTTTTCTAAATCCAATTCCAAGGGCAGAAACTAGAAAGAAAAAAAGGTAGCTAAATTTGAATTGTACAAATTTAAAATAACCACATGTGAAAAATACAGTTTTGCAACTGAAAGGTAAACCAAAACCAGGGGGGGAAATTTAATACATATAACAGAAGGTTAATTCCCCTAACGTATAAAGCTTTCTTACAGACGAATAACGAAGAAATATTTTAACAGGAAAAACCATATTGAGGACATGAATAGCAATTCACAAAAGAATAAATACAAATGATAAATAAGCATATAAAAGATGCTCAACCTTATTAGTCATCAAAGACACGCAAATTCAAGCAAAAATGAGATCATAGGGGCTCCTGTATTGGTAAAGGTAGAAACAAATGATATAGAGTGTTGTCAAGGGCAAAGAAATGAACCCTTTCGACACCACTGGTTGATAGGATAGGTTGGGTAACCTTTATGAAGGGTAATTTGGTAATTTTATCAAAATCCTTAAAAACGCACTACCCAAAGTCTCTGCTTTCAAAGGAATCACTCATGGATGTGTATAGAGATTTAGCTCAAGCTGTTCATTGCTTTGGGGAAACAAATCATATGTCCAACAAGAGAAAAGTAAACAGACATGTACATAGATATGTATGTATATATATATAAATTCTCCATACAACAGAGTCCTCAAAAGTAATGTCCTAAAAATGTATTTATTAACCTTTAAGGATTTATCATAATATACCGTTAAGTAATAAAAGGTAAATTACAAACAACGTAACTGTGCTTTCTGCATGCACGGAAAAAAACTGTACGGGTACACGTCCGAATAATAATAGTGTGTGAGGTTATAAGTAATTTTTAATATTCTTTTTGCTGATTGGTATTTTCTAACTTTCCACATTTAATGATTTCTTATCAATTGTTAATGAGAAAAATCATTTTCAGTGGTTTCCTAGAAATGTACTGATTTACATTCCCACCAGTGGTGCATTTAGGTGTTTGTTCGTATATCCACAGAATATGCTCCGATGCCTACTCAGACTAAGGCACTTTCTAGAAGTTGAGCCACAGGCATAAACCCTGATGGAGTTACAGTTTCGAGAGATGGAGAACAAAGGGAGAAAGCAGAGATGGGGTGCTGTGAAGGAAGCAGGGTGAGCGGAGAGGGAGAGCTGGGGAAGGGAGCTACCCCTGGGAGGGGCTCAGGGAGGGCCGCTCGAAGGAGGTGAACAAAGAGAAGAAACCGGAGTGGGGTGAGGAGCGGGTCGTGCATTTCTGCATGCATTTCCCACAGAGACAGCAGCAGGTTGAAGGCCGGGAGATTGGGGAGCGGGTTGCGGGAACAGCAAGGAGGCAAGGAAAAAAGCAAATGCAGGATGGCAGAAGGTAGGGTCCGGCACATTGAGAGACGGCATGAGTTCTCACATCCTGGAGAACCTTCTGGACCATAGTAGGAAGTTTGAATTTTCTTCTGGGTGTAATTGCAATAGGACCAGTGGAGGATTTTGTGCGGAAGGATGGGATCCAATTTCATTTCTGCAGACACCATGACTCCGGGTTGAGTCGGGAGGTCACTGCAGATGCTGGGCCTGAGCTGGGGTGTCCTTGCTTGTGCCAGGCCGGCAACCTTGGCCCCCACACTTGACAATTCCATAAGCAACCATGAGCACATCTTGGGGGTGGAATCCTGTATTTCTCCTCAGGGCCCCTGGTCAACAGTGATGCTCAGGCAGTTTGTCTCTCAGTAGATCTGGAATTTTTTTTGAAAACAGGCCAAGAGCGTTGACTGAAGATACATCATCCACCATCCCTCCCCAGTCCCGAAATCATCCAACAAATTGGCCTTGGGTCCAACCAAAATGTTGACCAGTTAGTGGTGAAGCAAAGAGAGGAGAACATGAATTATTGACCCATTCAATCATCTACCCTTAGTTTGTATCCATCGCCACGTAGTCCAGCCTAGAAATCATACTTTCTCCAAAATCTGGATCGAAAGTTTTCCTACATCCAATGCCCCATGTGATGGGTGGAGGAATATATGGGATTTTACACCTTTTTTCAGGGTTAAGAGATCACTAATGGATTTCCATGACTTATTTCCTCCTGAGTTCCAATGTGAGTCCGCTGTATTTATATGGGGGTGGGAGGGGGTGGAATTCTATGTTTTCCCTACTAAATCTTTTAAAAATCATTATCACCATTTGTATATAAAAATTAATCAAAATTTTTTCTTAAAATTATTCTTCTAAATTGAGGTGCCTGTTCTAGACCTCCACATCTGCATTCCCCAATTACAGGAGGTCTCTGCCTCTCCCTGGTACCATATTCCCATTTCTCTGTGCACTGCTTCCCCAGGATCTGAAGAGGTCTGTGTTACCTCGCTTGGGAAAGCTGTTCTTCTGTACCCAGTAAGCCCCCTTGGGGTGTTGGGGGATAGGGGACCCGGGAGCTGGGCCCTGGGGACAGTGTGAGGTTAGTCCTGTGCCTTCCTAGGGGTCAGACACTAGGATCCATCACCTCTGTGCAAATAGCTCAGAGATGAATTTGTGATTTCCATCCTCCTCACCCAAATCCAGAGCTGGCTGGAGGACCCTGTGCTTGGGATGGGGGAGAAGGAGGTTTTTTTGTGCGAGACAGCTCAGGAGTTCAGTCAGTGTCCAAATGCCCGGCAACAAACTGGTTCAGTAGATGTGAAGGCACCAGAGGAGGTACCAGGGTGGTTACAGGTACTAAGATTCCAGGTTGGCGCCCTCTCGGCCACCCAAAAATCCATCCGTCCCAAGTAAGGTATGTGATTAAAAAAAAGGGGGGGGGCATCCCCAAGAGAGTCCTCTGGGCACAGTGCCACCCAAAAAGCTAACCCTGGGACCCACGGTATTGGCATGGAAATATCTAGGCAGTGAATTGCAAAGCTGACCGTGGACATCTTAGCGCCAGCAGACTCTGACAGAGCCTGGGCCCCGTGGGTCTCACAAAAGCCACAGCCCAGCCCAAGACCACATCACGGGACCAAGGCAGCCTGAGCATGCAGTGGGAAGGCCTGCCCCTTCCACCCTGCCTGCTTCAACAAAGGGAAGCAGGAGTGCACACGGGGTGGCCTGTGTGCACGAGCCTCTGTAAGCACCTCAACTCTGGACGTGGACTCCACGGCTCCGTCCTGGTGCTTGGTATGATGCCTGGCACGTGGCAGATACTATCAGTGTTTGCCACATAGGGAAAGCACAGAGGAGAGTGGGAGGGATACATAGACACACTCCAGTGGCTTGTTTCTCTACCCGCTTTGTATCCAAAGGCGGCAGGGATCCATTTCATACGAGCATCACTGCTGGGGAGAAGGCCATGCCCATGGTCCAGGGATGGGGGGGTTGGGGGGGGGCTTGTACCTTCAGAACCAATCACCTTCCCCAAGCCCCCAGGGTGTCCACGTGCTGCTGAGGAAGGACACAGCAGAGTCAGACAAAGCTGGGTCTCTGTCTGCCCATCTGTGAGCTGGTGGCTTGTCCCAGGATTCTAATGACATAATGAGCATGAAAGTTCCTCACTAGCCAGGGGGCTAAAGGCACCACTGTTCCATGTTTAAGGGAAGCCGTGTTTGCTACTGGCCAGAGCAGGGAGGGGTCGGAGGGGTGGAAGTGAATATGCCTATCAGCGTCACACCTGAGGCCAGAACTTTAGCCCTGGGCATCCTGCCCCTCCCCATGGGGACCAGAACTGGGGACTGGATGAGTCCCTGCTGAGTGCAGAGCAAAGGAGCAGCTATGGACCTTCAGCAACGCACTGCCCCTGGCGGAAGGGGAGGGCTCGTGGTTGCAGGACAGCTCCATGTCTGAGTGTCTGTGCTCCAAGTGACTTCCTTTCCCCAGGGGGCACCTCCCCTCCTTCCTCAAAAATGGTTAAGGGATGAGAGGTGAGATAAATTAAGAAATAGATAAGCACATTTAATAAACATTGAGTTGTTTTTTTTTATCCCAACATGAGATTCCCAAACAGACACTCAGCCATGTTCCTTCCACAAGATTAGTGCAGAACGTACTAGAAACAAAAGGATTAGTTGTGCTGACCCTGCTCTTTTCCCACCAAGCCACATGCTCTGGGAACGGTCTATGTCACACTGTTTGCATGACTAGGGAAGGGCCCCAGGGCTGGAAAGGGAAGGATGAGACCCTGCACCAGCACCAAACCCAACCTACGCAGAGCTCTGGGAATTTGGAGCCACCTCCTGCACCCCCTGACATGTTGGGGGGCTGACCCATCCCCTTCAGTGACCTTCACCACCCTCAGGCTCACCGAAGATATACAATATATTTTAACCCAGCATGCTTTCCCTCCAGCTGTTCCACTAAGGGATCCAAGGACAAAACTCCCATTTGGAGATGCGCAGGGGTGTCCTGAGAGCCTACCCCATACTTAGGCCTAACGAGATCACCAGAAAAGGCAAAGGGGCAGCTCCAGCCCAGGGAGCTCATAGTGAGTGTGGAAAGAGAAGACCCAAGCTACAAGGGGATCCCGCAGGAGGCGGCAAGGGTGGACTGCCCTGGGCTATGTGGCCCCGGCCAACCCAACAGAGCAGGACTGGTGGCAGAGATCCATACAGGCTGGGCAGGCAGAGGACCATCCTGGGGGGAGTAGTATGCCTCTGAAAGCCAGGCCAGGGCGAGGGACAGGGTCAGCAGGCTGCTCACAGCAGGGCCGCAGACAGAAGTGACAGGGCATCCTGCTGGGGGGGGAGGGGTCATGAGATCTGAAAGACTGGGGGCTCCCCCTGCCGCCATTCCACATGGCTCCTGCCTCACATTGAACCCACCAAGCCCTCCTCCTCATCAGCTGAGTGTGTACTGTCCCTTCTCTCTGGAACTTTCTCCCTGATTAGCTGATAGGCATGCACTGGATTGCAAATCAGCAACCCCCTTCCTCAGGGGCATATTTTCCACCACCACCCCACACCCCAGACCTGACCTCGTCTCCCGACTCACAGTGACAGGTCTAGGGTGGGGAAAGTGAGGCACTCACCTCAAACTGTAAGGAGGCACCAAAAAACTCGGCAATCAAGACAAGTGCAGTATTTTCAAAAATCACAATTGATGTGAAAAAAAATTCATAGGAGCAAAAATCTCAGAATTCTCAATAGAGACAGGGTCTGCTGCCGAACCCCCACCTCTTCACACCGTCATGGCACTGAGCCCTGTGTCCTCCTGGGGACATTCCATACTCCCTGTAATTCCACACTTGCTGGGGTGATGGCTGGATTAGTCTCTGTCCCCACAAGGGCAAGGGCAGCGTGCTTCATTAGCCCTGGTGTGCCTGGCCTCGGTGAAGAGGTGCCCAGGAACCCCGCAATGAGCATCACAGGTGGGACACAGCCCCAAAGCCCTGGCCACTGCAGCCCAGTAAGTCCCCTCTTCTCAAAGGTAGGAGCCCAAGCTGGGCTCCAATGGAGCCCTTCGTTGTCATTTGCATGATAATACACTAAGTGCAGGGATGGATGAAGTGAAGCCTCCGAAAAACAATCAGGCAGATCCAGAATAAATGTGTGACCGATGTCCTGTGGGTCCTGCGACTTTTCTCCACCTTTCCGAGGACCACAGCCAAATGGCCGTGGGAGGAGGGTGTGTCCGGCTACTGGCGGGGCCTGGCCTCCTGGGCTCCTGCTACTGGGGAGCCAGGCTGGATCCATTCCAAGGCCGTCACTTTCCGTCCACTTCTTCACGGAGAACATTTCTATTTTGACAAAGTGCCATTTGAGGCTGGTCTGAAATCACAGTGTATAGGTTTGCCTGAAACATGCTAAAATTCAGACAACTGCTAAATAAAAATCCCCAAATAACTATGCTTCATTTTTGCATTTTTACAAGTTCTTTGAAAGGAAAAAGTTGGGGGGGGAGGAGAGAGAGATTAAGAAATACAGAATTTTTCCGTGTTCTTACCTGATGTCCCAGTTGCAAGAGAAATGGAAAGCTGGGGGGGGGGGTTCCCACGCGGGGCTGGGCAGTACTTGAAGGGTCAGCGCCTCAGCCCCCTGACACGCTGCTCGGCAGGTGGCCATTGCCCCATTCATCTCTATGCACCTGCCTTTGCCTCTGGTCTGGAGAAGCGGCTGTGCTTTTTTGCCTGGGAGGATGGAAAAGGGAAGAAGTACCCCCAATTTTCACCATGCACACCCCTGGCTCCTGGAAGGATGCCCAGCTAGAGAGGTACCCATGTGCAGCCCCTGATGCCAACAGCCCAGCCCTGCTGGCCTCTAGGGACCCAGGCCAAGCCGGAAACCAGCCGGGTTCATTGTTGAGGAGGGATGGATGCAGGAGGGGAAGCAAGACGCTATTGTGATTCTTTGTTAAAGACTCATACCCCTGCCAAAGGGTCAGTCTCCCTTTCAGAAAGGACATTAGGTGCCATTTTCCTCCTGGAAGCCTCATAAATCCCCACGTGTCCTCGATATACAATTCAAAAAAGGCCTCAAAATTGCCATCGCTGTCATGCTAAGCACTGGAAAGTTCTGCTTGACCTTTTATTAACATTTTTCTAAACCAATATGTTTTTTTTTTTTGCTACAAGCACCCTGAGGAATTATGAAAAATACTTTTTTCTGTAGTTTATCCCATATGCACTTAATAGGCTCACAAATATAATACCATTATAAAAAAGAAAAACTGCCAACTCTGCTAAAAAAATTGTCATAACACTAAATTATTATATAAATATAAAAGGAGTGTGTCTGTAAAATATTCACTCAATGAACATCCCAAGGTGATGGTTTTGCTATGTTGTTTTTATTCCTGAGAGATCCATAATGCATTTGGATATGCCACATGTCACCACATGAATCAGGCAGTTAATGCATGTGCTTTTTAGAAGCAGGGATGTCTTCCCAATAGAATGCACTATAAAAAAATGTCGAGATCTGGCTGCTTTGTCTGATAGGCATAATTTAATGTCTTGCTTATAATACTGCATCTTAAGGAAAAATACACACTGTCCTATGTAGTTATTTACAATATATTGCTAAGTCTATGCAAATATGTTTCCCCGAGCCTGGGATTATATAACAAAGGTCAACAATGTTTGAAATATTTTGAAGCATATTCCCAATATGCTTAGGGTATGGTGCTAATGTCCAATATATGCACATATATCTTAATATATTTCCAGATATTTCTGTTCATTGTTCTCTCCATAGCTTCCCACAGAATACTATTAGAGGAATGTTTTCTTCTGAAGAAAGCCAAACATTGCCTATCCATCTTGGAAAAATTTATTAAGGTGGCTAATTATGCGGTCCTTAATATTACATCAGTATGGAGGTTGCTCAGTGCCACTGCATAAGAGGGAAAGATAGAAGCCAGTTCGATAATACTGAAACCAGAGATTCAACATATGCAAAAAAACCAACGCACACCTATGTGATCTTATTTTTCTGTCACAGATTTCCAAAGCAGGCAATTAAACTTAGGTATTACGTGTGTGCATACACACGCACACACGCACACACATGCGTTTGTGATTTGGCATACGTAAAAACAAAGATTAGGAGCCACACATTTTACTTCTCACTCCCAAATATTGCAAATGCTGTCCTTGTTTTTCTGCGGGGACTTTTGTGATCACATTCCATCCGGGTCGCTTTCTTAAGGAAAGAAGGTTTGGCTAGTTACACAGGATGAGGGAAAGGGTCGCAAAAACCAGACCTCCAGCATCCAAGCCGTGCCCAGAAGAGAATGTAAAGGAGAGACCGTTTGTATCAAAGGACTCTGAGATCGGAGTCCTCAACTTCATCTTTTATTCCAAACTGCTCTGGTCCCTTATGTTCTCCAGTCATTGGGTTTGACCAAATTAAAGAAGACTACACAGTCCACCCAGATGTCAAAACAAGCAGCTGATGCCATTAGGAAGCGGTCCCTTCTAGAAAAAGATGCTCATGCCCAGTATGTGGACCAAACTGGACTGGTCAGCCAGCTCTTCATTTCGGTGCTATCGTGATACTGTGTAGCCATCACCAGCTTTGGCCCATATCACTCCAGTGGTCACTCTGCCAGTTTCAGGTCCCCCTGGTCTTTAGGGTCCTCAAAAACCCCAAGGCAATACCCTTCCAACCAATCCACTTTTAAGACACTACAAATATCACTCACTTTCAAGGACTATGAAGTATGTCTAGATGTTTAGATCGGCACCTTTTTTTTTAAGAGAAGGAGGTGATGGGAGGGGTAGATGGAGAGGGAGAGAGAGAATCTTAAGCAGGCTCAACACCCAACACAGAGCCCGACGCAGGGCTCGATCTCACAACCCTGAGATCATGACCTGAGCCGAAATCAAGAGTCAGCTGCTTGACCGAAGAGCTACACAGGCACCCCTAGATCAGCACCTTTTATTAGAATCCTGTTCTATATTATCAGTCCAGCCAATCACATGGCCCACCTGATGAGGCCTCCAGGGAAAAAAAGGGCCAAAGCTGTGAAATCAGCCTTTTTTTTCAACTAATGCTTTACATCCCCATCACCAGAAGAAACAACTTATCCAGAACCACCCTGAACACAGACTCCCCTAGGAGAGCAATCACAGACACAGAGTGCAGGTCTCCTCATGCAAAGGCATACTCTCCTTTTTTCTCCAGAGCCTGATTCCAAATGACTTTCTTGCTTGACTGTCCATGGGCTCCCCTGAACCCCGGTAATGATCCCATATGTGTGAGGGGAGTCAGGAAGACAGGACACGCACACACGTGTGCACTGAAGGCAGCCCCTGTGTCCTGCTAACACCAACACTGGCTCTCATGGAGCATTCCAGAAAGTTTTAAGGAAGGGATTTCACGAAGGAAGGCCCAGAAAGGCCATGCATATCTTTGTTCTCCCACTGGAAATTCGACTGTATATAAGGAAGAGCAAATGTTAAGTCATTTAAAGAGAGTTATTTTTCATAGTTTCCAGTACATAAATGTGTTCCAGTACATGTTATTGTAAAATAGTGTTTCTACTTACATTCTTATACATCTGTTGTTGTGTTTACTCATCCTCTAGTTCTGACTTTTAGAAATAACAATAAATCTACTTTTTAATCCCCTCTCCTGATGACAGATTATTCATAGCTAAAAGGGATGGAGGGAAGCCCATGTGAGGAGTGACCCGCTCTCTAGAGCAAGCTCCACTCTCGCAAGATAAACAGGGTCCGGGGAGATTCCTCTTCTGTCCCGGGTAGTTTATGCAAACTAAATAAGAGTTGGTGGCAGCTCAAATAAATATAAACTACCCTCCAGTGAA
This sequence comes from Callorhinus ursinus, assembly GCF_003265705.2. Classification (NCBI taxonomy): domain Eukaryota; kingdom Metazoa; phylum Chordata; class Mammalia; order Carnivora; family Otariidae; genus Callorhinus; species Callorhinus ursinus. The sequence goes on along the minus strand of NW_027397123.1, from coordinate 6,723,387 downwards.
AACTCCAACCACTTGTTACAGTCAATTTCAGCAAGGAGGAGACAATGGTGACATCTACACACACAATACAATTCATTTTTATACCACGTCCCTAATATGAAGATCACAAATGGCTTCATGGAGTCAGTCATCACTGAGCTAAACCCAAGAGGATGGGAAGTCAACCAGGTAGAAGGAGGAGGAGGAGCCTCCACGTCCGGAAAGAGGGGAGAAATTGCCAAAGCAAGTGTCTAGAGGGATGTGTAAAAGTCAGGATAGGATGGGTTTGTGCTGCCGTAACAAACAACCCCAGAATCTCAGTGGCTTAACACAGCAATGTTACTTTCCCCACTCTCACAAAACCCACTGAAAATCTGGGTGGCTCATAGGACAGCTGTGCTACATCCCATGTGACTCAGTGGGCCAGGCTGTATCAATCTTGCCTACGCTCCTACATCTCAGCATAGGCCTCTATGAGCAGAGGCAGCCAGAGAGAGCCATGACGAGCCACACACAGGCTCTTCTGTGCTTTCACCGGGAAGCAGCCCTTTGGCCAAGCAGAAGACACACCCTCTGCGTTTGCAAGGAGGCTGGGAAATTTGGGAGAACAAACAGGAATGCTTGGGGGACATCTCTATCTCTACCACTGCTTAACAAATGATCTCACAGAGAATCGGTCATCGTAGAAGGAAGACATTTCCTAAGCAGAACATATAATGAAGGACATTCCAAGCACTTTTTCTAAAAAACTGTTTCCTCCCTTTGTCTCCAACTAAACTGTGCTTTGCTTAACTGGATTCCTTGGGCTAAGAGAGTAAGGCAAAGTCATTTCCTCATCTATAATATGGGGGTAACAATACCCGTCTAACAGCCTACTGTAAAGATCTATGACTTCATGAATTTTACTTTTTTTAAGATTTTATTTATTTATTTGAGAGAGAGAGTATGAGCATAGGGAGGGGCAGAGGGACAACCAGACTCCCCGCTGAGCACGGAGTCTGCCACGGAGCTCGATCGCAGGACCCCGAGATCATGACCTGAACTGAAGTCAGATGCTTAACTGACTGAGCCACCCAGTGCCCCAACACTTCATGAATTTTAAACTGTGCACGGTGAGTGCACACATACAGGTTAGTAGAAATAACATCCGTAACCATTTGGCCAGCATTTTAGCAGGTTGGGACATGCCCTGTTTCAATGACTAGAACCACGGCATCCAGAGTAGTCACGAAATGGTTCTATCTGATGTTTAGCTGGTTGCTTTGGAAACCACATTGCTTTTAATGCCCTCCATATTCCCATTTGCTTTAACATCTCCTCCCGCTATCTCCTGTATACAGGTTCTTACTAAGTTTCAGAAATTCCGGGTTCCATGTACTTGATCCCAAAGCAGAATGCCTCGACTATTGGCCAGAATTTTGTTTTTTAGATGAATTCCAACAGGATACCTTGCAGCTCGGATTCCCTATCAGGTTATCAGATTTGCACTTAGTACACGGTTCATCTTGTTAGTTTTCCCACACTGGAAAGTTAATTCTAATGGATATGTGAGAAGGACACGGGATCCAGCTATTTTTCTGCTGGTCTAATGCTGATTTTCTCACTGGGTTTTGGGGGGGTTTTGTTTGTTTTTTGGTTATCCATGTATTACAAACTATCTTTCCTAAAAGCTTCTTGACAACTTATCATCTCGAGGTCACATTAGAAACGACCGATTGCAAACAAAACTACCCTGAGACTCGACAAAAGAAAAAAAATGAGGTAGAACCTCTCTCACTGGTTCAGTGGAGATGGTGTGGCATGGCAGAGTGGAAGAATCTTGACTTTGACCTTGGGTTCCAATCTGAACTCCGCCATTTGCTAACTTGGTCTTGAGCCAATGGCGCCCTTTCTTTGGCCCCTCCTGGCAGGGGAGGAGGACAATATAGGGAGGGTTCCCCGGACAACATGAGACTGTGGCTTGGTGAGTATGGAGTGCTCAGTGAAATCCAGTTCTCCTACTCAAACCTCTGGTGACACATTCACCCCTGGGCATCCAAAGTGTGGTAAGACTGTGTCCCCGTGTAAGTGTCACGGGCACACTAGTTCAGGGCATACCTGTGAACCGTCTCCTCTTTATACTTCCCTGTTGGTAAAAGGGAGTCACTTCCAGAAAGGTGCCCTTGTGGCTTGACCTCCGACCCCAGAAGCACCCCAACAGGGTGGTCCCGTCCAACCATGGGTTTTCCTGCCGTTGCTGTTGCTGCCTCCTCCAACATCACAGATCAGAATTTTTATTAAAATCATGGGTTCGTTCTCAGAATATACCAGCCAGTGCCCAGTTCAGCTTGCTTAACCAGTCTATCAGCTATTTCAACCAAATTACAAAAAAAAAAAAAAAGACAAAGATAAAATAATTAGAAATGCTAATTTCTCACTGCAAATCTGGCAGGCAGGGCCCATGTTTTGCAAGCAGCTTAAATGTTATACTTTGGTGCTTTCCTAAACTAATTTAGCCTACTAATTTTCTATAATTACCTGAGTGCTCTTAGCTTCCGCTGGTCAGATGAGTTCTGAGACACTTATATAACCAGCATTAAAAAGATGCATTTAGCAGCTCGGATTGTTAAAGTAACAAAGCCTATAGAATCCAGAGGTTATTGTATTCTCCCAAAAGTACTTAAATAATAGCCTAAAATCTGAAGAATTACTTTAATACTTCAATAAAAATAACCCAATTCAAAACATTTTCAAGGAAACAGAGTTCTTTGCTCTAGGCTACCGAGTAATGGCTGAGAGAAAGTATATAGCCTGTCACTTCTGATTAGAGAACTGTGCCTCTGTGCTTTGAATGAGGGGCATGTCTGGTAATAGGAAGTGCAGATATTAAAGTTAATAAAATAATGTGGAATACGATATATATGAAACTTGACCAAGTATAGCACAGAATATAACATACATTACCCTGTTCAGTCAACTCCTGTGGCCCGGCATCTAATGACAAGCTTAATTTCTGTTTCCAATGAGGGTACAGCTAAAAATACAATTTCCAGATTAGACAAATATTTTATCCGACTCCCTAACAAATGTAACCAGGAATGGCTGACATGTCTACACAGATGCCCAGCGACCATGAGAGGGAATTATTAGGATTGCAAACTGCTCAGCCTGAAAAGTCCATGAAACCTCATCATCTTTGAGGTCATTATAAATAATTAGTTGCAAACACGGCAATGTGGCAGCCTTACCACTGGAAAAGGACAGGGGCGCCTCCATTTCTCTCCCGCCCTGAGAGGCTCTCGGCTCCCTCTCGACAAAATTAGGTCTCCCCAAACAACTGGGCATCAAGGCCCCTGCACACCCATGATTGCATCTTTAATCTCAAACCCCAACGCCAACTATAATGGTTTTGTTTTTCGATACATTAACCTTCAACTTGTATTTTCACTATTAAATAACCAGCTTGAGAACCTCCTAGAATTTTTTTTCTTCCCAGTCACCTCCATGAAACCGTATGGTACCCATGATGTGACCCTCTTAAGGGATTTAAAAGCAATTCAATGAGCTAATCTCAGTAAACCCAGAATTAAAGTTCTTGTTTCCATATTTCACTTTCAAAATATTTAGAACTTTGACAGATATGACATTATGTTTTCATTAAAACAGCTGATTTCAAAATGCTGCACTGTGCAGAAACGCCATAAACAGTTTATGATGAACTGCCACGCTCTTAATTAAAACAATAAATCCAGCACACAATATTTGTGCAGCCTCCGGTCTGACCTTTGCCTCTTGCTATCCACCACCAAGCCGCGGCTGCGTTCCCAACGCCAGACGTAGAAGGTTTTAAAACATGATCTGAAAGGCACTAAAGATAAAATAAGAGAAAACGTACCATTAGTCTTCGCAGTTATGATTAATTCAGTTCATATTTTACAATCTGGTTATGGAGTAAAACTGCAGACTTTACATCAAGTATTTGCCATTCACTATACCTAATGTATAAAAATGCTTGATATTTTAGAAAATGGCACCGAGCTAATTCACCGCAACCCCACTGAAGGACAGGCATTGAAATCATAAACACGGAGAATGATGAGCTGTCCGTCTGAAGTGACGAACAGCACTCACTCGGGTGGATGGTCAGCCTCGGACGATAAATATGCCGGTTGCAGCCCGTCTCCCATGCCACTCTCGTCTCCGTGCTGCTAGATTTCAGATTAAAATATTCCCTTAAATCTCTCCCATCTGCTGCTGGAGCAGCCAGCAAGGGTGTTAATTACCGAGCAGGAATAACGGTAAATTTGTGGTACTGACCCGGAGTCACCAAGTCAACCTCAGACCCCAGCAGCTCCAAGGCTGGAAACTGTTCTGAACTGGGTCGCAGATCACCCCATATTGAGAGGGAAGCAGGGTGGCTGGGAGACCCCATTCCACAGCTCTGATTCAACGGACATACAGCCAGCCAGCAACCTGGCTCCATAAGATAATAGCCCCAGCCACGGGAGGAGCAGAGACTTCCCGCAGGAAGGGGAGGGCGTGTCCAAGCTCCTCTGGGATTATAGGGACTAACCACATGGTGCCTGCTGCAGGCTGGTCCCCAAACACCTCCCATCATACCTGACCCAAGCATAGGTGTCCAGCCCTTTCCTCCAGACCTTCCTACCCCCACCCCACCCTGTGCATATTTACATAGGACAAACTCATGCATGTGGCACATGGACACGTTCAGAGCTGGGTCCAACAAAGCCTGGGAGGCTGGGTGACAACCAAGAGGATGGCAATGAGCTGGACTCCCCCCACCCCGCCCCGCCCATGCAGGTCCTTGTTGGAGCCGTAGGTAGAGCCCACCAGAGCTCTAGAAAGATGGAGAAGGAAGCTGTGCTGGCCAGAGGAGGCCTTGCAGGCTCTCAATCCAGGACCTACACCTATTCTGTCCACATCGAAAGGAGTGGAATACCAGGTGAGCCACCTCCCATTGTGAGGGCAAGACCCCCACCCTACCTAGCTGGCTCTGGCTTTCACCCACCTCTGTAGCCTCATCTTGCCTGCCTTCTCCCCTCTCCAGACACCTGACTTCCCACCAAAGACCCCCTTCCAGCCCACGCAGCATTGTGGACTCACGGCTCTAGCTGTGTCCCAGGGCTGGAGGGGACCAAAACTGCTTACCTCTGCTCATGGAGAGTCCAAAAGTAACCTCCAGGGACACATGCCTACCTACTCCCAGAGCCTTCTTCAGCCCTTCCTTGGTTGGGTAACTCTGTCCCAGGTGTCCTAGCAGGGAAAGGGCCCTACTTTCTGGGGCTGGGTCGTGAAAAGCTGGGCCGTGGGGTGGGGGGTGGGGGGTGGGTCTCTGAGTACAATGCAGGATTTCCATGCCCCACCCCCAAGCCCTGCCTCAGGACCAGCCTCGCCCTCTGCAGGAGCCATCACTCAATGCCTTTGCCCTTTGAGTCAAACATCATAGTTGGGGTGCCACCCCTCCTTTTTTACCAAAGAGGGTGCCCCAACAGGGCTGGGCCTCCAACACCCTCCAGCTCCCACACACCCAGACCCCGGGACCAGGAAGATCAGCCCCAGACCCTGGGCACCTGCAGTGCCCTCCACCAGCACCACGCACCAACACCGTCCAGGTGGCCAGCCCACCCTGGCTGACAAAGTCACACAACTGGTGTCCTTATGGTCACATTTGGCTCCCACCACCATCTTGTGAATACCACCATTTTTCAGAAGACTGAGGCCGAGAGGAATGAAGTCTGTTTTAAAGTCCCCCAAGCCAGTGACTAGCACCACAGAATTCAAATCCACCTCCTCTGCCTTAGGGCTTGTGCTCCTTCAGCGAGCACTTCTGACCTCCTTTGGACAGACTCTAAGACTCTCAAACTGAGGCCCGTGGATATATTCTCAGGGGGTCCACAACTGCTTTTAGTAATTTTTTAATTTTTTTTGAGTATTTTTACATTGGTGGAAATCCATCCAAAAGACACAATGAGTATGAACATATCCCAGATCACGTAGGTGACCAGCCACCGTGTGATTTCCATGCCAGGTCTCATGTTTTCCATCCCATGGATATCAAAGCACACTTCTGTCATCATCAAAGACTAAAGGGGTGGAGGCTGAGTGCGCACTGGGGCTGAGGGAAGGCCAAATAAAATAGCAGAATTCCGCTCATGGGAGTGTGAGCCCTGACCGATTCCAACCTCGGTGTGGGGAAAGGGGGCATGTGCTGTGACAGACCTGGGACCCATCAGGAGAACGCAGGGGATAGCATATAACATGTCCCTGCTGTTCTCCACTGAGTCACCTCTCAGTCCCCACGGAGTCCACCAGCTGGACACCTGCTATCTTCACTCTCTGGTTTCTCTTGTCTGCTATAGCTCTCATGATTTCTTTCCATCCTACGCCCTCCTTCTGGATCCATGTCCCACGCTGGAGGGGCAGGGTCAGATCTTCCAGATGCTGTATTACTTTGAGATTTTAGATAGCTCAGATTCTTCAGACTGTCTCAATGAACCTTTCTTCTTATCTTGGCAGGTCTTAGAGCACAACTTTCATGTGTTGTTAGGCGAATCACGTATCTCCTCTTTATTGGCTCTTCAACAAGGAATGAGGGAGGTAAGGGAAGGGGTCCAGAAAAGAAGGAATCCCTGTCCTGTCACCAGTGATGGTTCAAACATGGTAGAAAAGTTGAGCCAGCCCTGCCCCCACCCCACCCCACCCCCAAGACATGTAATCTTGCCAATCTGGAGAGAACCTGGGTTATATTTGCCAGTTCCAGATTTACGTTGTAATTTGTGACTTAGTGTCAGCAAAACAACGTCATCCTTTCCGTTAAGTGAATGTTGTTATTTTGAATTGCATTGGTTTTATCATTTTGTTTATATTTAATTTGTATATGAGGCCTGGTTTTATAGTTGTCTAAAAGCTATAAGCATACGGAGTTTAACCTACTTCTGTAAGATCTGTAGTCAAGAATATTACGAACTTTATCCATTGCGTGGTCATAATAATCAAAGAAAAGCATGCAGGGAAAGCGCTTCACACGGTGCCTGGCACATGGGAAGAACTCAGTAAATGTCACTAAATCTTGTTATTTTATAATAAATATTGCAGCAAAAATAATTTACTTTTTACTTGTCACTATTGAGGGTCTGCAATGTTGTTGTATTGTTTTCTTAATAAGCTACACTAGTCAAACTTAAGGAGTACTGGGCTGAATTGTGTGCCCTGCAAATTCATATGTTGAAGTTCTAGCCCCCCGCACCTCCCAGTGTGACCATATTTGGAGATAGGGTCTTTAAAGAGGTAATTAAGTTATAATGAGTTATTTACGGTGGGCCCTAATCCAATGTGACGGCTGTCCTTATAAGAAGAGATTAGGACACAGACAGGCGTAGAGGGAAGACCATATGAGGACAGCCACCTACAGACCGAAGAGAGAGGCCTCCGAAGAAGCCAACCCTGCCAACACCTTCATCCTGGACTTCCAGCCTCAAGGACTGGTGAAAAAGATTTCTGATGGCTAACCCCCCAAGTCTGCGGTATTTTGTTACAGCAACCTGAGCGAACCACTATACCTCTGAACCCCAAAAGTAGGAACCAACTTGCAATTTCCTGCATTCTGCTGCACCATCCCTTCCATGAAGCGAATCCTGCCTGCCCAGTTGGTTGGTCATTGGGAGGAAGGGGGAAGAAACAATGGGTAGAAGAGCTTCAGCCCACATCCTAGCCACCATCCCACCCACTGCACTTGCTCACCATGCCATGAGACCCCTGAACTGAGCCACGTCTTTCCACCTGGCTCTGCCCCTTGGTGCCAGAGTCAGCAGGACAGACCTGGTGAACAACTCTGTGCGTCTACACCAGGTTGGGCACTTCTTGGCATGGGCATCCATCTCCAGGAGTTGTGCCTCCAGGGTGGAAGGTGGGGCACGCAGAGCAATGCTGGGAGCTGGCCCCTGGGTGGGTGCTAATTCCTGCAGAGTGCCCAGCCCAGTCTCCGGAGCCCCAGAGCAGCCTGGCATGTTCTTCACCACTGCACATCGATCCAAGGGGCACCCGTGCCCATGGCAGGTGCCCAGCTGCTGTGCCCGGCCCTCTGCTGGGCCACAGGACCAGAGGCACAGTCAGGATGACAGGGCATCCCAGGGCTCAGCTCGGCTTTACAAGGGGACAAATGGACCGTTTCATTTCCCAAAACAGCCTTCTAGGAACACTCCCAAACAGAGCCATTAAAGAAGGTTCAGAACCAAGAACTTTTACAAGGGTTTTTATCTCTGTGTCTATTGAGTTTTATACCCCTTCAGGGTATCGGGCGGCTGTGGGCAGAGTAGGAAAAGGCCTTTCATCAAATGCAGGAAACAGGAACAGCCCGAAATGAGTTGGACTCTTCACCCTCTGGTTTCAAAGTAACTCTTTATAAACCCCCAAGTCCCCACCAGAAAGCTGCCAGCAGGGTGAAGCTATCTGGCAGTGGATGGCATTCTAAGTTCTAGCCTGAGATGCCACCGAGGCCTGAAGCCCCCAGCCATGGCCAAGGCCTCATGTGTAGGCCTCCTGAGAGCCACAGGGGTAGGGGCAATGAGGGACAGCTGACAGAACGGACACAGGTAGCCATGTCCACCGGGCTCCGGAGCAGAGGGGCCGCCAGCTACACAGTGTGCTGGGGAGACCCCAGGGTGCCCAGCATCTCACCACTCACCTCAGAACATCTCATCCTACCCTTGGAATCGTACCTGCAGAGGGTTAGCCTCTGTGCAAAAGACAGACTGCGGGCTCCAGGTTAGGGAGCAAGGCAAGGCTTAAAGGGGCAAGGGCAGGCCTAGGAGTCCCTGGGCCCTCAGGCCACCCACAGGCCCCTGTTAGAGTGATGTGCGGTGAGTAGTGTGTTATCAGCAGCACGGGCTTGAGAGGTCTTACTCCTGCTCCGGCACTGCTGGCTTTCTGGATCGAAACCTGTACAATGGAGATAACCATAGAACTTGCTGGAAGGGACGAATGACACCCTGCACAGGAAGTGCTGAACGCCATGCCTGGCCTGGGGCACGGTGCAAAATGTAAACCATCTCTCTTACCATCAAGGCCATTACTTTCTTTTTTTTTTTTTTCCTTAGGGGTGGGTGCAGAGGGAGAGGGAGAAAGAGAATCTCAAGCAGACCCCACACCTAGCATGGAGCCCCACGCGGGGCTCGATCTCATGATCCTGAGATCATGACCTGAGCTGAAATCAAGAGGCAGACGCTCAACTGACTGAGCCCCCCAGGTGTCCCATGGCCATTAAAAAACTCACACTGACACTGCATATATCCTATCCAATATACACAACAACCCAGAGACCCACAAAGGGCCCAAACCTTCCCAGAGCCAATCTACATTTTGCACCAACAAGCACAAACACTGGCCCAGGATTGCCTACATCTCCCCCCGCCCCCAGGACTCAGGCAGCATCAGACGCTGGCCCCGGCTGGCCCCCATCTGCCAGCGCGTCGTCCTGGGTTCTTTCCCACACTCTTCACAAAGCCTCTGCTGTGGAGCTTCACCGTCAGAGAACTGTGGAGGCCAAGGCAGCAGCTAGAGCTGAGCTCGAGGAATCATTCGGTGGTAACTAGGAAGGACACTGGCATCCCCAAGTCTATTTCCATCTCGAGACTCAAACATTCTGCAGACGCCCTTCCCTCTGCCGTGAAGGCGGGTCCCTGCCAGAAATGCACCCACACCTACTGCTCCCCAAACCCTACATCCAGAGCGCCCAGCAAACACGGGTTGTAGCTTGAAAGCAAAAAAAAAATCAGGAAGCGGAACACTGCTAATTCTCACGGCAGCATTAACTCATTCACTTGCACATATGGGGTATTTGGACCCCAGTGGGTCTTCTATATATATAACTTATCATACAGCAGGTGCAACTTGGGAGAATTAATGTTGCTATAGGAACATTCAGATCAAGGCTGGCTTCCAGAGTGAAGAGAGAAAAAATAAGTTCTCCTCCTCAGTGTACTTCTCTGTTTTGAGTTTCAAAGAAGAAGCAATGTAACCGAGTCAAATGAGGCAAGGAGGGGCTTCCCTTAGTGGTTTGGAGAAGGTGAGAATTCCTGGAAGCAGCTCCCTGGGGAGGGAGGAAGGAAGCTCAGAGCCTAAGCCTCATACCCATGTGGCCGAGAGGGCTGGAGACAGGAACCTCGGGGAGCCTGTCTGGGCCAGGAGCACCCTGTCTTGGGGTGCCAAAGCTGGAGGGTTGCCTTGGGGCACTTCCAGAATCTTCCCTGAGGACGGGTTGAAAGTCCCATAAACTCTAGAATATGATGTGCTCCCCTCCCCCAGCCCCACATCCATGTGTCTTACTCCTACAACCTTCCATCCTTCCCAGGGGTAGCATCAAGAAAAAGGGGAGATCAAGGGTGGGTTTAGAGGTCTGCCTTGGTCCCTGGTAGACACACCGTGAGGACCCATCTCGGGCTGAGGGACTAGAGCAGGAGACATGTTGGAAGTTTGCTTCAACCCTGGTATTATAACTCAGCTCTCCTTGGGAGCAATGACTGTGCCCACCTATGAATCCCCTACCTAAACTATACTCTTCTGTTAAGATCTAGGCATTTGGCTCACCCATTAGAGGTTTTCCTGACTAGTAAACCTGGATATACACTGGATCCCCCAAGAGTTTGGAAATCCAGAAGGCTACTGCCTCCTTCTGGGAGGGGCAGGGATCCTAAGCCTCCAGCCCACCCCTTCTCCTTCCATATCTGGGGGGTTTAGCAGACCACACCTGCTGAGTGGCCACAGACAGCCAGACATCCCACCTGTGGTGAGGATACCCCAAAACACACCTGATTTCACCACATTACCTAGCCCCAGCATCTGGCAATGTGCTCAGAATGGGCTGGCTGAAGGAGTGGATGTTGAGTCCAAGACGACAGCAGAGCAAAGAGGGAAAGAAGTAAGGTCAGCATTCCTAATGCCATTTCCAACTCAGGGTCCACCAGGTACCCACTTGGTGCCAGGTGCTCTACTTTGCCCAGGGGGTACATAGATAAATAAGACATTACCTGTGCCCTCAAGATGCTCACAGCCCACCTAGGGGAAGGGGAAGGAGAGTCAGGGAAATAAATAATTGAGAACTGTGTCTTACTTCTGGTTTACCTGGGAACCAAGGCTAGGTAGGTCCAGAATAGGCACCTATAAATGCCCATAGAACGAACGTGGATGGTAAAGTGACAGAGACCTGCCCAAGGAATAATGTCAGGTGTCAAAAGGAGCACAGGGTGGGGGAAATTTATTATGGACAAGAAGGTATGGTCCCATAGGCCGTGGCCCACACTCCCACCCAGCGGATAAAAGGAGCTCTCCAACTCCACTGGTGACTCAGATCTCCCTTCCCATTAGGTATTTCAGACATGTCCCAAATACCATGACAGGGAAAGGGGCTGCCACTACCCAGAGCTGCTGTTTTGCATTTCATTTGAAGCTGTGTCTCCTTTTAAAATATATATAATAGTAAAGTGGCATATCTAAATGCTTCCCAGTCCACTCTGCTTGGAGCTGCGTGCTGAACATCCTAACCACTGGCAGGGGCTGAGTCCTCGAGACACAGAGGTAAGAGAAACATGTCCCTCCTAGAGGAAGGCAGGCAGGGAGGGTATTAGCATGCTTCCCTTTTCCAGCCTCTCAGATCTTCTACACAGTTGAAATAAAGGTGGATCTGTAGCATCCTTGGGTCCACAATTTGCCCCATTTAACATGTCAGACCAGCAAGGAGAAAGATGACCCAAAGAGCCCACGGACACTGCTCATTCTAAGATGGTGGTGGGCGAATGGCGAAGGGTTACCTGTTTGTCTGACAGGCTTCCTGAATGTCGCCAAGTCAGACCCCCTTCTAGGGCTCCAGTGTCCCTCTTACCCACTGTCACTCTGCCCTGTGTCGAAAATTCCTCTCTTTGTTTCTTGAGCTTACTTTAACTCAAGTGTGGTGTTTTCAATTCTGCCTGTGGCGTGGCTTTGGAATTAAGCAGTTTGTATGCTGACAGCTGGTGTTACAACTGGCCCACTCCCTCCCACCCCCACAGAGAGCCAGCTCGGGGGGTGGACGGCCTCCGAGGAGCTCACGCACATTCCAACAGTCATCTTCTCCTCAGGGAGGGGGCAGGGGCTGCAGAGGCTGGTGAGGATGCTGTGGGGGCCTCGCACAGCCCTGGGGACTTCCCACCCCTGAAACATGATCTCCCACTTTCCAGTACGCACCTTTGGGGACACTGTCAGGGTCCAAAACACACTCTATGCCAAGGAGATGCCTTCCTCAACCCACAGGTCAGGCCACAGGCCTGGGTTAAGGGCCAGTGCCCCTAAGGAGTAGTCCACAGGGCACGTGTGTCCCACAAGCATTACAAATGAGAATTCTGGGCACACAGTATGCCTTGAGAGCTCTTTATTATTGTTGTGTTTTTTTAAGATTTTATTTTTAAGTAATCTCTACACCCAACCTGGGCCTCGAACTTACAACCCTGAGATCAGGAGGCAGTGGGGTGACCCTTGAGAGCCCCTTATATTCTTTAATCTTGTCCTTTTGTCTCAACACAGCCCTAAGACTCCTACTCGCCCAGCCACCCAAGATGGGTAAAGGTGATCCATTTCCCAGGGAGTGAGCATTTCCAGAATTTTGCTGAGTCCAAGGTGTTAAGAAATGGTCCCCACATCCAGAAGCAAATATGAGGGGACCCCACAGAGACCCAGGAACCACGTACGCTTCCAAGCCTCATCCAAGCCAATCAGTCAGCCACAGCCAGGCCCCCACCCCCACTTCATGCCTAACGAACAGAAGCGGTCCAATCCCCAGTTCGTATGCCCAGCAAACCTCAGGCCTCTGGCAATTCTTGATGTCATCTAACTTATCGGAGGGTGGCAGAGTGTTGTCATTTTCCTTTGGGCAACTGTATCTCCCTCATAATTTATAGGCCAATTTGCATATCCTAGACATAAAATGGAAGTTTCTAAAGTGATTTTTTTTTTTAACTGCAGAGGATTCTAGACTTCAGGATCTGTAAATAAGTCAACAACTAATCTCAGGGTCTGTTTATTCACATGAATGCAGACTTGAGATTTCTGCAAAACAAAGACTATGACATCGCTCTTCCCGAAGTTCAGTAAATGGCTCACAAGGACCTTCAACCCAAGCAACTTTTCACTGGCTCCCATTGGTCTCAAGATAAAGTCCCAAATCCCCCCAAGGCCTATGGGGCACACCTGTTTGTTCTGCCTCCCAATGGCCATGTCTGCCAGGCCCTCCTCCCCTGGCCTTCCCACACTCAAACACGTCAAGCTCCTGCTACTCCAAGACTGGGCCCTGGGTCCGGCTCCTCTTTCTCCAACTGGCCAATAGCTCCTCGTTCTCTTCATTCCACACACACAGTGCTTCTTCAGGGAAGCGGTCTTTGCCATCTACTTCACCCTTTAGAACACCTCCTCTTTCCCTTGAAGGCATTTTTCACCAATACAGTTAATATAATGACTATATATTAAATAATATGTACCATAAAAATATATTGTATATAATACCATACTGTACTAATACTATAAATAATATACTATATATTAAATTCTATGTATTACTATATATCAAAAATTATGTTTTTACTACCTAACTCTATATGGGCAAGAACCACACCTTTTTCTCAGCATGGTATCTCCCACCCTAAACAAGTACTTGGGGCTTAGTGGGTCCTCGGGAAATACATATTCTTATTCTTATTATTAAGTCATGCATATAGTGAGGCCTAAGAGAAAAGTACAAGAAACTGACAAACTGGACCTCATCAAAATTAAATTTGGGGCCCTGCAAAAGCCACGTGAAGGGGGATAAAAAGACATAGTCCACAACTGGAGAAAATAGTTGCAAACCACACATCCAACAAAGAACTAGTATCTAGAATATATAAGGGACCCTCAAACTCAACAGTTAACAGAACACAAACAGTCCAATTATAAAATGGGCAGGAAACATTAAAAGACACTTGACCAACAAGGGTATGCAGATGTCAGATAATCACATGAAAAGAAAAGTGGACGTGTCAACACTTTGAAAGGCCCATATTTTTATGTCCAGAGAGGCTACTTCTAGGGATTTCACCAAAGGAAACAGAAATGTACAAAAAGGATGTCAGGATCCAGAATGTTGATTGCAGCATTATTTCCTTACAACAACAACAAAAAAATGGGAGCTTCTGTGTCTCCAACCACAAGGGATTGTTTGAGCAATTGCGTTCTGTCCACATGTACCTAGCATGTCAATTCCTGCAGGCTGGGGTCTTTGTTTGGCCGGTGTCTCCCCAGTGTCTAAAAGAGCTTCAATTAATAGTATCAGATTAATCTGAACTCAGTGATGAAACTCCAAGCACCACAGAAAATTGTGATACGGGAAAACATTCACAATATCTTAAGCGGAAAAAAGAGAAACAGATTGCAAGACTGTATGTGCATTGTAACCAGAGCTCTGTTTAAAGGAGGGAAAAAAATGTATGTAGGCTTGCATATTAAGAGACTAAAGGAAAATAAACCAAGGCATTAGCAAGGGCTACCTCTCTGGTGAATGGGATCTTAGGGCATTGTTCCTTTCCTTCTTTTGCCTTTTTTTATGCCCTCTATATTTGTGTGCGTTCTCTATCTATTCCAAATTTTCTGCAAAGAACATCTATCCTTTTCAAACAGAAAAGAAGCCAGTGGTATTTTTAAAGTACTTTGGAATCTGTGCTGAGTTACTCTGATTTCTAGACTAGGATGGAGTCCTGCCTTCTTGTTTCTAGGGTCCCCCAGTGATGGGGAGGTCACCCGGACTGCAGCCCTAGTCACAGCACCTTCAGGGTTTTCCCCACAAACTAGAACCACTTGTACTCTTGTTTACTTAATATTATCCTTAAATTGACTCTTTTATTTAAAAAAAAAAATGTATTCAGAGGGAATCTGTATCACTACCATAAAGGGAAATCAGTAGCATTTGTCACAGATAAAATGTAACTACAAAATAAACATCATTTTTTAAAAGTGGCATTTTTTTTTAGTTCTAGCTAGATACTGTCCCCTAAAGAAGGTCCTGAGTCCAAGGCCAGCTCTCCTGTTTGTAGTAAAGGGAGGTTACCGGATGTAAGAGAGGCAAGCGTTAAAGATATATTTGCACCAAATAGCCCTCTCTCTTAGGTATAATCAGAAGGCTTGAAAGTGGATTGAAGGAAGACTGATATTTGATTCAACGTCTTTTATTGCCATGCCCCTGCAGTACCCACGAGTATTTACATGCCACGGGCAGTACACGTCCCAAGCTCCAGAGCTCACTGGGTTTCACAGATGAGCCCCAAGGAAGCCCTGCATTAGACTAGCGCCTGCTACCCCCTTTGAGCTCTGAGCCAGCCCTCCCCAGGCATGGGACAGCACAGAAGGGGGCAGCAGGAGGACTAGAGAGTAAGGAGGGACCCTGACCTTCATCAGGCCCTGGGCAACTCAGCAGGTCACCCTTAGACCCCAGAGAGTTGTCTCTCCCATGTACAGAAGAGTCAAGGGCAAGGGAAATAGCACACCTGGCACCTCTCTCAAGCCCCGTAAAGGTGTGTGATGCACTCTTTGGGATGCTGGACAGGAAGAACTGGAGTGAATGATTTGTAGTCGTGTTTGCTAGTTACAGACCTGGGAAAAATGATCCTTTCCTGCCTAGAGCATTATCAAGGGGGCTGCACCAGCTCCATTAACGTTGGAAGCATCCATATGAGATTATGGAACGTGTGATGGCTTTGTCTGGGAAACCGTTCGTTTCTGATCGGAAGTTCTATTACACATGAATTTAATTCTAAACAGTGTTACCAACAGATCCAAATGATTTACATTTTAAGCAATCTTTTTTCGTTATCTCACACCTTGTCGGGGAGCAAAAGATGGATTTTTATGGCTTCTGTGGTGAGAAATGATTAATGCCCTTAAATGGGAGGCTCTCCCTACTCCAGCTGTTCCGGCATGGGGTTCCGTCCCTCAGTATTGCTTTAGTGGGCACACTTGATTGCTGAGATCAGAGAAAGAGCACATGAAAAGAGCATTCCAAACTTCTTTTAAGTTGCGTCTGAACGGGGTAACTGTTTCCAGTTAGGACATTGAACACCATTTGGTATCAAACTTTCTCTTCCATCCAGAGAGAAAGAATGAGAGAGAAAGAGAGAGGGGGTTACCTACTCATGAAGCCCAAGACTGTTACAAAAGCATAAAAATGTGTGAGAGAAATGACCTGGTTTTCCCCTGACAAGACACAGTTATGCAAGTGGGGAAACTGGACATTGGTCCCCAAATGGAAACAAATCTAGAATTTTGAACCCCGTTGGTGTTTTAAAGAGTCATCTCAACACTAGGGGTAAAGGAAGCTGGGCTGGGTCTCTCATTTGCTTTGCATTTGCTTTCGTGTTCATTCTTGCCAAGGGACACCATGAAGATACGGTTGTTGGTTCAACTGGTCAGGGGATACGTTTCTGGAAACCTCTGCCCACTCACCAAGTTCAGAAGAGACATTCCGTGATGGGCAGATCCTCCTCCCCAGTTTCCTGCAGTTAAGTCCTTCCCCACCTTTGGTCAAAGGAAGGGCTCTCTGGTTCAGAATGGCTTGAGGGAGCCCTTTGGATCGAAAAGTTGAGTGAGAGTCACCTGACATGTGTCCAGGCTGCCCCACAGATACCTGGCAACTTTCGACCTCATAGCCCAAGTTCCCAACCCAGAAGTTAAAGAAAGTAAACAAAATAAAATGCAAGCAATTCAAGTGCTCTGATAGCTAAGTTTTTTTTTAGAAATATGCAGATATAGCCTCAGAGAAATCATTTTCACGACATTGGGAATCCTGCTGCCCTCCGGGGCTGTATGATCTGGATAGCTCTGGAGGGGCTACCCCAAAAGAACCAGCAACAAGCAAATGGACAGGAAAGTAAATTGCGCTGTCGAACGCCAACTGCCCTCCACTCGGGGAAGGGAGGTCGTGTCCTTGACGCAGGGCCCACGGTTACCCTAAGCCCCCTAGAAAGCCTCTCCCTCCCCCTACTGTTCATGGTATCTTTAGAATCAAGGCTACAAACTGCATGAATAGCGAGTAATTCAATTAACTCTATAGTCTGAGATGAAAAAAGGGCCATTTTGCTAGCTCTAGTGGAGCACTAGTTTAACCCTGGTGCTCAGGAAATTCCCAGGCCAGACAGCATATTAAACCAGCTCTTCAACTTAAGAACAATTACTGTCATTTATCAGCCTGAATAGCAATAATGCACAAATCGACAGCTTTCAGGAGGCAAAAAGCTAGCTAGGTGTAATGATATGCAAAGCCCCAGCTCTCTACATTTGGAACTGTCTCAATCCCATCAATACATCTCCCTCCACCTACAATTTATCAATACAAATGTGGTGCCCAATGAAGGCAAGACCGAGAAGATAAATATGAACAGGGTGAGGGGAAAAAAGGCTCAGGAATGTTTGAATTTTAAAATGATGAAGTGCAGATCACATTCTTAAAGCATTTTACATGCAATGACCCGATCACATCAAGTCCTATTCTGAAAGAGGAAACAGAATAAGGGGATTTTTCTACTCCAAGGTTGCAGGTAGAAGCGGCTTTTATTTCTTTTTCTGTTCCCAGATCATGTCTTTCACAGAAGTATGTGATCATTCTCAGCCTGAATAAAAGTAATAACAATAATGCTAATCACAGTGATGGATTTGCATAGAGCCCTTTTCCTGATTACTTTCACACCTATGATTTCATTTTAACTTCATAATGTCTGCAAGAAGTAAAAAGATAAGTATTATTGTACCCATTTTGAAAGAAGGGGAAACTGAGGCACGGTGTGAGTTTGAGACACTCTCCACATCAGTCAGGGCTAGAAACAGGGTCTGGATTCTCTGCCCACACTTTCAAAGTCACAGCACACCCAGGACAAGACCAGGCTGCCCAGAAGTGCCCAGGAGGGTTCAAGAACTCCAGTACACAAAGGGAGCAGGTACCAGTGGAAGTAGGAGTCATGGAGATGGGGCAGGATGGAGACACACAGAACTTCAAATTTCAAAACCAGACAAATGGAATTCTGGGGCTGCAGCACACAGTGACTGAGCCCCCTACGGAGTGCAAGGCGCTGGAGGAGGTGGGGCAATGTCCCCACTAACCCAGGCCCTGCTTGTGGTCCCTGATGCCTGCGCGCCCACCACATACTGACATTTGGCTAAGCATCATCAGTTAGCCTGAACGAATATATTTACTGTATGTGGAGGGAAGCCTGGGAGGGTGGCGTCCAAGGTGGAAAACATTCCTACAAAGGCAATGGGGATGATATGGGGCGGGGTGGAAGTGGGTTGGGGGGACAGTTCTTGGTGCAAGTCAGTGCACGCCAGTGTGTTGCCCAGTGCCGGGGGAATTCAGGGAGTGGTTTACACTATAGACATCTTTATTCTTCACCTTCCAGGTCCTTCTGCAGACACATCCCAGGGCTCCCAGCTTTTCCATCACAGGTGCTCACCACCTCGGCCCACATTTTGCAATGGCCCCAAACTCTGACATGCAAACTCTTGGCCTTTAGGTAATATTTTTAACCAACTTAAAAAGGAAAATAGTGGTTGGCGATACAATATGATTTAGGGAATTTGTTTGCTTGGTTGTTTGTTTGTAAGATTGGGTTTTTTTTTTATTCTGCTTATCTTTATTTCCTAATATAATGTGTACCTCATTTAAAATCACATATGCACAAATAAAATGATCAGATCTCATAAAACACTAAGATAACCATTTGGTGAAACGACATCCTATGTCTTAATTTTTTAAATGGATAGGGAAAAGCCTTGAACAGAGTCTTATTTTCTGACATCGCATAAGAAGGCCACTGCCTTTCCCTCCCTTCATAAGAAACTACACCTTGCTCTCACTATTAAATTAGAATATCCTCTCCTCTCTCTGAAATTTGGCTGCATTACAGTAAATACATAAATCGAAGAGGCATGGGATCCAGACGCCAATTGGCAGACGGCACTATGAAATAAGCACCGGGACACTGGCGTGCGGAAGTGTTACAACCTGTTCCAATCTGCTCTCTGTTCTCCCTCATAACAAAAGAGGAAGAGAGTCCAAAGCCTCCTACACACACACACACACACACACACACACACACACACAGACAAGCGCGCCCACACATGTGCACATGCACATGCATGCACACGCGCGCACACACTTACACACACGCGCACCCACACATGTGCACATGCATGCACACGCACGCGCGCACACACATGCGCACATGCACATGCATGCATGCGCGCGCGCGCACACGCCCACACATGCGCACGTGCACATGCATGCACGCACGCACGCACGCGCACACCCACACATGCACGCGTGCACATGCATGCACACACACGCGCACACACGCGCCCACACATGTGCACATGCATGCACACACGCACACACACACACACACAGACCAAAGTTTGGGAGGTTTCAGTAGAGCGAAAGCAGCTATGAAGAGCCACCCAACTGCTCAAGACATGGGTTTCTCACTCTTACCGCCGAGCTGCAATATTTGCCACATCTTGCCCACAGAGGATGGTGTGAACTTGCCACGCAACTGCTGAGAAGTTTGGAAAAAAACTGGGATTTTTCCAGTATTGTTATCATTGCCATCGTTGTTGTCAAGCCAAAGAAATTTTCCAAGCGCTTGTGCTTAGGATTTTTCTCAACCGCCGTGAGAGGGTAGTCGTTGGAATTACCTCCATCGGAAAAGGAAGGAAAGGACGGAGGGAGGGAGGGAGGGAGGGAGGAAGAAAGGAACGGAACAGAACTACCTCCATCATTCATGTGAAAAAAAGATCCAGAGATACAGGTGAGGCAGAGAATAGGTGAGTATAGCGATTAGGTCACTTTGGGTTGCCAGTGACAGATAATCCAAGCCAAAAAGGCTGGAGGTGAAAGAGAAAGAGAGTATTTGGCTTACATAAATGAAGGTTCCAAAAGGTGAGCTGGTTTAGGGCAGAAATGAATCAGAGATGATGAATCAGATGCTTCTTTGCTGTCTTCCACAGCTCTGTGGGTGGGGTACTCTAGCAGCCTGAGGTTCATGTCTATAAAACACTTAGGCCAGAGGAAGATGAGTCCAAACCAAAGCTCAGAACTGAAACTGATTGGCCCACGCTGCATTTGACTTGGGTCAGGTGCATGTGCCTGTACCAATCAGTGCAGCCAGAGGGGCGGAGCACATTGATTGGCCGAAACTGGGTCTCATGTGTCTCCCTGAGCCAAAGCTTTGCCAAAGCATTCAGGCTCAGGGAAGTGCCGTGTGAGCCCCACCCAGTAAAATCAGGAGGAATGGATGTTAGGAGTAAAAATTCAACAAATGCCCTCTTCAGAGCATCACAAGACCCCATTTTTTGGTTGGACCCAAAATCTCCAATCTGTAGCATGCCCAGAGTTTATTCACAGTTTGAGTAGGGAATACAGTCACTAACTTGTGTGACTGTAGTCTAACTTGAATGCCCTGTAGTGGTCAGCATTCAGATTGCATAGGGCTCCTGCCATCTACCGAATCTGATGGGTTCACAAAAATGATTCCTGGAGGTGAACTTTTCAATCACTAGTGTTCAAAATTTTAATAGCTGCCATTCTAGAGTTATAAAGATTAGAGCAGATGATTAAAAAGTCCCTCATCAAGAACTAGAGCAAGTTCTTTGGCTGCATTACAGTAAATACATATACCAAAGAGGCAGGGGATCCAGAATGCTAATACAGTTCACCTAAGGTGAACTGTAGAACCAAGTCACTTGTGCTTTATATATTTTCCAAATTTTTAATTAAGATTACAAGTCAGATTAAGTAATTGCTTTCTAGAAAATAGATAAACCCAGAAAGACAGCTACACCAAGACTTTTTTTAAAGAAACCACATAGTTTCAACTTCAATATCTTCTTTTTTGTGCTCATTAAACTTTATTTGTTGAAACACGATGTACACCGATGAACGAATGCACAAGTCATAAGTGTACATCTCAATTCATTATCCCAAAGTAAACACACCTAAGTAACTACTATTAAGGTTGCCAAGGCCTCAGAAGCCCTTTTTGGACCCCCTATACCAATCATTACCCTAACTTTTCCACCCAAAGTCAACTACTGTCTGATTTTCTAATAGATGAAGTTTGCCTATTTTTTGAACTTCACAAAAATGGAGTCATACAGTATATATTCTTTTGTGTAGGGACTCTTTCTTTCAAGAGATTCACCCAGTTGTTACACATAGTAGTAGTTCATTTGTGTTCATTGCTGCTTTAATAATCCATTACATGAATATCCAGCAATCTGTATGCAATGGACTGAAGTTTACATACCCTCAAAATTCACATGTTGAAATCATAAACTGCAGTGAGACGGTATTAGGAGTTGGGACCTCTGGGAGATAATTAGGTCGTGAGGGTGAAGCCCTCATGAATGAGATTAGTGACCTTATGTAAGAATTGTAGAGCACTCTCTCACCCTCTTTCACCACGTAAGGACACAAGAGAAGTTGGCAGTCTACAACCCCAAAGAGGGCCCACCAGCAGGCCCATGTTGGCACCCTGATCTCAGACTTCTAGCCTCCAGAGCTGTGAGAAATAAATTTCTGTTGTTTATAAGCCACCCAGTCTAGGGTAATTTGTTATAGCAGCCTGAACGAACTAAGACAGGATGTAACCAATCTATTGGTCATCGTCATCTTTGGTTACCATTGTGAACATTCTTATACACATGCAGACATGAGACCCTGTTGGGTTATGTGTTCATCTTTAGTAGATAAAGGCAAACAGTCTTCCAAAGGGGATGTACCAATTTATGCTCCCAGCAGCAGTAGTACTGCCCTTAACACCTTCAACCACTAGCTGTTATCACCTTGAGCAGTTCAGCTCTGTTCCTAAACATGACCCAACTAAAGGCAACCACGTGTAGAGCTTGCGAGGCAGCCGGAGCTCAGTTGAAATCCTGACTTCACCACTTACTAAGCTGCGAGTATTTCTTTGGAGAATTTCACATAGCCTCAGATTCCTGATCTGTGAAAGGACCATAATTATAATGTTCTTGGAAGAATCAAATTGGATTTTATACACAAAAGTGCTTTGCAAACTGTTAAACTATATACCTATGTTAGGGATTAGGAAGAAACCGTGGATCCTTTTAGCCACTATAACAATTGCCTGGAGTTAAGATAGAAATCTCCCAGTATATTAGGAATACAGCGAACAGCACTGAGAAAAGCCTGAGTCAAAATCCTGTCCACAGCACTTACTACATGACCTTTGATTCACTAAATCTCCTTGATCCTCAGTTTTTTCATCTGTGAAATAAGAATAGTAAGACTTCTCTGATAGTTGTTGTAAGGGGGAAAAGGGCATAATGTATCAAAAAAGAGTGAGAGTGACAGCAAGATTGAGAGAAAGAGAGAATCTCTGTACCTGGAGCTCAACAGGTGCTCAAGAAATGACTACCCTCATTAGTGCAGGTCTAGAAAATATGGTACACACCTGTTCCATGAATCCTTTTCATTGATACTCTCATCTTTCGTAATGAAGCCTGGTTTATGCAAAATTGCCAATTGATAAAATTTGGTTTTTTGTGCCTCAAGATGCCCCTTTTTTGTTTTCTGCCTATTTCAACCATTCAGGGGCCCAACCTACCCAGGATCTTCACCATCCATCCATCTAAGGAAAGCTTGCTGTCAGCAAAGAGTGAAATGTCAAAATTCGGTATAACAATCCCAGAGTGTCAGAGCTAGAAGGGACCTGAGGGCATACAACTCATTAAATTCACTTTACATATAGTGAAGCTGAGGCCAGAAAAGCAGAAAAGGTGAGTGGCAGACCCAGGGCTAAGGCCCAGCTGTCCTAACAACCAGCCCAGGGTTCATTCTTTAGTAGCTTGCTATAAAAGTTAATCTGTATCTCCAATTATAAATAAATAGTTGGTTCTTTATTAAAGGCCTTTCAAATATCAGAGAAAGAGTCAAATCACAACTAATCCATCCATACATTAAACAGGCCCTGCTAAAATTTAAAGCACTGACATAGACAAAAACCAGCAGCATTTATATTTTAAATAACATACTCTCTTTTTAAAAAATTGGAGAGCTTCTGCTTCCAGCCATGACAAAATAACTGCTATTTTTTGCCCTCCTGCCAAAAACAACTATAAACTGGATGATTCTATAAGACAACTGTTTTCAGACATTGAACAATACAGTGCAGGACTGTAATTTTGAGAGAAGGCATAATGGAGTGGACCCCATTATTTCTATCCAAATCCAGTAGTTGTACTAAGCTAAAGCGGCAGATATCGGAGTTCTAGGCTGTTGAAGTGGCTGAATTTTATGGAGCAGAATAACAAAAGAGAGAGAACTTCACAAAGAGAGGCCCTGTGCATCTAGTTAGGGGTTCACCGTGGTACCCTCGCCAAGGACTGGGATGTGCATCACAGGGTAAGATTCCATGAAGCCTTGTAGGTGCCTCCTGCTATGGACCTGAGAATGGAATCGTGATACCAAGGGTTGTGAACTGCTGAAAGATCTCGAAGTTTCAGCCAAGCTAAAGTAGAGAAGCTTCATTGAAAGCTCAGACTCTCCAGTTGAGATCTCACAAGGCCATGCCTTCAGATTAAGAACAATAGTCCAGATTCTAAACACCTACGAACTCAACCGGAGACCGAAGAAGAGAGTAGCAACAACTCTCTGACCAGAGAAGCGACCACTTACTGGAAGGTAGGGCGTGCGGAGAAGTGAATCCGAGGCGATATTCAGGAGGATAGACGGCGGGGGAGGGG
>NW_027397123.1:6501483-6689606 GCF_003265705.2 Callorhinus ursinus | reverse complement strand
GGAATACACATTCTTCTCTAGTGCCCATGGAACATTCTCCAGAATTGATCACATCCTAGGTCACAAATCAGGTCTCAACCAGTACCAAAAGATTGGGATCATTCTCTGCATATTTTCAGACCACAATGCTTTGAAACTAGAACTCAATCAAAGAGGAAAGTTGGAAAGAACTCAAATACATGGAGGCTAAAGAGCATCTTACTAAGGAATGAATGGGTCAACCAGGAAATTAAAGAAGAAATAAAAAAATCATGGAAAGCAATGAACATGAAAACACAACTGTTCAAAATCTTTGGGATACAGCAAAGGCAGGCCCGAGAGGAAAGTATATAGCAATACAAGCCTTTCTCAAGAAACAAGAAAGGTCTCAAATACACAACCTAACCCTACACCTAAAAGAGCTGGAAAAAGAACAGCAAATAAAGCCTACACCCAGCAGGAGAAGAGAAATAATCAAGATCAGAGCAGAAATCAATGAAATAGAAACCAAAAGAACAGTGAACAGATCAACGAAACTAGGAGCTGGTTCTTTGAAAGAATTAACAAGATTGATAAGCCCCTGGCCAGACTGATCAAAAAGAAAAGAGAAAGGACCCAAATCAACAAAATCATGAATGAAAGAGGAGAGATCACAACCAACACCAAAGAAATACAAACAATTATAAGAACATATTATGAGCAACTCTATGCCAGCAAATTAGATAACCTGGAAGAAATGGGTGCGTTCCTAGAGATGGATCAACTACCAAAATTGAACCAGGAAGAAGTAGAAAACCTGAACAGACCTATAACCACTAAGGAAATTGAAGCAGTCATCAAAAATCGCCCAAGAAACAAAAGCCCAGGGCCAGATGGCTTCCCAGGGGAATTCTATCAGACATTTCAAGAAGAATTAATACCTATTCTCCTGAAACTGTTCCAAAAAATAGAAATGGAAGGAAAACTTCCAAACTCATTTTATGAGGCCACCATTCCCTTGATCCCAAAACCAGACAAAGACCCCATCAAAAAGGAGAACTACAGACCAATATCCTTGATGAACATGGGTGCAAAAATTCTCACCAAAATACTAGCCAATAGGGTCCAACAGTACATTAAAAGGATTATTCACCACGACCAAGTGGGATTTATCCCTGGGCTGCAAGGCTGGTTCAACATCCACAAATCAATCAACGTGATACAATACATTAACAAAAGAAAGAACAAGAATCATAGGATCCTCTCAATAGATGCAGAAAAAGCATTTGACAAAGTACAGCATCCTTTCTTGATCAAAACTCTTCAGAGTATAGGGATAGAGGGTACATACCTCAATATCATAAAAGCCATCTATGAAAAACCTACAGCGAATATCATTCTCAATGGGGAAAGGCTGAGAGCTTTTCCCCTAAGGTCAGGAACGCGGCAGGGATGTCCACTCTCACCACTGCTATTCAACATAGTATTAGAAGTCCCAGCCACAGCAATCAGACAACAAAAAGAAATCAAAGGCATCCAAATCAGCAAAGAGGAAGTCAAACTCTCACTCTTTGCAGATGATATGATACTGTATGTGGAAAACCCAAAAGACTCCACCCCAAAACTGCTAGAACTCATACAGGAATTCAGTAAAGTGGCAGGATATAAAATCAATGCACAGAAATCAGTGGCATTCCTATACACTAACAACAAGACAGAAGAGAGAGAAATTAAGGAGTCGATCCCATTTACAATTGCACCCAAAACCATTAGATACCTAGGAATAAATCTAACCAAAGAGGCAAAGGATCTGTACTCAGAAAACTATAAAATACTCAGGAAAGAAATTGAAGAAGATACAAAGAAATGGAAAAACGTTCCATGCTCATGGATTGGAAGAACAAACATTGTGAAGATGTCAATGCTACCCAGAGCGATCTACACATTCAATGCAATCCCCATCAAAATACCATCCACTTTTTTCAAAGAAATGGAACAAATAATCCTAAAATTGGTATGGAACCAGAAGAGACCCCGAATATCCAGAGGAATCTTGAAAAAGAAAAGCAAAGCTGGCGGCATCCCAATTCCGGACTTCCAGCTCTATTACAAGGCTGTCATCATCAAGACAGTATGGTACTGGCACAAAAACAGACACATAGATCAATGGAACAGAATCGAGAGCCCAGAAATGGACCCTCAACTCTATGGTCAACTCATCTTTGACAAAGCAGGAAAGAATGTCCAATGGCAAAAAGACAGTCTCTTCAACAAATGGTGTTGGGAAAATTGGACAGCCACATGCAGAAGAATGAAACTGGACCATTTCCTTACACCACACACAAAAATAGACTCCAAATGGTTGAAAAACCTAAACGTGAGACAGAGGTCCATCAAAATTCTAAAGGAGAACTCAGGCAGCAACCTCTTCAACCTCAGCCGCAGCAACTTCTTCCTAGAAACATTGCCAAAGGCAAGGGAAGCAAGGGCAAAAATGAACTATTGGGATGTCATCAAGATTAAAAGCTTTTGCACAGCAAAAGAAACAGTCCACAAAACCAAAAGACAACCGACAGAATGGGAGAAGATATTTGCAAATGACATATCAGATAAAGGGCTAGTATCCAAAATCTATAAAGAACTTATCAAACTCAACACCCAAAAACAAATAATCCAATCAAGAAATGGGCAGAAGACATGAACAGACATTTTTCCAAAGAAGACATCCAAATGGCCAACAGACACATGAAAAAGTGCTCAACATTGCTCAGCATCAGGGAAATCCAAATCAAAACCTCAATGAGATACCACCTCACACCAGTCAGAATGGCTAAAATTAACAAGTCAGGAAACGACAGATGTTGGCGGGGATGCGGAGAAAGGGGAACCCTCCTACACTGTTGGTGGGAATGCAAGCTGGTGCAGCCACTCTGGAATACAGAATGGAGGTTCCTCAAAAATTTGAAAATGAGCTACCATACGATCCAGCAATTGCAGCACTGGGTATTTACACCAAAGATACAAATGTAGGGATCTGAAGGGGTACATGCACCCCAATGTTTATAGCAGCAATGTCCACAATAGCCAAACTGTGGAAAGAGCCAAGATGTCCATCGACAGATGAATGGATAAAGAAGAGGTGGTATATATACACAATGGACTATTATGCAGCCATCAAAAGGAATGAGATCTTGCCATTTGCAATGACATGGATGGAACTGGAGGGTGTTATGCTGAGTGAAATAAGTCAATCAGAGAAAGATATGTATCATATCATATGACCTCACTGATATGAGGAATTCTTAATCTCAGAAAACAAACTGAGGGTTGCTGAGTGGTGGGGGGTGGGAGGGATGGGGTGGCTGGGTGATAGACATTGGGGAGGGTATGTGCTACGGTGAGTGCTGTGAATTGTGCAAGACTGTTGAATCACAGATCTGTACTTCTGAAACAAATAATGCAAGATATGTTAAGAAAAAAGAAGAAGAAGAAGATAGCAGGAGGGGAAGAATGAAGGGGAGTAAGTCGGAGGGGGAGACGAACCATGAGAGACGATGGACTCTGAAAAACAAACTGAGGGTTCTAGAGGGGAGGGGGTGGGGGGATGGGTTAGCCTGGTGTTGGGTATTAAGGAGGGCACATTCTGCGTGGAGCACTGGGTGTTATGCACAAACAATGAATCATGGAACACTACATCAAGAACTAATGATGTAATGTATGGTGATTAACATAACAATAAAAAAATTTAAAAAAAAAGAAGACATACAAATGGACAACAGACACATGAAAAAATGTTTTACATCACTCAGCATCAGGGAAATACAAATCAAAACCACGGTGAGATACCACCTCACACCAGTCAGAATGGCTAAAATTAACAAGTCAGGAAACAACAAATGTTAGTGAGGACATGGAGAAAGGGGAACCATCTTACACTGTTGGTGGGAATGGAAGCTGGTACAGCCACTCTGGAAAACAGTATGGAGGTTCCTTGAAATTAAAAATAGAGCTACCCTATGACCCAGCACTTGCCCTACTAGGTATTTACCCCAAAAATACAAATGTAGTGATCCAAAGGGGCACCTGCACCCCAATGTTTATAGCAGCAATGTCCACAATAGCCAAACTATGGGAGAGCCCGGATGTCCATCAATAGATGACTGGATAAAGAAGATATGGTGTATATATATATACAATGGAATATTACTCAGCCATCAAAAAGAATGAAATCTTCCCATTTGCAACAGTGTGGATGGAACTAGAGGGCATTACGCTAAGCAAAATAAGTTAATCAGAGAAAGACAATTATCATATGATTTCACTCATATGTGAAATTTAAGAAACAAAACAGAGGCACATAGGAGGAGGCAGGGAAAAATAAAACAAGATGAAATCAGAGAGGGAGACAAACCCTTTCATAGGGTTTCCTATGCTGGAAGAGAGGGGCATGGGGGATTGGGTAACTGGGTGACGGGCATTGGGGGGGCACACGATGTAATGAACACTGGGTGTTATATACAACTGATGAATCACTGAACTCTACCTCTGAAACTAATAATAGACTACATGTTAATTAATTGAATTTAAATAAAATAAAATTTTTAAAAAGGTATTAAAGTGGAATGCTAAAAGCACAATAATGCAAAAGTCTTCAGGAAAGGAAGAACAAACAAAATCAGATGGAACAACTAGAAAATAAACTACACGTGGTAGGCTTGCCGACCACCAATTATTAAATATAATGGACTAAACTCTCCAATCAAAAAGGACCAATAGTCAGATGAGATTCAACTATATGCTATTACAAGAAACATTTTATTTTCTTTTTCATCCTGAGCTCTTTTTTATTTTTTTATTTTATTTTTATTTTATTATGTTAATCACCATACATTACATCATTAGTTTTTGATGTAGTGTTCCATGCTTCATTGTTTGCGTATAACACCCAGTGCTCCATTCAATGCCCTCTAAACATTTTAAATGTAGCTAGGTTAAATGTAAAAGAGTGGAAAAAAGACAATAAGTAAACAGGAAATCTAGTTTGATTATATTAGTACCAGTCAAATAGACTTTACAACAAAGATAACCATAGATAAAGAAGGACATTTCATAATGATAAAGAGACAATTTATCAGGAAGACATAACAATCCAAAATATGTGTGCATAGCTTCAAAATACATGAAGCAAAACTTAACTAAACTAAAAGGAGAGTAGATAAATCAACAATTGTTGAGGATTCTAACACCCATCTCTTGTTAATTGATGAAACAACTAGACAAGAAAATCGATAAATACATAGAATATTTCATGAACATTTTTCAGTGAATTTAACCTAGTTGACATTTTTAGAACACTATGCCCAACAAGGGCAAAAGGCACATTGTTTCCAAGTGCACCTGGAATGTTCACCAAGATAAATCTTATTTTGGGCCAAATTCAAGTGTCAATAAATTTCAAAACATTGAGAGTTTAAACAGTGTGTTTTCTGACCACAATGGAAAAACTGCAAATATTTGGAAATTCACATCACACATCTAAATAATCCATAGGTTAAAGATGAAATTACAAAGGAAATTGCAAAATATTTTAAACTGGGTGATAATAAAAACACAACATATCAAAATTTAGGGACTGCAACTAGAGCAGTAATTAGAGGAAATGTATAGCTTTTAATGGGCATGTTAGAAAAGAAGAGAGATCTAAAATCAATTATCAAATTTTCCATCTTAGCAAGCCAGAAAAAGTCAATCAAATTTAACCTAATATAAGTATAAGGAAGACAGTAATAAAGAGGAGAAATTAATGAAATAAAAAACAGACAAATAATTGAGAAAATAAACAAAACCAAAATTTGAATTTTAAAATATTAACAGAGTTGATGCAGAAAGACTAAGAAAGAAAAAAGTAAACATAATTTATTCATATCAGGAATGAAAAAAGGAACATCACTACAGATTCTACAGACAATAAAAGGTTAAAAAGACAATATTATGAACAACTTTATTGCCAGTAAATTTGACAGCTTATATAAAATGGACAAATCCCTTCAAGATCTCAATTTATCAAAACTGTTATTAGAAGAAATAGAAAATCTGAAAAGCATTAATTCCATTAAAGGAGTTGAATTTATAATCAAAAACAAACTTGAGGCCTAAATGGTTCTACTGGTGGATTCTATCAAATATTTAAGCAAAGAACTATACCAGTATTACATAAACTCTCACAGAAAACAGATGGTGAGGGGCACCTGGGTGGCTCAGTCGGTTAAGCATCCATCTTCAGCTCAGGTCATGATCCCAGAGTCCTGGGATTGAGCCCCGTGAAGGGCTCCCTGCTCAGCAGAGAGCCTCCTTCTCTCTCATCCTCTGCTGCTCCCTCTGCTTGTGCTCATGCACTCTCTCTCTCTCTCTCTCTCTCTCTCTTTCTGTCAAATAAATAAAATCTTAAAAAAAAAAAGAAAACAGAGGGTGAGAAAATATTCCTCAACCAGTTTTATAAAGCCAAGAGGACACTGATTCCAAACCTAACAAAGAAATTTCAAGGAAGGAAAATTACCAATAAACATTCCTTGTTCTCATAGGCACAAAAATGGCTTACAAAATATTAGCAAGTAAAATCTAATAATATATAAAAAAATACTACATCATGACCAAGTAAAGTTTATCACAGAATGCAAATTGGTTTAACAAGCATAAGTTAATGTAATGAACTATATTAACAGAAAAAGGGAATAAAAAATCATCTGACTATATACAAAAAAATTTATTACGACTCAGAAGAAATTCAAACTAAGAAGAAAAAAAATTGCATCAATCTGATAAAAGGCTTCTATGATGAATCTACAGCCAACATCATACTTACTGATAAAATATTAAATGCTTTCCCTCTGAGATTGGAAATAAGGCAAAAAAAAGTCCTCTCATCATATCTATTCTACATTGTCCTGAGATCCTAGCCAATGCAATAGGGGGGAAAAAAGATAAGGGTTGAAAAAGAAGAAATAAAATTATATTCATTTACAGAGAGTGTAATGATTTATCCAGAAAATCCTAAGTTATCTACAGAGAAATTGCTAACCATAAGTAAATTTAGCACAGTTGCAAGATAAGTCAGTATGCAAAAGTGAATGGTACTCTATACAATGGCAGCAGCAAAAAAAAAAAAAAGAATTTTAAAACAATGCCATTTACAATAGCATCAAAAACATGAAATACTTAGAAATACATTAACAAAGGACATGCAAGACCATCCTCTCAAAATATCAATAAGAGAAATGAAAGAAGACCTAAGTAAATGGAAAGGTGTATTGTGCTCATGGTTTGGAAGACACAACACTTATTGATATCCTAATTAGTCTTCTGATATTAGAAGCCTCGATATAAAAGAGTCAATAATGATCTATAGATTCAAAGCAATCTTCATCAATTTTGTGGGAACTGATAAATGAGTTCTAAAATTTTTATGGGAATGAAAAGAACTTATAAAAAGACAAAAACAGAATGAAAAAGTATAATTTGGTAGAAATATGTTACCTAATTAATTACTAAATTAGAGTCATCAAGACAATACAGTATTAGGATTAGAACAGTAAACACATCGGTGAAACAATGGAGAATCCAGAAATAGACCCATACATCCTGACTTTCAACAAGGTACCAAGGTAACTTTCCATGGGGGAAATAAAAGCCTTTTCAGCAAATGGCACTGGAAGAACTGAATAAATATAGGGGTGGGGGGAATGAACCTCAATTCCTACCTCAGGCTATACACAAAATATTAATATAGATCATAGACTAACTAGAGAAGTCATTACTATGAATCTTCTAGACAAAAACACAGGAAAGAGGCATCTGGGTGGCTCTGTTGGTTAAGCATCCGACTCTTGATTTCAGCTCAGGTCATGATCTCAGGGTCGTGGGATCAAACCCCACATCAAGGTAGTCTGCTTGAGATTCTTTTCCTCTCCCTCTCCTTATGCCTCTCTCTATATAAAATAAATAAGTAAATCTTAAAAAAAAAAAAACACAAGAAAATACCTTAATGACCCCTGGTAGGTAAAAGTCTCTTAGAGAAGATACAAAAAGCACTCACTTTAAAAAAGAAAACTGATTGATAAATCATCAAGATTCACATTTTCCACTCATCAAAAGTCACTGTTAAGAAGACAAAAAAGCAAGCCACACATGGGGAGAAAATATTCACAATTCATGTATCTGGCAAAGTCCTTGTGTTCAAAATCCATAAAGAACTTACACAAATCAATAAGGAAAAGTTAAGCAATTCCATTTTTATAATGAACAAGAGACTTGAACAAACTTTTCACAAAAGATATACGAATGGCCAACGAGCACAGGAGAGGCGCTCAACATCATTAATCCTCTAGGAACTACAAATTAAAATTTCAGTGAAACACCACTTTGAAAAAAAAAAGAAAGAAAGAAAGAAACACCACTTTACAACACCTAGAATGGCTAAAATTAAAAAGACTGACACCACCACATGTGGATGAGGTTGCAAAATAACTGGAACTCATTGCTAGTGAGAGCTAAAAAGGCACAAGCACTTCTGAAAAGTAGCAGTTTCTTAGGAATTTCAACAGACATGTATTATATGACCCAGCAATTCTACCTTTAGAGGTTTACCCAAGAGAAATGAAAATGGATGCCCGCAAAGAAATTGTCCACAAATGTTTTAAGAGCTTTATTCATAATAGGCAAGAACTAAGTACAATCCCAAATGTCTACCAACAGAAGAAGGGATCAACAAACTGTTATGTATTCATACAATGGAATACAACTCAGCTGATTCATGCAATAACATGGATGCATCTCAAAAACATGTTGAATGAAAGGTGCCAGACAGGGAAGAATATACACTATATAATCTTATTAAAGTTGAAGGCAGATCGAACTATATATAGTGATAGAAATCAGAGCAGGAGTTGGCTATGGGTGGTAGGCATTCACTGGAATGGAGCACAGGGAACTTTCTGAGATGATGGAAATTTTCCATATCTTGGTTGTGGTGTTGGTTCTAGGTGTATATTGTAGTCAAAACGTATATCCTCTTAAGATGTGCATTTCACTGTATGTGCATTTCACTGTATGCAAATGTTACCCCGATTTTTTAAAATGTAAACACATGTACCATTGTCACTGAATCTGGCTAATGTAGGACTCCAGAACCTTACTAAGTCTGCCCAGCAATTTCTGAAGTTACCCGGAAACTGTCTGTGCTTCCTCGAAGCACCTGCTGACTGTCACTGTGGCTTCTGAAGGCACGCATCCCTGCCTTTCCTGGCTTTGCTGTCCTCCCCACCCCTGCAGGCTCCCACTGTGCTGGATGCCCACACATTGCCCTGGCCCCTCGAGCTTTAGAAGCTGCGTGGTTATCTGTGATGATGGGCCCCTACCGGGGAATGCCATTTCGGATCCTCGCCTTCTCTCACGTAGGCCTAGGGATGCCCAGGGATTGCAGACATGTTCTTCCCTGGTCCCTGGTGCCCTTCCCACGGACCACCGCCATAAGCTTCTCTCTTCTTACCTAAGAATATCTTATATTCCCTCCTTTTAGTAAAAGTTTATTAAATTCAGGTTTTTAGGGCTTCAGGAAGTGAGGGAGGGCTTGGAGTTCCCTCTCTTCCAGTCCACCTTGCCCTCTGTGTGAACTTTTAAAAAGGAAAAGGGACCTTTTGACACCGGATGCCACCAGATCTCTTGATTCCACTGCCCTACCTTCCTCGAGGGGCCCCTGGCTCCCAGACTGATGACTCACAGGACTACCAGGACCCTCTGGAACCCTCTCACTCCCATGGGCCCAGGTAGGTCCTCCCAGAGGCATCAGAAAATGATCGAAACAGAACAGAAACCAGTTAATGTCACAATGCCAATCCACTTAAGATGATTGGGAATGAAAGCAAATGATCTGAACTAGACTCTCAGAAACGTAGTTCCGTTTCTAGAACTGGTTTCCGCTTACTAGCTGGGTGACCTGGGGCAAGTTACCTCTCTATACCTCCTTCTCCTCATCTGAAAACTAGAGATAATAATGGGACACACCTCTGGGGTAAATGAGTTACTCCATGGGAAGGGCTCAGGACAGTGCCTGGAACAGAATGAGTGCTATCTAAGTGATTGTTAAATTAATTATAAACATTATATAAAATTGTCTTCATGCACTTCAAAAGGAAGACATTGCCTGGGGGTAGAAAATTAGTTAAAGAAGCCAAAACTCAGGCACTTCCGTTAACGTACACAGCAGTGGGAACATTTTTAATACAGTGTCGGGGGAAATTATATACCTATACACACAAGGTTGCTTTCATCTTGGTCAACATGAGCAGGATCTTCAACATGCCAACATAAAATAAAATCAAAGACAACTTTGGAGGAAAGGTGAATGATGAAATTGGGGTCAAGCAGTCTTAAATTGAGGGCAATATCTTGGCTCTGGGCCCAGGAGCTGCCTGGGTGGTCTGAGCAAGGAGAGGCCGAGGCTGGCTTGTGGGAAGCTGCTCCGCACTCTGGACTGGGCAGGGCAGGGGAGGGACCTTCCTCAGCATCATCCTACGAGGCAGACGGGACCAGACTATCCATCAGGGAATCATAATGCTTAAGCAGCATGGAGCCGTAAAGCCAGCTGCCGATGCTAGCTTACCTCTCTCCACTTCCCCCAGTCCCTCCCCAGCCTGATGGCAGAGGCAGGAGTTGTGTCGATGGCAGGAGAAAGCTCCTGAGGATGGACTGTCTGTCCAGCCTGCTGGCAAGGCTACTAGGGCCTAGGGAAGGCAGTATTACCTATTCTTTCATTCATTCAGTAAATATTTATTGGTGCCTCCCATGTGCCAAGCCCTGCCCTAGGCACAGCAGACATAGAGAACCAAACCAGGAAAGATCTCTGCCATAGGGATGCTGATTTTCCAGGGAAGGGAGCCAGAAAACAACAGTAACATAATAAATAATTGCATGTGATAGTAGGCTAACTGATGCTGAGTGCTTTGGAAAACATAGAGAGGAAGGCGAGAGGGCTTGTTGGGTGGGAGAGAGTGGGCTGCAGAACTAAAAAGGGTGACAGCCGAGCAGGGCAGGGACTAGGGTGAGGAAGGTGTCACCTCACCTCACCTCACAGGGTGCAGCATGTGAGGAGATGCACCCTCTCAGGGTCGTACCAGCACAGGGCCAGCACCGGACTGAATCCCTCCGTATGCTTTGTGCCCTGGGCAGCACCAGCACCTCCCCCTAGCTCAGGCCCTGGGGTATAGGCCTATTTGGGAAAGTGAAATTTAGGCCAAAACAACCTTTAAAAAGAACAAACTTGGATGTCTCGTACCTCCTGATTTCAAGACTTACTACAAAATCTATAGTAAACAAGAGTGTGATAAAGACATAATGACAGTACCCTACAGACGGATGGACATACACACCAATGGAACAGAGAGCCCAGAAATAACCTGATCTGAACTAGACTCTCAGAAACGAGAGAGTCAAATGATTTTCAACAAGGATGTCAAGACCACTCAACGGGGAAAGGACAGTCCTTTCAGCAGATGCTATAGGAGAAACTGGATGCCCACATGCAGAAGAATGAAGCTAGACACTTACCTCACACCATATACAAAAATTAACTCAAATGGATCAAATAGTTAAACATAAGACCTAAAACTATTTTTAAAAAAAAAAGCTTAAAAAAAAAAAAAAAAAAGCTTAGAAGAAAACAAAGCTTTGTGACATTAGATTTGGCAATGATTTATTGGATATTGAGAAAAAATAGACATATTGGAAACCATCAGAATTTAAAACTTCAATTAATCAAAGGACACAATCAACAAAATGAAAAAGCAACCAATGGAATGGGAGAAAATATTTGCAAATCATACATCTGATAAGGGGTTAACATATAGAATACATAGAAAACTCCTGCAACCATAAGAGACTCTTAATGATAGAGAACAAACAGAGGGTTGATGGAGGGAGTTGAGTAGGGGATGGGCTAAATAGATGTTGGGGATGAAGGAGGGCACTTGTGATGAGCACTGGTGTTGTATGTAGGTGATGAATCTCTAAATTCTACTCCTGAACTAATTATCACACAGTATGTTAACTAACTAGAATTTAAATAAAAATTAAAAAAAAAGAAAACTCCTGCAACTCAGCAACAACAACAACAACAAAATGCAATTTTAAAAGGGGCAAAGGATTTGACTAGGCATTTTTCCAAAGAAGATATACAAGGAAGATGTACAAATGGCCAGGAAGCACAGGAAAAGCTGCTCGACAACACTGACCATTAGGGAAATGCAAGTCAAAACCACAGTGAGATACCACCTCATACCCGTTAGGACAGCTACTGTAAAAAAAATAAAGTAAAATAAGATAAAATACAGAAAACAAGTTCTGGCAAGCATATGGAGAAAAGGAACTCTTTTGTGTGCTGTTGGTGAGAATGTATCATGGTGCAACCATTATAGAAAACAATATGGAGGTTCCTCAAAAAATTAAAAATAAAATTATCATATGATCCCCCAAGTCCACATGTGTGATTCCCATTTATGTGAAATACCTAGCATAGTCAGATGTTTGGTGGGGTTGAATCACAGCCTCTGCCCAAACGTCACGCCCATGGGTCATGGTGTATGTGGCTGACGTGTTCAGACCCTCAGTTCCTCGAAGACAGGCCTCAATTCACTGTCTACCTGCTTAAGTCCCCACCGGTCAGGGTTGGGGGATAAGCATCTTGTAAAGCGCATTCTTCTAGGGAGCGCTTGTGTGCGTAGATGACATCCTAGATTAACAAGCCCCACTCCAGGGGCCCCAGGAGTGCCATGCTGGCCCTGAACTGAGGCACCCACAGCTGCTTGCCAAGGAGCACCATGCTAGAGACAAGAGTGCAAGGACAGGGAGAGAGAATAGCACTTCATGCTCCACAAAGGAATAAGGTCCTTGAGATACAAGGCCCTGGAGGCTTCATGGGCTATGTTGATTCACCAGCTCTAGTGATAAATAAATTTCATCATTCCCCAGTCTGCTGATAATTAGCTCTCAGACAAATCAGTGATCAAACTTAAAAAGATGGTCTGTGAACCACTAATCTCACAGAAGAACAATTGCACAAAAGTTTACTGTAGCCATATGAAGGGAATTTTTATGAACCTTTTAAATCTGCTGATATACTTGGGGAGCAAGCGCATCAGTGGTGCATTTAAAAGTCTATGTGGAAGTAAACATTTTACTGCATGTTTGGGAAGAAGGGAAAAGTTAGCCAAGATTCATATTTTTCTAGGGCAAACGAGGTCATGCACTGGTTTGCGGCTGGTTTTCCCTCCCACGGGGTCCTGTAAAGATTTGCAAAGGCCCCCCAAACACTGCTGTTTTGTTACTCCTGGAGATTTATGGGGTTTCGGTGAAATGCAACAGTAAGCGTTCTCCCCAAGACAGACCAGGAGCCAACCGCTCCAAGATGGCGGCATAGCTCTGCAAGCAGAGACAACAGTGCCTGCCCACGCCCTCCCACAGCCAGAGGACTAGGGACCTAGGAAATGTGACAGGCCCATCCAGGACTAGCAGGAGGGCACCGCCTCTGCTCCCCAGGCCTGTCTGGAGCTCAGAGCAGGGGGCAGGGCCGTGATGGGGCATCCGGTTGGCTCTGTGCTCCTATGAGGTCTCAGCGGGGATGGGGCCCTTGTTTGAGGGCACCGTGGCATGGCCATCGTGGCTGCTCAGTATCTGGTTCCTGTTCTTCTCAGGTCCCAGTGCTCCAAGCCAAGAGGCGGCCTGTTGGCCTGTTGGCCAACCAGGCTGCTTAATTCAGGCCCTGGGTCCTGAGGGAAGTGACACAGGAAGGAAGCCCTTCACCCCAGCTCTGGTGCCTAGACTCACAGACGCCACCCCACCACCCAGGTTTCTTGGGGCCCCTCGCTTCTGCCCCTTTTCCAGCCTAGTTCTGGAGCTGTCTGGGGCCTTCCAGTAAATTCCTAATGTGCTGATATTTGCAAGATGGATTTCAACTGCTGATGGGTACAGATGGGCATGGTCCCCGGGCACGCTACCAAGACAAACAGAGGAAGCACTCACACCCCATCGCTCCAAGCAAACACTCACTTTGTCTCCAGGGACTCTATCTCAGCAGGACCAGTGTGCCTCTCTGGGGCTTCAGATTAAGGCCCAAGGAGCTATAATTTCATTATTTGAACAACCAGAAATAAGCCTTGGAATTAATCATCTTCATGGAGGCAGGGATAGATTCACTCTCTCAAGGACCCCTCCCGAAATAGGATCCTCAGGTTGGGAGAGTCAGGGGTCATCGCAAACCAAGATGCCACAATGAAGAATCCTGAGTTTACTTGTTTTTACTGTGCTAAAATATACACCACATAAAATGCACCATTTTCACCATTTCGGTTCAGTGGCATCAGGTACTTTCGCCCCGTTGTGCGGCCACATCCATCATCAGAACCTTTTCATCTTCTCAAACTGAAACTCTAGCCCCAGTAAATCAGAACTCTCCATTCCCTCCTCCCTCCCCACACCCCCAGTCCTTGGAAACCACAATTCTAGTTTCTTCTCTATGAATTTCACTCCTCTAGGTATCTTATGTAAGTGGAATCACACAGCACTTGTCTTTTTGTGACTGGCTCATTTCACTTAGCATAAACATAATGTCCTCAAGGTTTATCCGTGTTGTAGCATCTGTCAGAATTTCCTTCCTTCTTAAGGCTGAATAATATTCCATCGTAAGTATAGACCACGTTTTGTTTATCTGTGCATCCACTGATGGACACTTGGGTTGCTTCCACCTTTTGACTATCGTGAACACTGCTGCTATGAACACAGGTGTACAAGTATCTGTTCAAGTCCCCGTTTTCCATTTTTTTTGGCTGAATGTACTTTTGAAGACTGCCAAATATGGGTTGCATGGCCTTGTCTTTTTATACAGGTGATTTACATGAATAATGTCTTTCTGAGCACTGTGCAAGATGCTATGCCAGATTCGAGGGATACAAAGATGGATAAGTTAGGGCCCTCCTCCGGCGCCCACCAGAAAGAGAAGCAGCTCCAGCACAGAAATGTCAGGAATAATGGCTACGTCGCTCCCATGAGGTCCGGACAGGGGTGTCCTGGTGGGGTGCTGGGGATGGGCCGTGAAGGGTGCCACCCCTCTTGTGCCCCATTGGACAAGACAAAGGCTCCTCACCTGGGGGTGGGGCAGGCAAGACCCCCACCCCACACTCACACGGCCAGGACTTGACATGAATTCTCCAAGGACGGCAGGGAGCCTCGAAGTGGATGCGATCTGTCTCAGCATAAGTTACCTGAACCTCTGTTACCTCACTGGGAAATGTGTCGAGCTCTCGTGAGCGTGCAGTGGACTCACCCGTGTCAACACTTGGCTCGGTCCCAGGCCATGGGGGCACACTCACCGTATCTGCCCTTTCTCCCTGACCTATCAGGGCCCCCTGAGCAGGACATCTGTTTCGCTCGTCCTGGCAGCTGCAGGGCCTAGCAGAGAGCCTGACACTGAGTAGGTACACAGTAAATACTCACTGAATGTTCTCTTCTTCCCATTCTAAGCCACAAAGGGAATTGAGTCAGGCCCAGGTGAATGTGCAGCCTCATAGGGGCTGCCTCTCAACAAAAGTCACCCTTCTAGCACCCCTCCCCGGCACCGGGTCGGGGGTGGGGGGTGGGTGCGTGCAAGCTGCCCCTTCCACACTCCTGTGCTAGCTGGCTGGCTGGCTCAGGCGAGGTTCCGCTGTCCGGAAGCACTGGGAGAAATGCGGGAGGCAGGAGGAAGGGAAAGCCATTTTCCCAGCTTCTGCGTCTCCTCCAGCACAAGGACCAGCGGGTGTGGAAGACGGCCAGCAGGTGGGGGACAGCATCTGAGCCAGTTACAGCGGCAGCAGCAAGAGAGGCCGGAAGGTGCAGGCCTGGCTTCCTGCTCCTTGTTCCCAGCCCCAGCAGGGGCACCAAACCCGGGGTGCTGACTGACACCGTTTTCCCCCATGGTTCCTCAAGTCCCAGAGGTGGAAGTAACTTCCGGCGGCGGTTAATCATTGCATAAGTTTTACCTCACCCTTCTATCTGCTCCCACCCTTCCAACACCTTTGGGACCGAGTCCCTGTGCTAAATTCCCTGTTTTGAAATCCCCAGGAGCGTTTGACCAACTGGACACTCACTACCAGAGTTGACTTATTCTTGAAGCAACATCTAGGAGGCTTGAGGTGGCCCTTCCACAGGCCCCCTCAAGATGTGGTGCCACCTCTTCATCTCCGCACAGCAAAAGCTGCAATGAGGAAGCCCCATGGTCTTCCCAGTCCCACCTGAGACACGGGCCACTCTGTACAGTTGTGCTGGTTGTTCACTGCACAAAAGTGCCCCACTTCTTCTAAGTTATATGTGGGCTGGTGACAGGCCTGCTGAAATAGTTCCAGGCCCAAATCTGGGTGAGGCAGGCTCTTTCCCTAAAAGCTCAGAGCCAGCGGCTTCCTCCCAAGAAGCCCCCTGGGGTGACTGGGGTATTTCAGAAGGGAAGCATTTTGGTGAGGATTGACGGGCATTTCCAGTGAGGCAGAGACGAGGCGAGGCGAGGCCAGAACAGAACAGATTCAGAACTCAGCAGAACTTCTGAAACTATGCCGAATCTGGTCTCCCATTGCTCAACACATCCCCAGGCCTCCATCCCACTTTATGTGGCCCCGAGCTAGGTGCGGAGAGAAAACAACAAAGCTGACCCATCCCTGCCTTCATGGAGCCCCCGGATGTTGAGAACCCCAACAGCCACAAATCTTTTTCCGTGGCCCCTCTCACTATGGGAAGAACCCAGAGGGCAGCTTCAAGTCCTCCCCAAATTGCATGCTCCTCAGGCCAGACCTTGGCCACCCGGGGCCCCTGTGCCAACACGACATCTTGTGAAGGGCTTCAGGTACTCCGATGAATGCCGCTAAAGGAAGCAAGCCGCCCTCTTGGGGCTCCCTCAGGCTTGCAGAGTTCACGGCTCCCTTGTCTGTTGTTCAGGAGAAGCAGGCGAGTCTGGGCGACCATACCACCCACTGAGTTCACAGAAAGCGAGGCATCCCTATTCCTGCAGGAGCGTGCGCATATATTCTTGAAACCCTTAAACAACCCCTCGCCATATGTGACGATTTAAATGGAAACCAAATGGGAAAGGATCCTGACGGCAGTCTGTCACTGACAGCATCCTTCCCCCGGTTAATTTATGTCTTCCGTAATCTAGTTGATGCTTTTTAAAAGTCTCCACCTGTGATGGCACTTTTTCGGCCATACGCTCCCATGGGAAGGTTCCCCAGCCTGTGAGCTAACAGTCATTTTAAGACACTGCACCCGGGTAGCACTTTATCTTCCTCGCTCTTTACCTGTATTAATTAATTAGTGCTATAAATACAGCCAGCACATGACTATTCCAGAGCTAATCAGTCACTGACTCAGCTCTGTACCTGGAGGGAAATGAGGAAAATTGAATCTTTCAGGAGTTGGGCCCATACAAGGTAACTTAGTCGATTCGGTCCTGAGGGTCAGGGAGGACTAGCTGATTTAGGCTCCGGCTGGGTAGGAAAGCAATTTCCTTAACAGCCGCCAGCAACCCTGGCGAAGGTGATACTGACCTGTTACACGTAAAACACAGACGATGTTTTCCCGCAGGTTGAATGCATGGGCACTTATTGAGGGGCTACTATATGCTTCATCCTGGGCTATGTGCTAAGTGTCAGGCCCTTTCTACTAAACTGTTTAGGTGGGGATAAGCAAAGCCAGGGTCAGACACATCAACCCCCAAAATCAAGCAAAGGAAATCAGGGGCCTTGGAGTTGATGTAAAATATTATAAATTCAGAATCCTTCAAAAAACTAGTAATTGAGCTTCTGCTGGGTTGCATGCCAGATGTACCAGGAATAAGACTTGGTCTCCACTCTTGAAGGGCTTACAGCCTCCATGGAAGACAGACATGAAAACTACAAAAAAAAACGTACAGAGAAGTCCATGGTACCCACAGGCTGAGGCAGGGTGGGGGTGGGGACAGGGAAAGTAAAATGGAGGATTCTAAATCCACTGGGTCCTGGGGCGCCTGGGTGGCTCAGTTGGTTAAGCGACTGCCTTCGGCTCAGGTCATGATCCTGGAGTCCCGGGATCGACTCCCTCATCGGGCTCCCTACTTAGTGGGGAGTCCGCTTCTCCCTCTGACCCTCCCCCCTCTCATTCTCTCTCTCTCTGTCATTCTCTCTCTCTCAAAAATAAATAAAATTTTAAAAATATTTAAAAATAAATAAATAAATAAATCCACTGGGTCCTGGACATGCCTAAAACGAAGGCTAAGAAAGGAAAGTCATGTTCATCCAATCATAGGCCTCAAGGACTGCCCTTACTGCTGATGCAAAGCTGCTTCTGTTTGGACCTTACCTCTGAGTTTCTAG
The DNA here is from genome assembly GCF_003265705.2 of Callorhinus ursinus. NCBI lineage: Eukaryota > Metazoa > Chordata > Mammalia > Carnivora > Otariidae > Callorhinus > Callorhinus ursinus. Next base: position 6,671,226 of record NW_027397123.1, on the reverse strand, counting down.
GTCCAAATTTGCTTCTGACTCTGGGTTTTGGCACCACAGGTCCTGCACCCTGAGCCTTGGCCCCACCCTGGCCTGCACGCCTCTGCCCCGGGTTCGGCCTCCCTCTGGGTCACAGGCAAATAGGGCCACATAGGGTGAGGTGAGGGAGAGGCACACTGAATCTCCCTAGGGCTGGCCCAGAACATCACTTCTCCAGCTTAGTTTTCTTCTGTTAATCATAAAACAGAGAGCTCATCCCATCCAGATCTTTCCCTGGGCCGGGAGCTGCCGGATGGTCCTCGAATTTGCTTTTGCCTCTTGCCCACATTGCCAAGTAAACCCAGGAGTGATGTTACACACAGGTTCCAGCCCCGGGGTGTTGGGGGATGAGGGATGCAAGAGCCCTGACGAAGGCGACAGGCTGCCTGGAGCTCGGGCTGGGAGCTCAGGCCTTGAGGGGACAAACAGCAGGGTCAAGTTCATGAGCAGCCCTGAAGGCGCAGGGCAGAAGAGTTAGACTCTGCTTGCTCCTCCTCTGGTGGGGAGTAGAGGAGGTCGGTAGGAGGCATTCTGGAAGAGGGCCCCTCCCAACAGGGAAGGTTATGCAGTGAGGGGCAGGTGGTGACTGGGATGGGGGTAGAAGCATTACACGGCAAGGCAGGGCATGCTGAGGAGTGACGTCGGGGAGCCCCCCTTAAACACACATGCTGAAAATGCCCTGGGACTTCTACACTTTGTAGATTTCATTTCCTCTTCCAGTGACCCAATCCCTCACCCCGCCCCCCACAGCAGGCATCCTCTGATAGCAGCAAAAGCAGCTGCTCCTGCAAACCCCATGGTCCAGCTAAACTTTGTGGAGGCAGCCTCTCTGCAGAGAAAGAGGTGTTTTTTTCCTCCTTGCTGCCTTGAAGCAACAAACCACCCCCAGATATTTTGCTTCCGCTCCTCTTTGAAGAGTCCAAAAGGTCCAAATGCAGATGCTTCACCTGCCCACAGAGAAAGGGGAAAGCCCTGTGACTGGGCAGCCGCTCGGAGCAGCTACAGGTCGAAGGCTGCGGAACTGACAAAGAAAAGTACCGATCCCCACCTTCTTAAGGTTTTCACGCAACGGTAACAATGAACTCTCAGGCTCTAGGGGGCCCTGGACACTCATGAGAGATTCCTACGGAGGCAGGTGCAGGGGCTACCACCTGCCATTGGACACTTCCTCAAATTTCTACCTGTGTGGTGGGAGCCCCAGTTTTGTTAGTGCTTGGCCAAGGCCACCTTTGCTCTCAGGAAGGTGACTCCCTGTGTCGGGGATCTTCAGGAGCACTAAGCCACTGCCCTATACCAGGCATGGAACCCCACATCTGCCAACAGATAGAAATCCTACTACCTCCTAGCCACATTCCCTTCCTCTCCAATGCCTTCCATGGGTGCCTCCCAAGACCACCCACTCATCCCATCAATGCCCTTCTCTGAGCTGCCCACAGCGGAGGGGCTTCCCCAAGATCAGCCATGCAACAGTGTTGCTCAACCTAGCTCTTGAAATGAATGAATGAGTGGATGAATGAATGGATGGACAGATGGATGGATGGATGGATGGATGGATGAATGGATGAATCATCATACTACACCTCGCCCTGTACTCTCAGAACAGGAGACCTAGAGGGATAATAGAAACACAAGATTCAAGCCCCGGATCCTGTACCACTTCAGTAGCATTCAGATCTTCCAACTTAGGAAAGCTAATTATCCGCACCCACTCTTGCATGAAACAGCAACATTCAAAAAGAAGTGAGCAGCTCATCTCCAAAAATGTGTACGCAGAGGTGCGGGGACTATGTGTTCTGAACCAGAGATATTTTAGCCTTGTGCTACTACAGTGTGGTCCATGGACCAGCCATATCAGCCTCACCTCGGACCTGTTAAAAATGCAGAACCTTGTTAGAAACACCCACCCCAGATCTACTGGCTCAGACTCTGTAGTTCATCAAGATTCCCAAGTGATTCATGCACACATTAAAGTTTGGGAACTGTTGGTCCCCAGCCCCAGCTGCATATTAGAATCAATGGGACAAGTTTCATTTTTAAATGCCAACGCCCGCACCCATCTATAACCAACCATATCAGAATCTCTGGGGGTGGGGCCAAGACACCTACATTTTTTAAAGTTCTGCAAGGGATTCTCAAGTGGCTTGAGTGAGAACTGCAGCCGTAGAAGGCTCCTGCATTTTATATCCAGCTGAACCTGAGATATTTTCTTTCTCTTCCCTATTCTTATTTTGTAAATAGGTAATACGTGCACACCGCTTTTTAAAAGTCAAAGAATACAAGCGAGCATACAGTGAAAAGCAAGTCTCTCTCCATCCCTAACATCCTGTGTCCCAGTTTTCCCCTCCAAATGCAATCACTATTACCAGAATTTTATGTCCTTCCAGAGCTTTTCTGTGCATGGCCAAACACATCCACATCCATACACCCTCTTTATATGCGGTGGTTTAAACTACACATCCGTCCTCCATCTTGCTCTTTTCACTTAACAGTATATCTTGGAGATTGTTCCATCGCAGTAAACATAATTCTGTCTCGTTCCTTTTGACAGCTACATAGTATTCTATTGCAAGAACATAGCGTAGTTTATTAACCAGTCTCCAACTGATGGACATTCAGGTTGTTTCCAGTTTTTTGCTACTACAAACTATCTGCAATGAATAATACACACAACAGCACCCACTTCCATCACTCTTGTCCTGTTTCTACTTTTTTTCTCGTAGCACCTATCAGCACCACGTCAGGATGACCAGATAATTTATCATGCAGACCGGGACAGTTCTGAGAGCAGAAGGGGGCGCTATTAACAGTTATAACTAGGACATAAATGTAACTGTCCCAGGCAACCAAGATGCATGACCACCCCACCTGAACTTGGTACATACGTATTCGTTGTCTGTATTTGTTTATTGCCTGCCTCCCCTCTCGGATATAAGCTCGTGAAGGATAAGAACCAGTCTGTTTTATTCACTACTGCTTCTCCAGTACCTAGAACAGTGCCTGGAATGCACCAGCAGCTCTTTAAATATTTGATAAATGCATTAATAATGAATAGCCCTGAGTATTCATCATTGGCACACGTGTGAGTATAGCTTTAGGAGAAATTCCTAGAAGCTGAATGGCTGCATCAAAGGGTGTGTGTATCTTATAATTTCATAGATGTAACTGTACTATACTGCATGGAATATAATTAATTAACTCCCAGCAACCGTTAGAGTGGAATTTCTGCTCCCTCTTTTTTTTTTTAAGATTTATTTATTTTAGGGAGGGGGGAGAGAGAGAGAAGCAGACTCCGTGCTGGGCATGGAGCCTGACACCCTGAGATCATGACATGAGCTGAAATCAAGAGTTGGAGACAACCGACTGAGCCACGCAGGCACCCCTCTGGCCCCTCCTAACCCTCATGGCTGTGTATTTGTGTGCACACATTCATACTCAACGTGCCCTCCACACAGAGACCCACTGCCATGACCAAATACTGAACCTTCTGGCTTCCCAGGGGTACGTGTTGTAGTGCAGGTGTTGGTAAGGAAAAGGCCTTCCTTTACACGGCAGACTAGGGTGTCCGGTGCATCCTCTCCCCTCCCCAGGCGCCCTCCCAGGCAGGATCAACATTTGCCAATTACCTTCCAGGCCCCTGAATATCAGACACAGCATGGCAGCAGCTAGTGGGGGCCTGGCTCAGTAAGTGTTTAATTAATTAATCAATCAAGCCAAATCAAAGATTAGGTTGATTATCTAGATCGTTTTATCCATACAACACTAGGCAACTGGTTAATTGTTTTTTCTTTTTTTAAGTTTTATACTGAAATGACAATATGGTTTAGAATTACATAGATATACCCTCAGAGGTCAAAAACCTGTTAAGTATGAAATATTCCCAGGTGTCCTTAAGAGCAGATTGCTACAGAAGCAATAGTCATTATCCTAGAAGTCAATGCCTTAATGTGACCATAATGCTGAGGTATATAATGCCCTGGCTTATGATAGGATAACTAAAATCCCCAAATATGGTCCACAAAAATAAAAAGCTAAACGCAGAGAACCTACATCAGCACTATTTTCCCCACTGTGGATGTCCATACATATGCTGATCATAAGGACAAAAGAATATGTTATTGTATAAGATTCTTAATTGTGCCTCTCCCTGTGGGATTCTGTCAGAATCTCGGCATGGCATAGCTCTGTAAGAAAAATATTATGTTGGGTAAAATGTAAAAAAGTGAAAACCTGGTAATCAAATAACCACAGTGAGGAGAAATGTTATGTGGCTCCTGTGTTTGATAAACTTCCCAAGGATAGTGGAGATTTCCAAGAAATCCCATCCAAGAGGCTCACGGAGCCCCATGTTGGGTTCATCTATTCCCTTAACGGTCATAAATTACCTGCCTCAGTCTCACTCAAAGATCACAGGATGCTGAGATTTTTGTGCTATTTATTTTTAGCTATACATATTAGACGAGGTCTTTCTGGATATTAGTCTGATTGGAATTGTGGTATATTCGGGCAGAATAAGGTCATGGCATCCCGAGGGCCCTCTCTGTGCCTTCGACAATCAGGCACCCAGGGCAGACACATCCGGAACCTGCCACTTGTCTGTCATCAGCAGCAGCTTGGCCCGAACAGGCCTAGGACCTCGGGAAGGTGCACTCAGTACGCGGTAACTTCCAAGAGCTGAACACAATGACTCACAGACGCATCTTCCCCTTACTTTCTAAAGATTTGCCTTTGATTTTTTTAAAAAGCTCTTTTGGGTTGGGTTAGAGCACTCACTCACACATCCGTCTGGGAGCCGTGATCTGGCAGCAGCCCACGCCTCAGAGACTGCCAGGAGGACTCCAGGGGCTCGTTGAGGGCTCTGATTCCTAGCAGTCTGAGCCCGAGCTCAGAGACGCGTGATCCCGACCGTAAGCGCTGCCTTCGCAGGCTGTCGGGGAGTGTGAACCCGGGACAGCAGAGCTGGCTGGCGGCACCGCAGTGGCCTCTTCTCTTCCTTCTCCCTCGACAGCGAGGCAAACACTCAGAAAGATCAATAGCTGTTGCTTCAAATTCTCCCCCTTCTCAACGTTCTTAACACATATTCAGCCGCACACAGCATCGATGTGATTCCACAGCAACACATGCGTCGGTCACGTGTTGATCTTCCTGGTCAACTCAACACCTGTAAATTGCACAACACGCTTCCCCAGGAGTGGCAAACACGGCGCCTGGCTGAAGACTGATGCCCACTGATCCCCTCAAGGGATCCGAGGTCTAGTCAAGGTCCACCAAGGCTTTGGGCACTATGCAACCATGTGGGGATATCTGTGCCTCCCTCGGGCCTGGCTTGCCTGTGAAGGGACATGTGCCCAGGGTCTGAATAATAGATCGTGTATCAGAAAGGACAGACCTGGTGTCCAGAGGGGCAGCACCTTCAGATGTGAACCCCAGAGCAGACACTGCTCCTCCAAGGGGACCCACATTTTCACCCAGAATCCATCTTCCAACAAGTACCATGGTATGACCTCTTAACAGACAGCAGCTCTGGGACAACTCAGTTTCAAATTGCCTGTGTCTGTCTGTTTTCAAAAGGAGAGAAAGATCTATCTTTCCTGGGACTTTTACTGGGACCCATGCAAGGTGCTGCAGAAAGAATGCAACTTTGGCAACCAACACACAGGCTTGGGTTCAACCTCTGCCTCCACCACCAGGGGTTGGGTGACCTCAAGCAGGTTTCAGAACCTCTCGGACCTTTGATTTCTTAATCTTTAAATTGGGAACGATACCATCTGTTTCCTTGAGTTTGTTGTGAGGATTAAAGACGGTGTACATAACACACTTAGTATCCAATAGGAGTGTAGCACATGGAAGGAGAGGAGGAAATTGATGGTCACCCATTGAGTAGGAAAACGAACTACCTGTGGTCTTTCTTCTGTTTCAGGGTAACCTTCCCCAGGATCCTCCAGGAAGCAGAGGTCAGACCAGGGTGTTTCTCTCAAGGATCATAGGACCATGGGATTGTCCATGGAAAAGAGTCAGGGACATCAGAAGCGGGATCAGGTGATAAAGCGGTATGGAGCAGTTAGCAGAGACCTGGGGTGAGGGGAAAAGGAAGAAAACCCTGTGCTACCCTGTCCCACAGCCCCAGCTAGAAGAGAGAGGAATTAATGGTGACCAAAATGTGAGGGACACTAAGGAGGCACCTGGGAAACTCATGGGACAGAGTCCTCACCAGCAGTTCTCCACCCTTCAATCTTCACATGGTGGGCCTTCAGCAGCTGACCCCACACATATGCCCAGTCACCAAGAGGGTGGGTGATGCAAGTCACCAGCCAGCTCCCCCTAAAGAACAACTCCCTGCGGTATCTTCTAGGACTACTATAAAACCAAAGGGGACCCCTGGGCACCTATTACGGTCATGGGGAGGAGCCCCACCTCTGAGTAGGGATGAGATGAGAGGACACAGGTAGGGCACTCACACAGGCATTGGAAATATTGACTATCATTATCAACAGTTCTGGTCTAGGAGGTCGGATTGAACACACAATGGGGAGGTTGCCAGTAAGGAGAGGAGGAGAAGAGATTGAAAGAGGCCTCTGGAAGCCAGCTTAGTAATCTACATGATGTGATGGGAATATAGGACAAGGGGGAAAGTTTTCACTTCAGACTTCCTCCTGGAGAAAAACTGTATCTATTTAGAGGAAGTACTTCGATAAGCTGCCTGTGGTTTGGGGGTGAAACTCCAGGACCATGCTCAAGTAATAAAGATGGCAAGCAAACTGCCTTCTAAAGAGTATCCTTTAAGTGTGGATGCTTTGTGTCAGTGGATTTGGGTTAGTGAGTTTGAGGGTAGGACTGGGGAAAGAGGGACTGACATTAAGCGACTACCTTCTGCTCAGGTCATGATCTCAGGGTCCTGGGATAGAGCCCCTCGTGGGGTTCCCTGCTCAGCAGGGAGTCTGCTTCTCCCTCTCCCTCTTTCCTTCTCCCTGGTTCATGCTTCTCTCTCTCTCTCTCAAAGAAATAAAATCTTAAAAAAAAAAAAAAAAAGAACTGAGGAAAGAGCTGTTTGGCATAGAGAGGAGAGAGATTTTTGCATCCTGACACAATGAAGAACCAGGTGGCTGGGCACTGCTGGGAATTACCAGTAGTGGTCATTAGTAAGCAGAAATTCCTATTGAGGATGCTACAGGGTCTTTGTGCAATGACCCTCTCTGCCATCAGTGCTCACGAGTGCCTTTGTGGCTAACGACTTTTGTTGGAGTATAAAGGCAATGCATACAGCATGCCTAGATACAGGAGCCAGGGATGAAGGCAGAACTGGCATCTGGACGGGAGAAAGAGCACAAAGTAGGAGACTGAGGCTTGAGTGCAGGCCCAGCTCTGCAGCCAACGATTTTTGAGACCCTGGATAAACTCCTCATTCTGGGCTTTATTTACTAAACCCGAAAATGGGCTCATAGCCTTTCAAGCCTAACATCCTATGACTCTGATTTTAGTTCAACACTTTTCACAACACAACATGGAATATTGGTGGTTATTAGCAGAGCATTCTGCATCTGTATGGAATGTGTTTGCTGCCACAACAACATAATGAATTTTTTCACAAATTACATGTGCAAAGAACTGCTTAGATTGAACTGTAAGATCACTGCAGATGCACTATTGATTTTCATTATTTTAGTTTTCTCCATCCCTGAATTCCCTGCAACCATCCCCCAATTTGATTTTACCCAGCAGAATCATCTGCCTCTTCTTCCTAGTAAGCAGTTCATAAAATCTCCGAACTTCGGAGTCTGAGGAAGTAGACTGTTTTGGATAGATTGTTTTTTTCCTTCCAGAAAGATGATGGTTTCTGACCTCCCAGAGCCAACAGAAATTTCTCCAGCCAGAGCACTAGGTGTCCTTCAATGGCAATGTAGAGAACCAGTCATGCATGCATACTCACTGGTCTTACATAGAAAAGAAAGCAACTTCTGTTATGAAAAATTATCCTGCTAAATTACCAATGTTTTTTGCCTCTACCATGGCTGTCCACTGGAGAGTGCTGAGCAGCCCTTCTCTATGGACACTCTTCCAAGACCCACTTTCCCACCAATTTTGCCCTTTTAACCGTGTTTCTTTGCAGTAACTGGGCTGTGCAGCTTCTAAGTAACACCAGTTCCCCAGAAGGGTAGACAAGCTGGTTTTCCAACAAAGGAGGCCTCTCTTGACTTTGCAAGGGCTGTCCAGGTGACTGAGATCCCTTTTCAGCATTTTGCCTCTGATTCATTATCATCCTAGAACAAATTAGCTCAGCATACAAACACTAGGAAATTAACATTGGACACCACTCTGCCTCTGACCATTGGGTAACAGTTGCTGAAGGATTTGCATGGAATGACTTCCATGACAGAGCAACAAGATGGCTATTTTTTACAAAGAATAAAAAGTAAAACTGGAAGAACTAGCTCACCTAAAAACTTTCAAGAGAGCAGGAAATAAGTCCAGGGACCATAGTGGGGAAAAAAAAAAAAAAACACAGAGAGGATTCAACTGCTTAATGTGTTGGCCTGGGGGATTTGGGGTGACTCAGGCATTTGCTGGCGGTACAAAGGCCTGGGTGCTGTCCTAGGTGCTGAATCCCTACACAGCAGGAATAGGCCAACAAGGTCCCTGCTCCTCTGGTACTTTCTGGTAAGGGGAGACCAGCAATTAAGTTGTAAACATATCACAGACATGATGAGTCAGGAAACTTTAAACGCTATGAAGGAAACAAAACAGAACTGAAAGACATTGGTAGGGTCGGAGAGGCCTCTAGAATAGCCTGGATGGTCAGGAAAGGGCTCTCTTAAGGAGGTGACATTTAAATGGATACATGCAGGCTGGGATAAAGCCAGCCATGCAAAGATCAAGGAAAGAGCTTTCCAAGCATCTGTAACAGCCCATGCAAAGGCCCATCTGTGACTTCCAGCACAGAAAGAATGTCTATGCAGCTAAAGCACAGGGGAGAAGGGTACCAGATGAGATTAGTAAGAGGCAGGAGGGTTGGCAAAAAGTTTGGATTTTATTCTAAGGGCATCAGGAAACCCTGAGGGTTTTCAAGCACAGTAGTGACATGACCTGACTTTATGCTTTTTAAAGATGGCTCTGGCCACTGTCTGCCTTGTTTGCAGGGGGCAGGTGTGGCAGCAGGGAGACCAGGGAGGAGGTTGTTGGGTGGGTGTTGGGTAAATGATGATGCTTACCTGAGATAATGGATGTGAAGGTAAGCAGCTGGACTTGGGTTTTGTTTTTTTTTTTAGATGGAGCCAACAAGTCCTGCTAATGGTTGAAGTGGGATATGAAGAAAGAAACTCAGGGTGACTCCTGGAGGTTTTTTTTGGCTGGAACAACTCTTCGATAGAAATGAGTTATCAGTCTGTCAGGATTAATGATAAACCCTTTCCCATATCCTTGGGAGGGAGACAAGGGGTTTGTTCGTTTGTTTTTGTTGTTTTAGGAGGTTAGAAGCTAACTCATAAGAAATAGAAGTGCTAGTAACACTCAACTCTACAACATGAGAAATGTTTTAGCTTTTGTTTGCAAATGATGATTTTTCCCTTACTTCTTCAGAAAAACAAATGTTGATTAGAGGTTAGGAACAAATCTTGGCATAAATGTAAACATCCACTCTGTGGAGACTCAACCAAAGGCAGGTCCTTTCTCTGCCAGAAATGTGTTTGTTTCTAACCTGCAAAGTGCAGGAGAGGCCTTAAGTCAACTTGGGGGAGGGAGAGATCCAGACTTACACTTATCCTAGTGGGTCTGGAAGCTAACTTAATGGAATGTCTTTGTGGAGGATGTTAGTGTGTTTGGTGGAGGCGAGTGGGTAAAAGGAAACTGAGGGTGCAGGGGAGGGATGAGATCTTAGAAGAGGCAGACTATCAAAGAAGAGAAACTGCAAACAGATTTAAGGGAATCGATTGGCTGCCCAGCAGCAAATATCACTTCTGTGGTTCCTGTGAAGGAATCACATGACTATTTCCAAGTGCATTTGCTTGCGCGTGGATGGCCTCTAATGAGACACAGTTTCTAGCTAGTTGGATTTCACATTGCTCAGTGCCAGGTTGGTGATTTGTTTTGCATTAAGCACTGCAGTCTGTTAACCTGGTGAGTTATGGTTCTGGGTGGACAGCCAGAAACCCTCATAGCACTTGAAACAATTTTTGCTTAAAATAAAAAGAAGAAGGTGAAGGTGATGGTGATGGTGATGATGATGATAAAGAAAATGAGTTCAATCAGGTTACCATCCTGAAATCTTGAACTCATCAAACTAAAATGACCCAGATAATGGGCCTTTTTAAAATCTTTTCTGGATCATTCCAGGCAAGAGCTCAATCCATTTTTCAACCTTTCTCTGCCCTCTGTTCTTGTTGGGAGAACTAGACCTCTTCATTTCTTCCCTTTCAGGCTCAAAATAATTTAGAGCCCAGGAGTAAGCAGGACACTTGGGAGTTTGGCTTGGGGCAGACTGAGCCAGAGGGGGTGGAGCAAAGAGTAAGGAGTCAGAATTCAGGAACAAAGGCATTTGACTTCAGTAATCCTGATTATAGATGAAAAGTCATCCTGTATAAAAGCACTAAGAAAGTAGGAATTTTCTTCTGCAGGAGATAGAGAAAGCGTCATCTCCAGAAGAAGTAGTCTGTCCATGGACTCTCCCTTGTTTGTCCAAATCTTAAAACCAAGCCAAGGTGATCCTGAGCTTGCTCACTGAAGATCCATTAAAGCCTACCACTTACCTTGAAAAGTCTGTGGCTTTCCTCCCCACATTCCTCCTACCTTTTTCCCAAAAACTGCACATTAGCTTTGATACCAACAAGTGTTCAGTCATGTGTGTCACTGCTCCTTTTGCAATGGGACACTTGCTGGGTAAAATAGCTCACCTTCAAACCTCCTTGCCACAAAGTCAAGGCAAGGAAACTGGTGATCACAGTCTCTGTGGAAGATGAATCTTGGTGCTCTGAGTTTCGGTGAGAACTGCACAGAGCTAATCAGAACCACCGGGCTCCTCAGAGGGAAATGATAAAAGCTATACTCCATCAATGTACAAAACTTCAGCGACAATCATAAAAGGGTTGGGTGGCAATTATAACTAGTGTTTTTGACTTACAATGAAAATTAAAGGCCTTCTTAGCTTGGAGAAGAAGACAGGAAAGAATGTGTGTGCACACATATACATATGTGTTTGTGTTATGTGCATACGTGTACAAGAGCGTGTGGCAGGGGGCACCTCCAAAGTACCAGAAGCCAAACCAGCCATTGATTTTCTGACAAGCTGCATGGTCGCTTTAAATTACCAAAAACAGAAAGATGACCATGAGCCGGAAAATATTGTCAGGAAGCTCAAGAAGTGCACACCCAGCCTCCCTGAGCACCTGATTCAACTCGCATTGGCAATTGATCACAGTGAAATTTCTGATCCCAGCACAGCAAAACAATCCTCCCAAGCACCGTGGCCCCTTAGGCCAAGCCCAGAAGTTGCAGAGCTCATTGGTTTTACACCAACATGTGCACATTGAAAAGCTGTTCCCCGAAGAGCCATGAATTGTTTTTACGTGTTTTGTGATCTAATATCTGTGGTCTAATATTTCAGGCAAATACAGTCACTTTCCAAAAGAGGATATTTCCCCCATGTCTCTCTCAAAGAACCCAGTATGAGCAAGCCATTTGGGACTTATCTTTTGTTTGGTGATGTGTTTGTGAGATGATTCCATAACATATAAAATAAGCTTTATCAAGGCAATATGTGGCATTGTGAAAAATTGACAGACAAGAGCTGCCCTAGAGTCCAATACAGAGGACTGGGTTACAGCCAGACTCCCAGCTCCAAGAGTATCCAGGGGGCAGGTCAATTCTGAAATTTATAAATACATACAACTGTCCATGTAATTCAAAGAACTCGTCTTGTTAGACCACTTCACACAAATATTGTCCAACATACTCAGTCAGCCCCCTCAAATTGATGCTGTCACCAAAATTAAATCAATACTTCTTGTGAAAGATGAATAAGTATCTAATAATCAACTTATTTGAGATTCACAATGCTGGTTGCTCTTACCAAAAGGCATTTTTCAATTATTTATATTTAACTATACATTACTTTGATCTTTGTATCAGTTGCATTTGGATAAAATTTGAGCTTCTAATTTAATTTTGTTTCAGATTTCCTATGACATATCCATTTATGCCAATTGCCCAAGAGGAAAAGACCATCCGTAATAACAACAGTTATGGAAAACACTTATTGAATACTTCTAACACGGCAGACTCTGGGCTCAAGCCATCACTGGGATTGTCTACTTTAATCTTCAGACAAGTCTACAAGGAAGCCATGATTGGTATCCCCATTGTAGGGATGATGAACTGGTTCTGAGACACTAAGTGACTTACCCCAGGATTTGACCCAGCCAGTCTGAATTGAGAGCCCTGCTTCCAACCTCTACTTGGCTCCGCTTCTTAGCAGCATGAGTAATTCCAAGCGGAGATGTCTTTAAGAATCTTTTCTACTCTGAGTTAGCCAGTAATCAGAGGGTCATACTAGAATGGACCTAACAGATGACCCAGTCCCCAAATAAGGTCAAAGTCACTTCTCTTTACTGTTTGCGGTGCTTCAGTTTCCCTCTGTCTAGGATGTTTGCCCCTTCTCTAGGAGTGTTGTGTAAGAAATGACGCAGCAGTCCATCTTACTCTTTAGACAAAGGGTATTTTCTGAGTGAGAATAAAGGGGGAGGAAAGGAACACGTGTGTGTGGTATGGCATGCAGATGAGGAGTGCCTGTGCAGAACTCCCAGCTCATCATCTATTAACTATGTGTCCGTGGTAAGGGTCAAGCCTCTGCACCTCAGTTTTTTTATCTGTAAGATGGGGATGGTCATAATTCCTCTGTAACATGGGCAAGGGGGAGGGTTATAAGAAATAACACATGGAAAGCACTCACCAAGCACCCGGTATAGAGGAAGTGCTCAGTTCTGTTATATGAGCCATGATCACCCACTGAGACGCCCCCACCACCACACCCTGCGTGACGCCTGCTGTGAGGCTTTGTTCATACACTTTCCTTCTCCCCCAGCCTGGGTTGTGTCTCGTTCATCTCAGGATCTCCAGCCCCCAATACAGTTCCCAATCCACCACTGGTCTGTTGAGCGAGTGAATGGTTACATATATGCACTTATTCCAATGCCTGCTCACCATAGAGAAGAAGTAATTGAGGTTCAGAGAGGCCAAGCCTCTAATTGTGGCAGAGCTGAAAGGGGGATCCGAGCCTCTTGACTTCCAGCCCAGTGCCTGCCCACTACAGCAGAATGCCTCAACCTGGCCTTTTTTAGAAAAGGTTTAATCAAGGGGCACCTGGGTGGCTCAGTCGGTTGAGTGCCAGACTCTGTTTTGGCTCAGGTCATGATCTCAGGTTGAAGGAGGTCCAGCCCTGCACCGGGCTCCGTGCTCATCGGAGAGTCTGCTTGAGATTCCCCCTCTCCCTCTGCCCCTCTGCCCCACCTCTTGCATGCGTGCCCTTGCGTTCTCACTCTAAAAAATAAACAACTAAATCTTTAAAAAAAAAGTTTAATCAAAGACCAAGACCAAAGCTATAACTAGAACATCATTAATGTTATCAACTAGGGACGCTATAACTAGAACATCACTAATGTTATCAACTAGGGGGCAATTCAGAATCTACTTCTCCAACTTCGTATAACTTATATGTCAGTTATATAATCCACGGCATACAAATGAAAAAAAAAAAGTTGCAAAAACACAGGCCCAAACATTCTTAGTGTCTTGCATCTTAAGTAATTACACAGTAATACTATGATAATCTAATAGCAATTGACAAGACTAAAATGCATAGCAATCATGTACTGTACCTGATACAAGCAATAGTATATCACCTAATATCCTGCCTTTTACACAACTATTTCATTATTTGGAAGCTCCCTGGTAATGAATATGCTATTTAGCCGCTTTTTTTAATTTGCATGTTTCTCTTATAGTGATTCTTCAATAAATTTTTCTGACTTCCTTCATAAACAAGTTTCATTATTCCTCATTATTTAAAAAAACAACCACATTCTCCTTTCCCGAAAGGATACCATATATTAGATGACCTTCCTATATAAAATCATAAATGAAAAAGAGCCAGACACCTGCAGGAAAATAACTAATCAGACAATAGGGACCTAAATACAGTTGGGCAGACTTAAGGCATTACAGTATAGTTCAAGTCTAAAAAAGAATACTTGACAATTCAAGGAATCAAAAGAGAATTTAGTTTTACCAGAGCAGGAGACAAATCCCAGCTTGTGCACAATTTATCACCGATTTCTTCATTTTGTTGTTTTAAACATGCTTTTAAGACATACTGGATAACTAGTAAAAATTGTATACAATGCAAATGACATTTCAGATAAGTTTTATTGACTTAATGCTCCAATAATAAAATTATAACAATCAGTATTATTCTGATTTATTGCAATTTTTACTTTCACTTTGTAATGGACTTGGTGCATCGCAGAATTGAATGTAATGTTGCTGCCACCTCAAGGTCACTCACTGAAAATGAGGTGGCTCACTTCAGTCCAATGCACTAAAGCAAGTAAGTAACTGAGGGCTTTACGGATGAAAATATCACATTGTGGTCATGTCACAGTAAATCTAAACTTTTATTTGCAATGAAACAATGGGTTTTATATGCCATTTGCAATGGAAACAGCTCCAGGAACGGGAGGATGCCATTGTGAGTACCAGGTCTGCAAGAGGAAAGGCTCCTCTATCACAGTCCAGGGGAAGAAATGTCAATTCATCAAACTGTAGAGGCATCTGTGCAAAACTGGCATATTGACAGGGCATAATCCAGACACAGTGGTTCCTTTAGAAAAAGAAATAGTCCTTGAGTTTATTTTTCTTCCATAAAGCTCACTTGGCTCTTTTCCTCTCCTTCTTAAATCTTTCCCAGCTGGTGACCTCTATGAACCTGAGTCTCTTCCAAATGGATTTATCAAAACTACCCTTAGCATGAACAAACAGTTTACAGAGAAGGAAATGCCAATGAGCCGACTCACTCAGAGAGATACATGTTTTGCCTAACAGATTGTCAAAGATCAACTTTTGATCACACTGGTTTGGCAAGGTGGTATGTAAATTAGAAGAGAGGGAAATGTGGTGATATTTTTCAAATCTTAAACTGCATGTACCCTCTGACCAGCAATCCCCTTTCTAAAAATTTATTTTTCAGATATATACATACATGGACACAAAGATGTCCATACAAGGAAATTTATTACAGCAAAAGATCGGAAACAAACTAAACGTCCATCAACAGAAGACTTGTAAAGTAAATTATAGTAAATCCATAAAATAGAACATTGTGCAGTCTTTAAGATCAACAAGGCAGCTCTATACATACCAATATGGCATGATTTCCAACATCATATGGTTGAGTAGAGGGGAAAAAAAGCAATGTGCAAAATAGTGTGTATCGTATGCTTTGTGTGTATTTGCCTAGAATCTCTTTGTAAAAAATACAATAAACCATTAACAATGGTTCCCTCGTGGAAGAGTTGGGGGGCAAGTAACAGGAGCAGGGGAGACGATTTTCACTGTATACCCATTTTGTCTTGAATTTTATACTGTATATATGTATTAACTACTTGAAACGTGTAAATAAAAATAAAATGTTTTAAAAGCTGCTTTAGATTGCCTTTCAAAGGGAAAATCAAAACCAGGGAGAAAAAGACAAAGGAGGCCCCCAGGGTAGGAGGGAGGGAAGAAGGGAGCCCGGAGGGAAGGGCAGTTAAGGGAAGGGGCCAGGAAATGCGCTGGGGCCAGGGGCTTGCTAGTTTCCCTGCTTTGATCCAGCCCAAACCTGCATTTCTTCTCTGGTCTCCTGTACCTTTCAGTCTCCTCTGACCCTTTAGATAATTCTCATTTCAATTTCTCTGTGATTCCTTGGGTTCTGTCTGTCTCTTTCTAGGGATCCTCTGCCCCCATAGTCCCCAACTTGAGGAGGATAAGAGCCAGCCCTCCTGTTCCCGGTGCCAGCACGTGGCTGGGCTTGCCAGGTCCACGCTGTGTGCACTCGAGGTACACAGCGTGAAGAAGCAGCATTGCGGTGAACAGCCCCGGCGGCCATCTGCCCTCTACTGAAACTCAAAGTTCAGCAGAGAATTGTGGGCATTCAGCTCCTTCCCTATGCCCAGGTACCACAACGATGAACTCTCTATCTGCCCACTAAACAGCACTGGCCAGGATGCAGAAGAAACACATTTGGGATGGAGTCTGGAAACCTGGAGATATTCCATAGTCTGGGAGAAGGCAATGGGGTGGGGAGTCCACCTGCTTGATCTCGGATATGGACTGGGGTCTCCCAGTACCAACTGGCTGGCTGCATTGAAGCTCAGTAGAGGTAGTGTGGAGGGCCTAGCTTAGAAGGAGGGAGGCAAAGAAAGGAAGTGGGTGTCTCCAGCTGTTGAGCTTCATGCCTTTATTGGATTTAATTTGCCTTTCCCTTTTCCTTCTTTTATGACAACAAACCTCTTACTATTTTTAAAACTCCTTTCAGTGACACATCATTAATAGGGAAGCCAGAATTCTATTTGACATTGTTTAATCATTCAAATTTCATCAAACATCCATCAAAACACTAAGCCACGGAGCGGCAGCATTTTAAAAGCATGCCCGTTTCCCATCCAGACCCACATGTTGGCTGGTTAGCTTTCTTTTGGTGATAATTTGAAATGCTACAGTTCAAAACATCGGGAGTGTTCCTGCACTGACCCAGTGAATTTTACAAAATTTACCCATTTTGAAAAGACACCGTCAGTTTTTGTTTTTTTTTTTATTCAGAGGTTATGGAAAAGTTAGAGGTGAAACGATAAACAGGGGTTATATAAAAAGGGATGCCGTATGGAAATCCCCCTCCCCTGTCCTCACAGAAACACATGGAGAAAAGAGGAACACGCTTAACCCTGCTGCACCGCATGAGAGGGACCCTCCAGGAAGGAAGGTGGTGCAGGACCTGAGCTCACATCTACTCTGTGAGCCCCACAGTGGCCCCACCTCACTGTCCTTCACATGCTTGAGGTCCTTCGGCTTCAAAAGTCTCTAGCATTCATTCTGAGATAAACGGTGAAGGCAGGGAAGGAAGTGAAAATGGAAAGAAATGGAAACAAGAGTTTGGAAAGCTTAAGTCAAGCCTGGGTCCTGCCAGAGTCAGGAAAAGAAGCTTCCATTGTCTTCCCTCCCTCCCTCCCTCCCCTTCCGGGGGTTCTACACAGATAGGAATTAAGCGAGGCCATTTTACTGAGTATTTTTGTTTCCAGATCCCTTCTTCCATCTTCTGTGTAATTACCTGCAATCAACTCAAATATATAAATAGATACATTTAAAAATACCCCCACCTCATTAGGTGTTCCCAACTTGGTTTCAAGATGGCATTCTAGAAATCCAAGATCTCCTGAGGACACGAGACCTGTCATAAGTTGAGGAGGAAAGGGAGCAGATCTGGTCTCAGGAAGCTGAGCCCTTAACCAAGTAAGCCAGCGTGGTGACTGCAGAATTAGGGTCCCTGGGAGAAGGGAAGGCTCCTGAAGACAGAACTTGGGGTTGAGGGACAGAATTCTCTAGAAGGGAGGAACTGAAGTCAAGGACTCCTTGGTGAGGCACTGACCCCATCAGCCAGGAAATCCAGGGTGAGGCCTGTCATAAATAACACTGCGGATCACAGATCTGACGTGTGGGCCCCCTGCTGACTACATCCCAGCCTTGTACAAAAGTGGATTGGACAGGACTAATTACTGCAACTGTTGACGTTGTGGGGTTTTGAAGACTTTTATTCAGCATTTAAGAGACTTACAGGAAATCTCCAGGCAGTTAAGGCGAGGGGCTGAGCATGTCTTTCAGCTGGCTCAAAGCCAATCATTTGGAGGGTAACTTTAATTCCTGGGATATGGAGTCATACAGTCAGGAAGTAGGCCTGACCCCAGGAAGGTCAGTGTCGTGGCCAACTACCCTGGGCTCAATTTAGAGACATAACTATGGCAACGACTGTGCCCATTCGGTTATTAGAGGAGATTTATTGACGGATATGCTTGAATAGCAGAGCCATTAATTGCAATTACCAGACAAGACACTTTGTTCATCTTGGGGAACTGTATGCCAAAACACCCTAACAACTTTAAAATCCCATTTGCTCTTGGGCTTTCAACTGGCATCACCTGCTTCAGCCTCCCGATACCAAAAGGGAGAGGAGAAGGGGTTTAGCTTGATATAGCACCAGCTGCAGAAACTGGCAAGTGGTGGGCGCCAGGGCCTGCGCTGTAGGCACCTCTTGCAGCCCCCACAACACCCTTCACAAAAGTGAGGGTGGACTGCAGGAGCAGACACGCCTGTAATTTCCTTCAAGACTCGCTGGGTTGCCTCTCGGCCTTCCTGAGCTGGGTGCAGCTCAGCCTGGGCTCTTCCACTTTGCAAGTCCCCCAATTCCTGGATTTCATCCTTCTGGTCTTCCTCCGGGCAGCCCCTCATGAACACCCCATTTCTCAAAAACAGTGACTGACTCCCATTCCCCGTGCCTTCTACCCTCCCACTGCTCTCTCTCCTTCCTCACGCTACGGCCATGCTACTTACTGGTCTACCTGATTACCTGTCTGCTTCCATCTCCCTCACTCAATTCCAAGGTCCACAAGAGTAGAGATTTGGTCTGCCCTTCCCACCGCCATGTTCCTAGTGCCTAGCACAGCCCCTGGCACACAGTGGATTTGCCCAAGAAGTTTTCGTTGAATGAATAAATGGAGTCAGTATATTCTGCTTAGAGGTTGTGCTGAGAGGGTCCTCCTCTCTTCAACTAGGTAATGTCCCTGAAAGCAGGGATGCTCCCCTTAGCATCTTACTCAGTACCGCGTACACCTTAGATGCTTTAGAACTTACACAAGTGAATGAGAGAGCTTGCAAACCACAAATCTAATCCATGCATCGGAATAGGCAAAAGCACATCTCCTACCACTTCTCAAGGAATAATCATAGCCAACATGGAAATAGTGCTTTCTGCAGGGGCACTGTTCAAAGGTAAGGAATTGGGCACAGAGAAGTAAAGTGATGTGCCTAAGGTCACACAGCTAAGTAAGGGAGGAGTCAGGGAGGAGATGTAGGCAGTCCAACCCAGACTCTGAGCTCCCTGTTATGCCATTTCTCTTGACTTTAAAATCTAGGATAAATACAAAAAAATAATTAGAAAGATACCCCAAGGGAAGTCTCTGGGCTCTAATACTATGTCTCCTTGAGTTGACTCCTATTTTTCATTCAAACTAGATTACAAATTACAAACCTCTGCTCCAAATCAAGATGTCACTTGATAATCTTTCCCTTATAGATTAAACATCAAGACTATACTTAACCTGAGGATACCAAGGCAAATGATTCAGAAAATTCTTTCCATGAGGGAGTGGAATGCAGTTCTTCCCTAGAGCTGAGAAGGCAAGCCCACTCTGGGGCTCTGCCCTGGGTTTGGATTACAAGAATGCTCAGCTAACCCAAATGAATTTCCCCATCGATGCAAAACTGGTCATACCAGGGGCCCTCTTCTTCTACATCATTTCAGCGTTAATGTGCAGGAGGACCTTTGATTAGACTACTGAAAGAACGGGAACCTTCTATATTCAACACTGAGCCTTGGTAACGTAATGTGAAGTGTTCATTTAAATCAAAGTGGGCTGAGGAACCCAAAGCACCACAAGAATCTCAGTCACCTAAGACAGACCGCACTACACTCATCATTCATTCACTTATTCATTCATTCATTCATTGTTTCTTCATTGGCATCTACTAGCACCAGGCACCACACTGACATGTCAGATGACCTCACAGAATTTGCCATTTATGGAAGGGGGTTGACGTGAACGCAATATCCATGCAGATCAACTATAGCTATGGTAAGAGCTGCAGTCAAAAGGCACAAGGCAACAAAGAGAGGGCAAATGCATTTCACCTGGTCACAGAGGTCAGGGAAGGCTTGCCTGAGACACTAGCTCTTTGCCAAGACCAGGAGAGGACAGGGAAGAGGTAGGAGGACACCAGGCTTGGTGCAGCTGGGAAACCAAAAAACACCCCTGAGAATGGGGGGCTGTGAGGGACTGAGGCTGGGGCAGTGGCCCGGAACATCAGGTCAGACCTCCAAGGCTGGATAAAGGTCTGGATCTTTGTTAGAAGCCGTTGGAGATCTAGGGCACCGCTGGAAAGGAAAAGATCCAAGGACTGTCAGAAAGTGACACTGACAGCCCAGGGAAGGCATCACTTCTGTTTGCTCTGCTCACTTAAGGCAGGAAACAGGGTGGAGACACTAAGGGAGAAAAGAAAAGATCAACAGCAAGGGTTGAAACAAAGAGGGTTTTCTGGCCCATCTTCACATCATCAGAAAGTTAAATGGTGGGTGGGGCGTTGTATCCCCAGAGGGGGACAGTTAGGTCTCACTACCCTCAGGCCACCCTGTACAGTTCTGCAAACCAGAAACAACCCTCACAGCTTGGTAACATTGAGGGTCAACTCATACTCAACCATGGAGATGGGTTCTATCTGGCATTACTTTCACTAGAACATAAAAAAAAAACCTATAATTCTTGTGCTGACACCAACATTACCATGCATCAGTATAACAGGGTACTAATTTTAATCTGCACAAAAATCACAGAATTTCATGCTGAAAAGAACTTTAAATATCATCTGAATATTTGTGAATTTTTCCAGTATGTTCATAGATGTTTTCATGTATAATTTATTTCCTATCAACATGTATGTTTGGTGTCCCTTAAATAAATTGTTTTTCATAGGCTTAACCTATGTATATTGCCTTGTAGGTCCCTCTCATTCCCAACTGAACCCCAGTGGGACACATGAAAACTACACACACACACACACACACACACACACACACACGGACAAGAGTGTACCTAGAAGGTGCTCAATCAATACTGTTAGTTGACTGACTAACTGACAACAGACCAAAGGCTGCAAAAACCTGACAATTAAAGCTATAACATCGAGAGAATGATCCAGCCCTCACTCAAAAGAATCTGGTAAATGGGGCACCTGGGTGGCACAGTCGGTTAAGCATCCAACTCTTGATTTTAGCTCAGGTCATGATGCCAGAGTCATGAGATTGAGCCCTGCATCAGCTCCATGCTCAGCCCAGAGTCTGATTGAGATTCTCTCTACCTCTCCCTCTGCCCCTCCCACTTATGCACGCACTCTCTCTCTCTAAAATAAATAAATAAATCTTTAAAAAATATATTAAAAGAATCTGGTAAAAACATAGGGTAGAGATGAGGTGAACTGTCAAAGACTCCTTCCAATGGCTCATCAAAGAATGGGAACAGAAAAAGCTGGAAGGAGCTAAAACCTGGGGCCCCAGCCCCTCCCCATGCAGGGAAGGCAATTCTGTCTTCCACAGGGAAAAGTGGAACATGGCGTATTTCTGGTTAAAAGGTCAGGGAGGGGAATGAATATATAAATGAGTATATTAAGCAAAATGAGAGGTTTTGCAATTTAGAAGAAAAGTAGGTTTCTTAGATGACAGCAGAAACCACTTCCAGATTTTTCTTTTCTCTGATCCATCAATGTTGCCCTAGCCATCAGCCAAGTTCACACAGTCCAGACATTTTGGATTGAATCAACATCATTTTGGATTGAATCAACATGTTAGCACCCTCATTCTTCAAAATGCAGAGGCTATATATCTAAGATTAAACCTGTAGAAACCAACCCCTAGATGTCATTGTTGCTGCTGAAATATCAAATCTTTGAGTCTTTGAAATTTTAAATCTGAAGAGATAGCAGTGTTAATCTGAATAAGCCACTTAAATAATGCAAATTCAATTCACTTTCAATTTTTCAAAGCCAAGTCCAAAGTCTTCTGGACTTCTTAACCAAAATGTAACTAAATCTTAGGGTGTTAGCACGCATTCCGTTGCCAAGAAAATCCGCGTTTAGGAAAAATAGGCTTAAAACCCACGTAGTCATATGTGACATGACTAACTGGGCTCACATCAACTTCTACAACTGATGAGCTGATTTTAGAGTAGCTGGATGATTCTGGCCTCTTCTTTTCCGTGTGTCCCCCGACTTCTGTGCTTGACTCTGTTATTGGTGCTGGAGCCAAGAGCTGTCTGTGCTTCCCACTGAGGGTGCACTGAGTGAACAGAGATGCTCACTGGCCCTCCACTTCACACCCTGTTTCCGATTTGCCTTGAATGTGACATGTTCTTCATTCAGTGTCCCTTGTCTCCGTCTCTCCCTTCCCATTTAGTATCATGCCAATCTGAACCTTTGCAACAATAATACTTATTGTTTACTAATCATTTACTAGGGGTCAGGTGTATCAGGTTTCCTATGCATTCTGTCCTTTAAACTTTTCCACAGCCCTGTGAAATAGGTGTCACTATCCCCATTTTACAGATGAAGTAACAGAGGCACAGAGAGGTTAAGTAACTTGCCCTAGCTCACACAGCTAGTGAACACATAATAGGTTTTGAAGTTCAGGGTGAAACCCGGGGTACAGCCTGGATTCTTAGGGCTTCTCTGAGGCCAGCTCTCGGGTCCCTAACTGGATGCTGTCTTTCTTCTCTTTCCCAAGCCCTTGGTTCTCAATCTCATGTGGGATCTTCCCAAAAGATGGCTCTCGAGTAGCTCCTCAAATAAAGTCCACACCTAGGAGTGTGTCTGCTGAATGAAGTCACTTTTTTTCATTCAGTCAAGGAATGGGTATTGAGTGTACCTATATTCCAAGCCCTATTCTAAGCCGGGGGGGGGGGGGGGGGGGGGGAAAAAAAAAAAAAAAAAAAAAACACCCCCCGGCGCTTGGAACTCATTCTCCACCAGGGTGGACAGATGGTAAAGCAGGGATTACATATGTAATTAATGACCACAGAGCTCAGTCCACAAAGATGTGTGAATTAAGACAAACAGAGTCCCTAACACAGGGCCCTGGCCCAGGAAGGCCCTCGACAGATGCTCGATGCCTGCCTGTGCCTGGGCCAGCCCCAGCCCCAGTGTGCCTTTCTAGCCAAAGCTCTCCCTGCTCCCCACTGCAAGCCCCCCATACCAGGCAGAGCTGTCTCCATGACCCAGACAGATGCCCTGCATCCACTCCCACTTCACACCTCCATTCGTGTTGGTCCATTTCCTTCCACACACTAAGCAGATCCATTCAGAAACTTAGCTCAGCCAGCTTTTTCCCTCCCATCAGCTGGTCATGGGGATCTCCTTCCGTGTGGCCCGGATGCAAGAGAGGCGGATGACGTGAGAGTCTTGCTACCTGCTCAGGAAGCTCACTCCACTCGTGCCTGACTCTGGAGGTGCCACTTCCAACTCACAACAGATTGCAACTGGGCCTTCCCAACCTTACGACTTGCTGGAGCTTCATGGCCAGAAAGGGCATAAAAACCACAGCGTGGATGATCTCTGGGAGCCACACACATTTTCCCTTTCCTTTCTCGCTCCTGTTTCTTTGTCAATGAAAGAAGCCTCCCGGAAGGTCAAAAACTAAGCAATGTTTTTTATGCTTGGTTTTCCATGGTATGTGAGGAGCTTGAAGCTGGAAGACCCTCAAAGGGGGACGACTTGCTACCTGTGGGTGTCCATTTACTGACGTCTTCAGGAAGCAAGAAGAGGAGCTCTCAGCCAGCTAATGATCATGCCAGTGGCCTCTCCTAGTCTATCACCTCAAAAGGATCTGTCAAAATAACAAAGGACACACTTTCCGGTCACAGGATTACCCCTCAGCCCGGCCCTCTTGGTTTGATTAGCAGTTACTTTTCCTCTTAGTGTCCTTCTTCATCTTCTTCTCCTTCTTTTCATTTTCTTCCTCTGCCCCGCTCATCAATAAAGGTCACTGCGTTAAGGAAACCGCTTCTCTGAGAAGAATTTAACAGTATCCTATTATAATCACGTTGTCCTGCTCAGAAGCAGGTGGTATTACCTGTCATCGGGGTCTTGGACATTGCAAATAGCTGCCACCCACCTCAGCTGAGGCTCCCGGGCAGATAAAGTGACCAAAGGAGACAGCCCTCCGGAGGCCTCAGAATCTCATTTTCATTCCCCTTGTGGAAAAGAGACTGACTTTATTGACAAAGACGACTGAAAATTGCTTGAGCGTTCCAATAACCAGTCTGCGTTGAAGCAGAGAGACAGTCTGGCGGAGGCGAGCTCCCTGCTCCGCGGCAGCTCCACTGAGCCACGCTGTGCCGCCGCACCAGCCTGTGCATATGCAGACCAGACTGGAAGGAGCCTCCCGACGTCCTCAAAAGCAGCCCCTCTTCACCTCCACTCCCAGCCTGCTGTTGCCTTTCCTGGATCCCAACCATAAATCAACATGAATTCAGGGAATCTCTGCCAGAAACCAAATTCGTAGGCTGATTCGGGGCCCAGAGGTCAGACCTGGGTGAGCTGGACAAGGCTGATGTCCCACTTCCCACGGGAGTGCTCTGTGGCTTGACTGCACCTTCCAGGTAAGCCACTAGATGTCCCCACCATGGATTCCTGTCCTTATTCCCAGGTCCTGCATATAAGCCAGTCCCAGGGGCTGAGGGAAGTCTACACAGAATTCCATCATCACCTGGACCGCGGGGCTGCCTTAGTTGCTAGGACGGTCTGAGCTCCTCACGGGCCTCTTCTAAACCAGTCGGTGGCTCAGACCCCAAACAGCTGAGCTGAAAGTAAGTATGAGCAATGTTAGCTGGAGTAGCCCCTAACTCTCACAACAGGTGCCCCCTCCAATCTGTCCTAGCCATCACTGGCCATTGGGTATCCTTCTGGCTTTATTCAGGTCCTCGGTAAGAAATATATTAATATGTGTGCCTCGTAGCACCAGAGATTTTAGATGTCAATGTGCTGCAGAAATAATGTAGGTCTGTGGCTTTTAGCAGAGAATGAATGACAGATAGATAATTTATGATGATTCCCGAGATCTGGACTGTAATTATGAAGTATTTCTAGGTGTATATTCAGGATGCAAAGTGTAAGGAACCTAGAGCTAATGTTAATTTATTACTGACAGCTGTATGTATAATAATATATCATGTCTTTTAATCTTACATTCCTTCTGACTTACATCAAGCAATCCTTTCATTCATTAATAAAATCAAGCCTTGCCGTTATTCTTAATGATAAAGTCCCATTTTGAATCTGGAGGACTCCTATAATTAAACTCTGTACTTCCATATACCAGACATCTGAAGCTCAAAAAAAAAAAAAAAGATAAATTGAACTTCTTGTTTTACAGGCAGGATGAAAAAACATCAGAAAGATGGAGCCCACCTGCTCACAGTCCCACTGGAGCTAAATAGAAAGTCAGGGGAAACGTTTGTGTTTATCTTCTCAGTTCACACCACTACTCTTCTTTTTTTCTCTCCTTTTAGTCCCCCCCCCAACACCTCCTGCCACCCCTCCACCATCTTTCCCTTTTTGAGGCAGTATATTCAAAGGATATTTTTTTAAAGGTCAAGATAAAAATTACAACTAAAAGAAATGCAGGCTAACATGTCTCCTCCAATTTTCCGTGCTGTGCCAAAGACTTACACGATTAATCCTGTCAAAAGAAATCTAATCTAATCTTATTACACCAAAGACAAGGTGTCCTTTATAAGTATCGTGGCTGGGAACAAGTTGGTCTTCTCAAGTTTCAACTGGTTCAGTGTCTCCTTCAGTTTACAACCAGTCATCACCTTGGCGACTTACTCACTGCACTGCCCTTAGCGTTCCCAAAATTTAAACAGTGTTCTTGTTGAAGTCGTCAAGCACACACCACGTATTATCAGACTCCCTGGTCATTTTAGAAGATACAGACCCATGATACTTGTAGAAGCAAAACTTTTAACCTCATCCAGTAATTAATGATCACAAAGTGGAATAATGAGATACGTGGAGATAGGGATCCAGCCATCTCTCATCTGGAGACAGAAACAGATTCCAGTGAGTAGGTGCAAGAGAACTGAGTAAGCAAATTTCCTATCTGTAACACTAAATCTTACTATGATCAGTTAATTAAATCATGATAAATAACATTCTGTGGCAAGTGGAAGGTGCTCAGAAGAGTTCGGTGGGATGACCACAAGTTCAGTGGTTCAAAGACATTCACCACATCTGAGTGTCTCTGCATTCCTCTGACTTAAAAATATTTACTGTAATTCTCTGGAGAACTCTCATACAGGAAAGAAAAATACTGAGGTTTTGCTCCACCAGCTTTTTGAACTTGCTAACGTCTTCCTATTGGTTCTGGGTCTTCTACCTTCTCTGTCTTCAGGAATGAAGGTTCTAATTCATTAACATCACTATCTGACTGGTTTCTTTCTATTGATTCTGCCTCTTCCTGTTACATCAGTGTAGGGAGGAGGAATGTCAGTCAGCAGGGGCCATGCCATGCTGCAGTAACAAACAGCTCCAAGGGTCAGTGACTTCCTCACCCTTCGTATCCATGGTGGGACAGCGGGGGGCTCGGCTCATCGTTGCTACTCTAAGATGGAGGCTGACAGGATGGCCACCATTTTGAACATTGTCAGTCATCAAGTCAGCAGGAAAACAGTACTCTGGAAGCAACATCACTGGCGATCAAGAGCTCCAGGATGGAGATGACACCTCCACCACACACAATTCATGAGCCAGGACCAGTCACAGGCCACACCTCTGAGCCAGGAGGAGGGCCAGGAAGTTTTATCTAATGTTGTCCTGCAAGAGGGACATTGGAAAATAATGGTGCATTCCACAGAATTCTTCAGAATTCCACAGAATCTTCAGACAGATAAACTTATCTTCTTTCTCTTGTTGAGAAGTCCCTTATTTTCCCTAGATCACAATTTCTCCACTTTGTTTTTGCCCTCTTTCCTGATCAAATAATTCTCTGACTTCTATCCACTTTCAGATACATGTAATGTACTCACGTACATTACAGTTATTACTAAATCTTCTCTTGAGATAGCTATAAACTAGGATTATTTGTATAGCACAAAAAAAAAGGAAAGAAATTCGCACATTGTTTGTTCTCGCTTTCTCCTTTTCATGTATTTCTGGTTTTCCTTATTTTTTTTTTCCTTCCCCTCTTCCAGGGTCATCTCCTGCTCAATCTCTTTTCTTGAAAAAAACTGTTCAACACTTTATTTTTCCTTCTTCTTAGCTATTTGGTCCAACTGGCAAAGGAGTCTGTAGATTAGCAGAACTCTAACTTTCCTGGTTTCCCAAACCCCCAATTCAGGTGAATTTGTATCCTGAGATACAGTCCGGAGAATTACTGACCTGTCTGAAAGGTTCCTAAGTTTTGCTAGATATTTCTCCCACTTGAGATAATTGAGAGCCCAGCCTGCGGCAAAGACTCCTAAATATATCTGGAAGTCCCCAAGGGCTATCTCAATGAACAAGTCCAATCCATTACTGTGCAGGGAATCTTAGGCTTGCTCCCTTCCTACTTCTCCTGGCCCACTTACTGAGTCCAGACCCAAACACCCTGCTGTGTAGTTCCTAATGTACCAAAACCGTCCAGCATTCTCTGTGAAGTTGGATGAAATGCTTCACTCCCTTTGTATTTTACTCTGTTCGCAGGGGAACAAAACAAGGCTGCTTATAACCCTGGTGTATACGTCATGAATAAAAACAGAGCCAAATGACAAACACCATGGTGCCCTCAGAAGGACTGAGGTTGAGTTACTGTGTGGAGCTCCCAAGTCAGGCCATAACCCCTACGATGAGTTCTTTCCCTGAAAATCTGTCTTTCAAGCAAATAGATGATCCAGGGCTAGCCCGGCCCCTCACCAGTCACACCTCAAGTCCAGCCACAAACCTAGCTGGGACCTCTCCGTTTTAGCCAAGAATACCACAAACATAGTCCAATAAGCGCAGGTACAAATTCATAAGCATAGGGCTGAAAAGAGTGCCAGTGCTCATGGTGAAAAGCCAATGAGGGAGGAGATGGAGTGAAGCTAGCCCACAGCAGACAGGGGCGACGTGGGGAGACACACCGACTTCTAGGCCTACGCGACCACTGAGAGGACAACGTACACGCCTTGGGAGGCCGACGACCCAGACCCGAACCCACCCAGGACCGGGGCTACCCCGACCCGCCAGGGTACCTTCCTCGCGCCCGCCCAGCCTGAACGCCCCGGGACGCCCGTGGGCGGGGCCTGAGCATCGCCCCGCCCCGCCGCCCGCCACTCGGGTCACCTGACCTGCCCGCGGCTCACGTGATCCGTCCCCAGCGCCGCCATTTTGGAGCTCCGGATGAGGAGGGGAAAAGCGGGGGAAAAGAGGGGAAAGAGCCGGGAGAGAGGTGGGCGAGGACGAGGGCGAGGGCACGGCCGGGCTCCTGGCCGGCCAAAGGAGGCTCGCGGAAGCAGCAGCCGCCGCCCGACCGCAGGTACCGCGCCCCGGGGCCGCCCCTCCGCCCGCAGGCAGCGCCGCCGCCGGCCATGTGCGTCCTCCCCTCAGGCCTCTACCGGCGCCCGCTTCCTCTTCAGCGGGCCGACACCTCCCGGTGCTCGCCACATGCCCCAAGTTCCGCGTCCTCTTCCAGCGCTCTGCGCCGCCCACAGCAAAGCCTGCGGAGACCCCGGGCTTGCCCTGCCGCGGGGGGTGGGGGGGAACCTGCCGCTCTCCGCATACTGTCACCGGCCTGGTCTGCAGGTGGGCCTGCGAGGCGTTGGTTGCTTCCTTCCCCTCTGCGGACGTGAAACTGCTTAGGCCAGTCGGGATAAAGCTCACGACGGTGTCCTCACCGCATCTCCAGATTACTTTTTTCACGCCCCATCTCCCCAGCCCTTTAGCCAATTCTTGGTGTAGAAAAAGCCAGTACGGGAAAGCCTAGCCTTCTGCCCCTATTGCGTACCTTTTCGGTGAAGTGGTGTCCCCAGAGATCACTGAGATCAGTGGGAAAAGCTCCCACCTTTTAAGACCTGCGGGCATCCGGAGTGAATGGTTTGGGTGGAAGGCCTGGATGATTAATTAGGCGGAGGCCATCATCCCAACCCGTAGGCGATCTTTTTAGTTACTGCGGTGGGTTGTAATTTACTATCAGTCTGCATCTCTTTTATCAGGCAGTTACTGGATTTATCACCTCCTTGAGCTTGTACTTTCTTCAGTACTCTGCTTTGACTGAGCGTATGGGTTGCGTTATTGATTAAAAGAGAAAGCCTGGCCTTTCATTTCTTTACTTCACTAACTCGTTTAAAATTAACTTCAGGGGAGGACCAAAGACGTGCTTTCTGCCCTGGCAACGAACTATTTACTTAAACATAATCGATAAGGTAGCTGCGTTCTAGGAGAAACGAATAGGCATTATTTGATTTTTGAGATTCAGCCTAGCTAGTATAAGAAACCGTAGCAAAGAAATGTAAGACCAGGACAGGAAGAAACTACATTAGAAGATAGATAGGTCAATTTGTGTCTTCTCTTTTCATGCCCACTGTGCTTGCAGAACTGTTTGAAGTTTGCAGAATCATCCTTTAGATTGTATTTTTGGTTAAGATTAAAATAGTAATATACAATTTATTGTTCCTTATTCATTAGAAAGTGGTATCAGTAAAACCAATAGTATTTTGAGTCAATTAGTTAAATTCTGAGCTAAAACAAAATACACAATTATTGGGAGAAGTTTCCAGAGCATTTTTTTTCTAACTTGTGCAAAATCATAGTCTACTTGTTAGAGAAATTATGTAAATTTGCATCACATGATTGGGTTGCATGAACATTCCTCTGAATTTCTTTTTGACATAGAATATTGGGAAATTTTTTACTGCCAAAAGAAATCATTACTTTGTTTCACCAAAAAAGAGAAATGTTTGATACTATATACTTTCATTCTTGGCCACAGCTGAATTCTGAAGATTGATCCAAGGGACTGTGTTAATTTCAGGAATTGATTTGAAAGACATTGGCTCTGCCACTTAACAGCCATGTAACCTTGGGTAAGTCGCTTAAACCACACTGAGTGTTTCCTTATTTGTAAAATTGTGTAACGCCCACCTGGCCTGTTCCAAAGCGTTATGGAGATCAAACACGCTAACATGTTTGATACAACCTAGCTGTAAGGGGCTATTCTTTTCAGTATTGATTTCTTTATACATAGTTGTTCTCGCTGAGATGTAAGAGGGAAATTGGTGTATTAAGAATCAGATAGGCCTGGATTCCAGTTCTTAAGCCAGTTATTGCTTTACATCTGTGAGCCTCAGATTCCTTACCTGCAAAAAAGAGGCTACTATTACCAGAAATAACATGAATAATACACAGAGTCTATATAGGCACTGCCCCCCTGGATGGTGAGCACTTCAAGGGCAAGGATTTCTTCTTACTTATTTTTGTAGTCTCCAGCACTGTGCTTGGCACATTATAGGTGCCCAGTAAATGTTAAATCTTAATATTGGTTAATGTTAGTTAGACCTTATGTCTTCACCATGGCTGCCAAATTAGAATATTCTCTCAGGCTAGATGCCAGCTAAGAAATTTTAGATTATGAAATTCATGTACTTGTGATATTTATACTGTTTTTTCTTAGTGGCAATTAATCAAATTAAGCTAAGGAGATTTTGATTCAAATAAATTATAGCTGACAGTAATATAAATCTCTAAATAATGTGTAAGCAATCTCAAGGTAATTTTTTATAGACAGTTTACAATTCAGGGACATGAAAGCTCATCCGGTACCAGTCTCTTGTTTTACATCTGAGGAACCTGAATAAAACCCCCAGAAACAGTGACTTGCCTAAGGTCACACAACTAAATGAGAAACTTCTGCCATTTGGCTGGAGCAAAATGTTTTGTATTTTAGAATTGGGATAATCTAGAAGAATGGGAAATTGGCCATTCTTCACAGCATCTTCGTCTAGTTGGAAAAGAACAAGCTCTTCATTTGAAAGAAAAGTTTCTTTATAAATAGCAAACTGCCTTTGCACACACAGAAAATGACAGCCTTTCTCCAGTCCCCCTCAGGCCCACAGGAATTGTTCAGCTCGATTTTACTTATGCTAACCCTACTCTAGAACTGAAAGGAACTAATTCGGTGTACAAAGAAACCCAGTAGTAAATTATAAGAAAAGAAAGACAACTGAAATAATTTGGTGCTTTTCTTGGGAAGGACATTCATTATAAGCTTTTGCCTGTGGAATACAGGTCTCCCCCACTTTTCAGTTTGCTTTCTGCCACTTTGCTTTTATGAAAAACCTACAATAGTACCTACTTTCTCTAATTGAAAGAAAGTACTGAAAGAAACCAGAAGATTTCGCTTATACAAAAAAAGACAAAAAGCGAAAGTAGTTTTCAATCTTTGTTTTGCAGTGAGCCATTAATAGAGGCAGCACATACCCCAAGCGGCAAGAGTGGCCCCGCCACGCTCCTTCCCTGCCCAGGAACTGCACTCAGCATCAAAGCGCCACAGCTTCGAACTGTGTCTGTGAGCATCTGTGCTTTATCTTGATTTATTTTGTGCATTCATTAGCAAGATGTGTCCTGAGGTATCAGAAAAGCCTAAGAGGGGTTATTTTTTGGTTTGGGGAACACGCAAAACGTCTTCCATATAAATTAATGGTAATTCCGTCTTCACTTTACATCATTTCAGCTTCTAAAAGATTTCATAGGAAGGTTCTACTTTCAGATAGCCAGGGAAACCTCTGCTGTTGTCTAGATTTGAGCCTGGGTGGGAAGGATTGTTGAACTTTTCTGGTTGGGGATGCAACTTAAACATTTATTTATTTGTAACAATTTGATATATTTTGTCCAATGTTGTTATGTCTAAAGATTCCAAACAAGAAGCTCCCTACTTTGGTGAGGCCTCTAGTCTTTCCTCTTTCTGTAAACCTTTCCCGTTCAGCCATATTGATCTTTTCTCTAACCACTAGATAGCAGGTTTATTCTCATTTATGAAAATACAATAATGTTATGGCTGTTTTCCTTGTCGGTCTTACCCTTGTGTTAACAGAATTCCAAAAGAGCAACTGAAGCACTCTAATTAGGATAATTCAAGGAGGATGTATTTACAAAGTTACTCTTAATAAAGATGTAGGACCTGTATCGGCAAACCACAGGGACAATGCAGTTACTTGAAGCTAGCAACATCAGGAGAAAGAAGAGGTACCACAACGAGGAGAGTCTTGTAGAGCCCCCTGCCTAGAGAGAATGGCCTTCCATTGAGGAACGTGGCCAATCCCGGGTGACCTAGAGGGAGGGAATCAAGGACATGAATATCCTGATCTCACTCCGCTACCTCCCTCTGATCACCTGTCATGGCTCCCCATTGGCAACCAGAAGAGGGCACGGGAGTCTAATGATGTAATACCTCCTGGGGCAGAGAGCAGAGTGGAGAAAAGGAGACGGTGATCTCAGAGGGGCAAACGGTTGACATCTGGCATAGTCATCTTTTGGAATACAGTGTACCTCTTACCTCTTCAAAAAGTCTTTTCTTACCTTCCTAGACCAAAATTAGCTCTTCAGTTCTTATTAGGATTTGGTCGTTGACTGTTGCCTTCTGACTATTTTACCTTGTGTACTGTTTCATTATTTAAAAGCTGTTAATTCTTTTTAACTTCTAAGTATGTTTGTCCTATCCAGTCAACTCAGTTTTAAACCATGAGTACTGTGATTTTTTTTCCATACTGTATTTTGCTTAAAGCCTTGTGCGTGGCAATTTTTAGTATAACTTGTTATTATGAAAAGTTTTAAACATGTACACAGTAGAAGGAATAGTATAAGGAATTCCTAGGTACTCGTCACTCAACTTGAATTACAAAATTTGCCATTCCTGCTCTATCCCCCCTTCCCTCCCCCACCTCCTTGACCATAGTCAGTTTTTAAAGTTGCATTTACATTGCTCTCTTGAAGGCCATGGATAGTATGCAGATGTTCATAATCCATGTTGTCATCATTATTGAGCCACTGGGATTGTATTTGTACTCCTTATTTTCATCTCTCTTTTTTTTTCCCCAAATTTTACTTCAGTTGACATGGAAACCCATATATATGTACACATGGGTGGCCTAAGTGAAATTTTTGTGAAAATTTAAAAGGTTGGCCTTAAGGTCAGCTAAACTCCCTCCCTGTGTATACTCTATTATGAGCTGTTTATCTAACCTTTCTAACAGAGACTTTTAATGAGACTTAACTTGTATATTGATTCTACCATGTGGACTCACTGGTTTTTCAGGTGTTTCTTAATGTATTTTATGTTGTCATATCTGTTTTATAGCTGCCATTTCTGTACTTATCCCCAAATGTATACAGCCTCTAAAATGAGGTACTTACATAAATGTTCAGGGAAAATTAGAGCATCTGCTGCAAATTTCCATTAGCTCTTAATGCCTGAGCAAACACAGCTTTTTAAAATCTGAATGTTTTGTCAGTTTCTTTTGTATTAGTCTTTTTCTTCAAATAAGATGAACTCCTCCTCTTCATTTCACTTTCTTTTTAAGGTTACACACTGAAATATCCACAGGGAGCAATTTGCACGGCTCTCTTTCCTATTCTGTCACTAAGTAGAAGAGGGATAACATGAATCAACTTCGTAACCCTGTGGGTATGCAGTCTGTTGAGCAAATATTCACTTGTTAACCTGCAGACTATCAATCAGCCTACATGGATGTCACATTTCATGGAGAAGGAGACCTTAGATCTGAGACCACCAGATCTTGTGCAAGAAATTAAATGTCCAAGGATTCCTGTTATTAACAATTACTTAACCAATTTGCATTTGACAATTGTTCTGAAAGAAATAAAGCCTTAAGTGAGTGACCTTAAAGGGAAATCAGTAGTCACAGAAAGAGCCACAGCGTCCTTTGGCCTAAAAATGTGAAACTCTCAGGCAGTAAAGTGACTTAGGAAGTCACAAAGGATTTTCCTAAGGAAACAAATTGTTCCCGTACTGGTCCCTTCTTTAGTGACTTAAAATTGAGTGTAGAGGTTTAAAAATACTGCTCTTCTTACTTGACAAAGATGGAAAGGAACTCCATAGTCTTTTGAGAGGTAATGCCCTCAGGTTGTTTAAGGGAGAGAGTGGCTAAAGGGCCAGTGGTCTGTGGGCGCTGGGGTAACAGTCACTGTTGTAATGGCTATAGAATGCATTCCTTGCCATGAGTGCAGTTGGACATGGAAAAGAAAAGAAAGCTGATCACACTGGACAGAATATGGGGGAAGGAGGGAAGAAGTAGTACTAAAGAAACCGAGAATAAAATGTTTGCATTTTTGCCTGATGTGGACCTAGATATAGAAAGTTTGTGTGCCAGAAAGAGCAGAAAATCAGAGAGGAAAAGCCATCACTGTTGCCAAGAGTAGATATGGGAGGACTGGCACTGCAGCTGGTCAGAGTGCTGGTAGGGTCTAGCAGGAGTTAGGTTTGATCTTGGCAGGGGCTGAAGGGCCCTTCCATGTTGATTCAGCCACCTGGGAGGAGAGAAGCCATTATTCACCTCCTAAAATAAGAATTCAGAGCCTGCAACTGAAGTTTAAGAATAGTATGGTCTTTGGTCTATAGCTGGTGCCACTAAAAATTTTGCTGGCATTTATTGAATGTTGTGAGTAAGACTCCAGAATGCACCTAAAATGTGGAAAAACAAAACTTGTTGCTGGAAAAAAGCCTAAACTGAAAAATGTGATCCAAGTCAACAAATTAATCTCATTTTGAGCCAAAGGAAATGTTTGAAATGAAAGTACTGCCAGGAAATAGAGGATTCAAGATTTAGGCGGAAAGATATTGTGAGTATTTTTTGTTTTGTAACTTCCTTGGCTGTAATGCATTGCTAGAACTTACAGAGAACCCCTTTTAAGGACTTTGAATATTTAGACCTGAAACACAACTAGGATATCAGTTGTTTTCCTTCTCTGATGCCCCTTTCCCTTTCAGGGGGGGAAAAAAAATACATGTGTATGAGTAGTAGTTGACCACTAATATGGCCTCTAGGAAAAAACCACAGCATAGTTTGTGGTTTATCTTCAGGAAGAAATATCGAAGGAAGTAAAAGAAGGAACTAGATCATTGCTTTTATGTAGTTTCGTTTGCATAGTACTTCTCAAAATTCACTCTGCCCTTTACAAGAGGTTCACGACTATGTTTTCATAATTCCAAAGATTTGGGGAGAAAACATTTATTATTTTAATAATAAAACTACAATTATATTTGGTATAAGAAGTCGTCTCCCAAGAGTTGTGTCAACCATGTATTGGCTTTACAGTGTGGTATTTTGTAGTAACTTGAGGTGGTTCCACATGCCCCTGGGAATGCCTGTGTTCCTTCAGTCAAAGAATAGGAGTCCTGTTTTTTGGCATTGGGCAAAAGAGAGGGCGTATTGATTGGGCCCAGTTAGCTGTCTAGGGGAAAGAAAGTGAAGAAAAAGGAGATGCAAATTGTTAAAGTCATTTCCAAAGAAAGAAGTGGATGGAAAGATCATCATCAGTCTTGATATAGGGGATGGCACTCCAAAGAGAAGTTGTGAACAATTTAAGTCTCTGTTGGGGATAGCCAGGTGTACGGATAATGGAGCTCCCAGGTTAGAGAATACAGAGATTGGCTTAAACTCTTAAGATTAGCTTCAATTTCCTGTAATTACATACCTGGGATACCTATAACCTGGTTATTTCTTTCTGTTGTGTATTATCCTTTCTAGATATGGAAGAAAGCAGCAGTGTTGCCATGTTGGTGCCAGACATCGGAGAACAGGAAGCTATATTGACTGCTGAAACGGTCATCAGTTCATCATTGGAAATTGATGAACAAAGAAAAGTTAAAACAGATCCATTGATCCATGTAATTCAGAAGTTAAGCAAGATAGTAGAACATGAAAAGTCCCAAAAATGTCTTTTAATTGGGAAAAAACGCTCACGTTCAAGTGCTGCAGCGCACTCTTTTGAAGCCCAGGAACTTTGTGAGATTCCAGCTAAAGTAACCCAGTCACCTGCTGCCGAGATTAGAAGGTCAGAGATGTCACAGATACATTTTACCCCTGGCTCTCTTGCCCAGAATGATGGGAAGGCTATGTCTTACCAGTGTAGCCTCTGCAAGTTTCTGTCATCATCGTTCTCTGTGTTGAAAGATCATATCAAGCAGCATGGTCAGCAGAATGAAGTGATATTAATGTGCTCAGAGTGCCATATTACATCTAAAAGCCAAGAGGAACTTGAAGCTCATGTGGTAAATGACCACGAAAGCGATGCCAACAGTCGCACTCAATCCAAAGCCCAACATTGTGTAAGCCCCTCCAACTCTTTGTCTCAGAGACCCACAGAAAGAAAGAATGAAACCACTTCTGATACAGCCGTGAGTGCTGACCACCCGCAAACTCCTGCTGCCCAGAATGCACCCGTGACGGAGATGGGTAGGCGGAAATGGTACGCGTATGAGCAGTACGGCATGTACCGGTGCTTGTTCTGCAGTTACACCTGTGGCCAGCAGAGAATGTTGAAAACACACGCTTGGAAGCATGCCGGGGAGGTTGACTGCTCCTACCCAATCTTTGAAAACGAAAACGAGCCCCTAGGCTTGCTGGACTCCTCAGTGGCTGCTGAACCTGGTGGGCTAGATGCAGTAGTCATTGCTATTGGAGACAATGAACTGAGTATCCACAATGGGCCTTCGGTACAAGTGCAGATTTGCAGCTCAGAAACATTATCCTCTTCATCTCCTTTAGAACAGAGTGCAGAAGGCGGAGTTCATCTAGGTCCGTCAGTTACTCTTGACCCTAACGAGGAAGAAATGCTAGAGGTGATTTCTGATGTGGAGGAGAATCTGATTGCTGATAGTCTGCTTTCATCTGCACAGAAGATCATTAGTAGCAGCCCAAATAAAAAAGGTCACGTTAATGTGATCGTGGAGCGTCTGCCAAGTGCTGAAGAAACTCTCTCACAGAAACATTTCCTCATGAATGCTGAAATCGAAGAGGGAAAAAACCTGAGCCCAGCAGAATCCCAGATGGGGTGTGAGGGAAGAGATGAAGTTTATCATGCTGATAAATGTACTGTGGATATTGGGGGGCTGATCATAGGCTGGAGCAGCCCGGAGAAGAAAGACAGTGAGTTAATGAACAAAGGACTGGCCACTGATGAGAATGCCCCACCAGGCCGAAGAAGAACAAATTCTGAGTCTCTCAGACTACACTCATTAGCCGCAGAGGCCCTCGTGACGATGCCCATAAGAGCTGCAGAACTGACAAGGGCCAACCTCGGGCACTACGGGAACATAAACCTTTTAGGTCCAGACACCGGACAAAGGCAAGTAGATAGTACATTGGCAGCATATTCTAAAATGATGTCACCACTTAAAAACTCTGCAGATGGATTAACTACTTTTAACCAAAGCAACTCTACGTTGGTAGCACTCCCAGAGGGTAGGCAGGACTTGTCAGAGGGGCAAGTTAAGACAGGCATCAGCATGTCCTTACTGACTGTCATTGAAAAGCTGAGGGAAAGGACAGACCAAAATGCTTCGGATGATGACATTTTGAAAGAGTTGCAGGACAATGCCCAGTGCCAACCCAACAGTGACACGAGCTTGTCAGGAAGCAGTGTGGTGGAATACATCCCCAATGCCGATCGGCCCTACCGTTGCCGCCTTTGTCATTATGCCAGTGGAAACAAGGGCTACATCAAGCAGCACTTGAGAGTCCATCGGCAGAGGCAGCCATATCAGTGTCCCATCTGTGAGCACATAGCTGACAACAGCAAAGATTTGGAGAACCACATGATCAACCACTGTAAAACAAGAATATACCAGTGCAAGCGGTGTGAAGAGTCTTTTCATTATAAGGTAAACATCGGCTCATGAACTCACTCAGAGGACCTGAGAATCTTTAGAGCCAGGAGGGAACCCGGTAGAGCGAGCCCAACCACCTCATTTTATAGATGAGGAAACTGAGACCCAGAAAAGTTGGATAATTTGCCCAGGGGATCCCAACTGAATCAGTATTAAAATTGGGACTGAAATCTAAGTCATCAGAATTTCTGGTGTAGGATTGTTTTCCCTGCCTACCGCCTCCTCAACAGTTTTGTGTTTACTGCTTTAGTTTTAGCATGGATATCTTTTTTAAAAAAATGTGTTGATTTTAAATTGCAAGGTAATTACAAGGGAGTGTACAGTGGAGGGACGTACACACATTTGATTTACACAAATGTAATCCTACATCATCAGTGCAAAAAAATAGCTTTTTTTCATCTTCCACAGCCCCAAAATATAGGTCATTCACTTCAGCGACACAACCAGCCAATAGCAATCTGTGTCATTGCAGGAGGAAAAATAACCTGTGTTGGACTTAATGAAAGACAGCAAAGTGAAAATAGAGCCACGTGTTGTTTCATGGGCAGTTTAAGGGACTTTCAAGGATTATTTTGACTGATTTTCATCTTACGTGCTACCTTAAAACCAAGAACCAGCATGAGATACTGTTTTGGTAAAGGAAACTGGATTCGTTGAATCATTAGTTTTGAACTTTTCTCCTCCAGTGTGCCAGTTGACTGTTTGGGGGAGCGGGGGAGGAGTGTCCTAAGAGGGTAACTAGGATGTAGACTTTTTCTCTCAGATTTCCCAGAGTTGGGGGCTAGCTGGTAGTAAAAAGGTAATCAAGAATAAAAAAGCCTTGGAGTCTGAGATTCACTGCCTACCTGGATTGCCCTCATGAAATTCTAAAGTGGCCTCAGGCTACTAGACGAGCAGTGCATCCAAACGGGCAGCAAAAGCAAGTTCCAGAAGTTTCTTTGGCTCCTGCATTCTTGATTGGTGGGGGTGGAGGAAGAAGATACCGTGGAGGAACGGTTCCAATTAGGTCTCTCTTACACATTTAGTTGATACTGAAAGGCAAAAATTAGCAGGAGTCCAGCAGTTACTGTTTGGATTTATTTTTTGAAAGTATTGGGTTATTCTGAGTTTCCTGCTCTTCCCTCCGCTGGCAGGCCGGTATGTAAGTAAGTATGCACATGCCATTCCTAAGCAGGGGATAGCAAGGGATTCCTCTCCGAGAATGCGAAAAGGACTACCTTTTTGATGAGATTGTGATTTCCCTGGTGTATTTCTTCTCATAAACTGTCAAATAAGTCAGGTAATCTTTTAGCACAATTGATTTTAAAATATTGGTAATGTGTTCTAGGTACTAGGCCGTGAAAGCAATTAACTGCTTCTACAGTCTCTTAGTAACAGTGTAAGTATATTTATTGAAGGTTACATGTGAATATTTCTCAATTTTTTAGAGTCAACTGAGGAACCATGAGAGAGAGCAACATAGTCTTCCAGATACCTTGTCAGTAGCAACTTCTAATGAATCGAGAATTGCCGGTGATACAGCTGATGGAAAATGTGTTCAAGAAGGTATCGTGCATTTGTTTTGTACAGGCTGCATGACCAGCATATGAAGTTTTCTTAAAAAGCCCTTAGTTGTCATGTGGGTTAATTTCAGGACTAAAGCTGCATATATTCTCTCTTTTCACACTGTGGAGTGAATCTTACCTCTGTTCCTGAGGATATCCTGAGGTACTGAATGCTATACTGTATTAGTAAGTACTCAGCTTCAACAGTGGGTAGACTGTAGGTTGAAATTTTATGCTATCCTGTAAGAGCCAAGTCCAGCATAAACCCTTGGGTGACATACGAGCAAGCCGGGGAAGCCACAGCATGGAAAGCAAGCCCTCCCCTCTCAGTACCAGTTGACCCACTGAGAACAGAGCAGCTTTTGCAGATGACAGGCCCCCACCTCAAACTTCAAGTGAGGCTTCCTGCTGTGATCTTACTCTTATCCAAGTATGACTACCAGATTTCATCTGCATTATTTTAAAAAAACACAAAAAAACAAGATCTTTTTATGTACTAGTTAGGTACCAGTCGCCCAAGTTTCTGCTAATAGGAATATTAGAATCAAAAGATTTAATTAGAGTTCCATGAAAAGGCGGATGCCACATCCGGAGAATTAGGGATAAAGCGTAATAAACTGTGCTTCCTTGCATCAGCTCTCTTAAATTGATATACTTTAAGTGTCTCAAGTGCGGTACATAGTGTTTGTGGGAAATAAAACATATTGGGGTGACTTTCCTTTTTAGATTTCCTAAGAAATAAAGTTAGAAACAACTGCAGAGTAAAATGTTTTACCATAATGTTTCATTAAATTATACCCCAGAAAGCATAACTGATTCAAGAATGTTTCTGAAAGAACTGGTTTTGACACCACTGTAGCACCAAAATTCCCTTGTCAAACAGATGTCATCCCTGTAAAACTATCCAAAACAAAAGGAGTTTATGACATAGCATCTGTTTCTGCAATAGATGGCTGAGCTAAAACAGTTTTGTTTCCTTTTAACAAAATAGCCCTAAATGCCTCCTTTTATTTTAATTCATTATGTTTCCATATCCCCCTTTAAAGGAGACATTAAAACATTTGATGTCATTGGGCCATAAATCCCTAATGAAGGAATAAAGTAAATACTACTCAGTGGCACCACCTGCGGTTAATGCTAGTGGTGGAATATGTCTTTTCTAGCACCATCTTCAAAAGCAGTAATTAATAAAACTGTCCAAATGGGT
The DNA here is from genome assembly GCF_003265705.2 of Callorhinus ursinus. Taxonomy (NCBI): domain Eukaryota; kingdom Metazoa; phylum Chordata; class Mammalia; order Carnivora; family Otariidae; genus Callorhinus; species Callorhinus ursinus. Next base: position 6,630,710 of record NW_027397123.1, on the reverse strand, counting down.
TAACAAATTAGAACTCACAATTTTAATAAAAAAGATTAAAATGTCAGCTCAAAATTAAAGTAACCGGTTTGAGCTTTACGGCGACAGCATCTGTCCATCATGTTCCATTTTACAGCATCCTTTCTTTGTACATTCTGCTCTGTTTCTTGGGGTTAAATGTATGGATTTTAAATTGCTTTTGCCATGTATGTTTTTCCCTCACTTTGCTCCTTTTGCTTTTCTTTGTCATAGTAGTGTAACACTTCAGATGACTGATAACCTCCTGCATACTTATGCTGATACTTTATTCACTATTAGATCTTTGGAAATCTGGTCGTCGGGCCAAGAAACAAGTGTTTAGTTCACAAATAAGGTCAAAGAAATTCATGTTTTACTAAAACTTCTTTAGCCATTTAGTAAAGTTAATGAACAAGTTGGGGGATGTGTGCCTCAGTGGTCCCCAGCCTCTGATGGCACAGATAACTTGGGACCTGTTTTTGACTCCGAGACCCAGTGTAATGGTGTTTCAGACATTCGTTCTGCCAAAAGGCATGGAGTGCCCATCCTGAGCTAGCTGCCAGGAGTCCAGTGAAGGCATCGGTGCCTGTAAGGACCGCAGCTGGGGAGGAAGACAGAATTGTACTGACAGGGATGTCAGGCGATGGCACGGGTGCTCTTTTAGAGCCATGGGCAAAGCACTTTCATATGGTGCTCCTTCATGAAATTTAATTAAATCGTTCTTTATTGCAAACATACAATTCGTGAAGCCCTGGAAATTCAGCATAAACAAAACACACAGATCTCTGCCCTCAGGGGAGTCTACAGCTAGGGACAGGTCAGAGATCTGACACAAACATGCAGGTAACATGCAGACTGCGGTGAAGGAAGAATAGAGAGTTCTCGCTAAGTAAACCATGCTGAAAGGTTCTAGAATTTCCACTTTGTAGATCAGAAAACTGAGTCCTCACAAGATAAATTGCTTTGCCCATGATCACCCTGGTACTAGGTGGAAGAGCAAGGACAAAGCCCAGAGTTTTGAACTTTAAATCTAATATTCTTTCCGTTGGAAACGGTTGCTTGAAGTAGCACGGGCTCTCATTCTGTGCTATATTAAGTTTTTCCATCTGTCATTTTTATTAGTTGTCATTGATCTGTAATATTTCTCACACAAAACCATTATCCAGTATTTCACACTTTCAGAGTTTTTTAAAAAACTGAATTTGGAACAATGCCCTTATAATCAAGTCCAAGTTTTTAACCTACCAATTAAGAGTAATACTTACATTATAATTGTGATTAGTGTATATATTAATGTTGTAGACTTCCCCCAGGAAATTAGGACATTTTTTTCTGCCTGGCAAAAGTAGTTACAGGCAAAAGAAAATTTCAATTTTAGAAAGCTTAAATTTAACTTAAGGATTTTCTTTGTTAAAATTTCAGCCTGGGTTTCTTCTGTGCCACCAATTTTACGATTCTGCACTGTGTGCTAGTGTTCTACCTAAGCTTCCTTCCTGCTCTGCCTTACTCTCCAGCTTGCCATGCTTGCTTTGTTTCTGAATATAAAGCCGTCAGGCTGTGAATGGCCTGCGGACTTTGTGCTTACAGAAGAGTAAAGAGAGTGTTCAGGAACAGTTTTACATGATCAAGGCATCCAGCTTGTATTTAATCAGGCTTACCCTGATTAAAATTACCCAGCCCTGTTGCCGCAGAGTGAGGGTGGTAACATGGCCTCTTTTCCAGTGGATCCACGTATTCTGGATTTCAGAGAGTCGCGTATTCACATTCGTGCTCATACTTGTCCTTGTCACCTGCCAGTTTGCTAGTTGTGATTATACAACCTTATTTAGCACTGAATAATTTGCAGTGGTTTTTCCTTCCATTGTTGCACCGACAGCTGACTTTCAGTTATAAACAAAGGAAACCCACAGGATAAAAAAGCTTTAGTCTTTTCATCTGGAGTTTGTTATGTAGTCTTTGTAGGCCATACTGTGTGATATTGTGTTAGAGTATTAAATCCCAGCTTGTTGGCAAATCAGTGTTTCCTTAAGACGGTGTAGCCAGTGTCTGTAGATCAACACCTTTCAGATTAACAGTGTATCTCTGGTTAATTCAGCTGCTGCACAGTCAGCAGGGCAGCTGGCTTCAAGTTTATTATATTTTAGCATTTTGTACAAGGTTATGCAGAAACTAACCCAATGTATCTATGTTTACGGGTCAGATGATGTTCAGTTTATAGCTGCTGATAGTCCAGTTGCAGGAGAACCCGGAAAGCCATGTTCAAACTTGTTAACTTCATTAAATGTGAAAGCCTTGATTGAAATGTTAATACTATGTGTTAAAAATATTCATTTACAGTGGAAATTAATATCATTTGTATCTAATCAGTGTATGTCGCTAAAGCTCTCCAATCCCTTGTCTAGGGACTAAGTCTTCAGTCCAGAAACAGTATAGATGTGATGTGTGCGATTATACAAGTACAACATATGTTGGTGTCAGAAACCACAGACGAATCCATAACTCTGACAAGCCATACAGGTAAGTGTGATGATCCTAGAGTTTTAATGCTTGTATTAGAATATTTTACAGTAAAGAAAAAAATAGAAATAATGAAAGATTCATAGCACTTGTTTAAACACAAGTTAGGTGCAAAGAAACTCGCTACAGGTTTCATGAGTGTTGTTTAGTTTGTTCAGGAATACGAACTTTAAGCTTGAGTCTTAGGACAACTATATTTCATCTAGTTGAAATATAGGAAGATATCTACATCTGTCAGTTTGATGTTCTCGGTTTCATGTGGGTATAAATTAGAGTAATCTTCAGCGCTTAGAGTACATTCAGTAATTTGGTGGTTTAACTACTACATATTCCAACAAAAAATGCTTAAAAACTTAAAAGCAATAAAATTCCCCATGAAAGACTCTCCTTTTGAAAATTGAGCTATCATTTAATTTAATTTCGTTACTTGATTTTTCACAGAAGCCAAGTCTAATACTTATTTTCAGGAAATACGTTCTCAGGTGATCAAGATAGAAATCATTATTTCTTAGTACACTTCAGCTCTTGAGAATAAGCTGCATGTTCATGTAGTAAAAGTACAAACATTTTTGCAGAAGTTTGTCCAGCTGTCACAGAGCAATCTGTTCCACTTGCAGCCGTGACGGAATATCAGGTTCCGGCTCAAAGCTGAGCCCGTCACCATGACTAATTGCACTAGGCCATGGACATGAACTTTTTTAATGGCTTATCAAAACCTGTTTCGCTTTTTAACTTATCTCCCCGGTCTTTATATGGGTATGACACGAGTGAGTGTGGGAAACTTTCCCTTGTATTAGTAGCTAAGTGAAAACCTGACAGACTATGCCTGAAAATGCTATTATTTGATGCTGTAGTGTAGTCTGTATATGTATGGTTTTAAATTTATAACGTTTGTTTAGTTTGGAAACTTATTTATAATCACTCTTATTTATTTATAATCACTCTTCAGGCAGTATATTCATTTGCAAAGTCTCATAGCTCTATGGAAGGTGTTTGGCCTTGCCTGGGTGTGTTTGTTTTTATTTCAGACATTTTTAAAACTAGGATCCCTAAGAAAGATTTTTTCCCCAGAATACAGTGAAGGCCATTAACCATTATTAATAATAACTCCATGCCAGAAATTACAGCTGAGGAGTGATAGGTGGTACTTAGCATGTATCATTTATGATTTACACTAGGAAGTATTTAGAAGAACATGATGGAAACAGGGAACACTAGTTCATCTGATAAGAGGAGAAAGTTTTGCCTTTATATTTTGGGTATCTTTATTTTTAAATGCAATGACATACCGGGCCAAATTCATGTGATCCAGGCAAGAATAAAATAACATTTTTGGGGTCTAGAATTAGACTCTTCATTCAGATTCATTGAGAAGTATTTATTGAGCAAATACTATGTTCCAGGAGCTGTGTTAGGCTCTTAGAGTTTACCATGATAAAAAGGATATTATGCCTCTTTCATGAAGTTTATAGATAAACAATAAATAGGTGAACTCTCAAGTATACAATTATGATAAGTTTATGAAAGATTCTGGGTTTGTGGAGGAGAGTTTCACATCTAACCTGAGTGGATTAGTCTTATAGCTTAAAGATGAATTTTGATAGTTTTTGGTGTCCTAGAGTTTATGTTTTCTTATGTTCTTAAAATATTCACAGATTTCTAGGATTGGTTGTGGTTGTCCTAGGGTTTTCCTACCAGTGGGCAATGCACAATGAGAACCCTCTTCCTCTTAGAGCAGAGCGACTTCCGTGTGTTACTTTCCAGGTTTACTCACACTACACTTTGTCACTGGGTTTGGCCTGAGGGCTTATGTCTTAGGAGAAATGTCGTATGTCCCCCTCCCAGCATTTTCTCATAAGTCTTATTTTCAAACTGTCAAATCTTGTGACTCTTTTTGACCTTCTTTAAATACTTTAAATCCACATGAGATTGTGAATTAACACACTGTATTCTGGTATGCTTCTAGGACTTTCTCTTCCTTGGCAATACTGCTTGCCTTGAGCTAGTTAGCATCACCTTCTTGAGATCTGATTTAATCTAAGTAATCACCATAGTCTTTGTAGCTAATTGCATATATACTTCATACAGTTTTGCCACCTGATACACTCACTGGTCAGAGTTTGGGCTTCTTTTCTCAGAATCCATGCCCTACACATTTCTGATTACCTACTTTTTGTTAAGAAACATGCTCACCAGGAGCAATGATGAATTTCTTCCAGAGTCAGAGTGCCTTGTTGCACAACTTCTAGTCTTCGCACAAGGGCAGAACAGGTGCATGTGTATTTTAACGTGCCTGTTACGTCATAGATTTTCTGCAGTATGTATAACTGTTCTTTGCCCTTGCCTTTCCTTTTTATGTTTCCATTCCAGTCCTTCACGGAACCCATTTGTGTGATCTGGGCAGTTCAGCTTCAAGTACTGGTCAAGAGCCCTGGTTCCAGGGTCAGGTAGTCCTGGCACCGCATCTGAGCTCTCTGACTTACGGCATTTATTACCTTGGGGAAGCTGTTTCACCCTGCTGTGCTTGGTCCTATCTTTCCTAAAGTGAGGATAATTAAGGCACCTGCTCTACAGGACAGGCATGAGGACTAGATTGCATACCGTGTGTGACGTACCGGCACAAACTGAGCACTCAGGCAGTGGTGGCCCTCTAGTACTCGTTGGGCCCCATTTCTGTCCTCCTCTCTCACTGCTTCATTGTGTGACATCACCTCCCCTCCCCCCCAGAAATGCTGTTGACCTCTCATTTCAGAAACAAACAGTAATCTGGTTTTTGGATAGGCAGGCATAGCTTATTTCTTTTACCAGAGAGATGCTACACCCAGGTAGCAATGCTGTCACAGCTGAGGTCCTCATGCTGTGTGGCCTTAGAGGCAACCCAGGGTCTTGGGCAGCACTCTTGCTTTAGTTTAGAGCCTCGGGCCTGGGCCACACACCTATGCCTAGCTGGGTGACCTTGTGGGTGTTATTCCGGGCTTAGCCTTATTTCCCATATGAAACTGGGGAGAATACTGCCTACCTCATAAAGCTTTGTGAGGATTGAATGAGGTCATATGTATTAAACACACCAGCATATTTCCTGGTGCATCAAAGGGGCTGGTTTTCTGCTGCTCCTGCACTTGTAAGGTCATCTCAGAAACTCTGTCCTTGTCAGAGAGAGAGCTATTTGCCATTCCTGTGTGTGAGGACAGGGAAAGATGAAAAAGGCATCATTCCACCCCAGTCCTACCAAACGCAGCAAACTTTGTTTTTCAGTGCTTCATTAAGGAACTTCTGTGTAAACCACATACCTGATGTTTATAACATTGACCCCACAGTTAAAGGGCTCCATTCAGAATTTTCAAATAGTAGATCATCCTGTTTAGTTTAATATTGCAGTTCTAGAATTCCCCCTGGTTTACATCCCCCAGTATCACTTTTGTGATTGACTGGCTGGAGATGGAAGATGGGATGACAACACATTTTCCTCAAGTTACCAAGTTTCCTTCTGTCTAACATTGAGCCATTCTCCCTTAGAAACACACTTGAGGGGTACCTGGGTGGCTCAGTCAGTTGAGCATCTGACTCTTGATTTCAACTTGGGTCATGACCTCATGGTTGTGAGATCGAACCCACGTCGGGCTCTGCACTGGGCATGGAGCCTGCTTAAGATTCTTCCTCTCCCACTGCCCTTCCCCCCCAAAAAAATTTAAAATAAAAAAATAAACACATTTGTATTGGTCTTTATGTTTTGAAACTACACCATGGCATGGTGAGAGGTGGTAGGGGCAACATGACAAAGACGGAATGGGCTTTGGACTAAAGTACTCGGTACACTACCTGGCGTGTATTAGATTCTCAGTAAGTGTTGACTGATAGTTATCTGTATACCTCAGTTTTCTTATCTATGAAATGGTTCTGGTTCTATAAGTTGATTGTGTTTTGAAAATAAATGTATAGTGGTGTTACTGTGCTTTTTCTCCTTAAGGAGAAGAGCTGCCCAGATAGGTATGTTGAATTTTTTGAGTCCAGTTTTAATACCTAGGCCAGAAATACCCAATATTTCCCTAAATGTTTCAAATACACTTTCAAAGTTCGTTTGTTCAAATCAGGAGCTAAACAAGGTCCAAACATTGCATTTGATTGATAAGGTTCTTAAGTCTTTCTCTCTTTAAAATTTTTAATACTTTATAACTTAAGGTAGTACATATCCTAAAAATTACATAAACTGTAAGTGTACAGCTTGATGGATGGGTCACGAATTAAATTCCTCCTTTTAACTACTCAGACCAAGAAATAAGCCCTTGCCAGGTCCTCTGTGGCGCCCTCTTCTTGGGGCCTTGGGGCCCTCCAGGCACTGACTGTTTTTCTCCTTCCCTGCTACCTCACCCTCTACCCCCTAACCATCTTCACTTGGGTCACAACCCTGAGATCAAGACCTGAGCTGGTAATCAAGAGTCAGATGCTTTAACTGACAGACCCACCCAGGTGTTCAGTTGACTTTTAACGTCATAAATTAGTTTTGCCCTTTTTTGAACTTAATAGAAATGAAATCATACAGTATATATTCCTTTTTTTTTTTTTAAGTTTATTTAAGTAAGCTCTACACCCAACATGGGGCTAGAACTCACAACCTCAAGATTCTTTCGACTGAGGGCACCTGGGTGGCTCAGAGGGTTAAGCGTCTGCCTTCAGCTCAGGTCATGATCCCAGGGTCCTGGGATCGAGTCCCACATCGGGCTTCCTAAACTCAGCGGGGAGCCTGTTTCTCCCTCTCCCTCTGCTGTTCCCCATATTGTGTACGCTCTCTCTCTCTCTGAAAATAAATAAAATAAATAAAAGCTTAAAAAAAAAGGATTCTTTCACCTGAGCCAGCCCAGCGTCCCAGTGCACATTCTTTTATATCTGGCTTTTTTTAACTCATCATCACTGCATATAATTTAATGTGGTACTAATGCATTCCTTTTCATTGCTATATGATATTCCATTGTAAGACTAGCAATTTATTCATTCATTCTACTAGTGATAGATATTTAGATTATTGCCATATTTTCCCCTTATTGCAAATAATGCCTTTTGAACATTCTTTATATATATATAAGATTTTCTTGATTTATTTGAGATAGAACATGAGCAGGGACAAGGGGCAGAGGGAGAGGAAGAAGCAGGCTCCCCATTGAGCAAAGAGCCCGATGAGGGGCTCTATCCCAGGACCCTGGGATCATGACCTGAGCCGAAGGCAGACGCTTAACCAGCTGAGCCACCCAGGTGCCCCTGAACATTGTTTCACGTGGTTCTCAGTGTATGTAAAACAAGGCCGTTTTCATTGGGTTTATGCCTAGGAGCAGAATATCTGGGTAATAGGGCATGCATATATGTTCCACTTTGGTAGATACTCTCAGCAATTATCCAAAATGTACAGTGGCTATACCAGTTCATATTCTCACCAACACTTCACATTGTTAGTCTTTAATTTTGATCATTCTGGTAGGTGTGTAGAGGTATGTTGTTGTGGTTCTAATTTGCATTTCCCTGATGATTTATGAGGTTGAGTATCTTTTCCTTTGTGTGCTATTGTCTATTTCTTTATTGGGTTGTCTGCCTTTTTCTTACTGATTTACAGCAGTTCTGTGTTCTGAATACAAGTTCTTTGTTATGTGTTTTGCTGATATCTTCTAAACTATGGCTTGTTTTTCTGCTCTCTCAGTGATGTTTTTGACAAACTTTAATGTAGCCAAATTTATTAATCTTTTTCTTTGTAGTTAGGACTTCTGTGTCTTTATACTCTGAAATTGATGTCAGTGTTTTTGTGAAAATGTGTGCTCAGAGAATAATGATTCTGATTTTCAGGGGTGTACATCAGCTGGGTCTAAAATACTGTTTATTTTTGTATTAATGAGCCTAGTTTTCTAATATGGCACTAAAACTAAAAATATCAACAAAAAAAAATCCAAGAAAGTTCTAAGCAACGGGAATGGTATTTTGGAATGACAAGGTTGCCACTCTATGTGGTTAGTCATTGAATAAAGCCTGGTCTTTCTACAAATATAAAAATATTAGAAATGATAATAATGGTTAATATTTTTTTAGAACATTTTTCATGGGCCAGGCAGTGTGCCAAGCACTTGATTTTTGTCAGCTCACTTTTAATTCTTATAATACCCCAGTACTTAGAAATATTACCAATTTCATAGATGTGCAAAGAGGAACTGGGTAGATTAAACTTTCCCCAGGTCTCTCAAGTCTCGGGTATGCCAGAAAACTGTGAGGCCTACCACCACTGCATGCCAAACCACCCCCAATTTAGTGATATAAAACAGCAGCGGTTTTATTAAGCTCAGGGATTCAGGAGGAGCACTGTAGAAATGGCTTGTCTCTGTTCCATCAGGCCTGGGGCCTTAGCAGCGCAGACCTAAAGGCTGGAGTTGACTCGACTCCATGTGAAGGCTCCCTCAGCAGTCCAGTGCTTGACGCTGGCTGTTGGCTGGGGCCTCGGCCAGGGCTCTCAGCTGGAACACGTGTCCGATTTCTCCACGAGGGTATCCCTGCTGCGCTAGTGCCCCAGGGTGAATGAGCACTTAGATTACAAGTGCTAGTGCCCCAGGGTGAACGAGCGCTTAGATTACACGTGCAAGTGCCCCAGAGTGAACAAGCGCTTAGATTACATGTAGGCGAGCGCTGTATTACCTTTTATGACCTACGCTTAGAAGTCACAGACCACTTCCACCAGTTACAGACTTCAGTCTCTCAATCTGAAGGCATGTTGAATTTTAGTCAGTTTTCTTGGCTTGGGGAAAAACTCAAGTCTTTAAAAAACTTGAATTTCTTTTAAGAAAACAGCAGATAATTTAATTGGAAGGAAAACAATACGTTTTGTTTTAAAGGGATGGACCAAAAGAGTTTGTTTTTCACAGTGGCATAAAGACTTCTTGGGTTCTTCACAAAATTTGGCCACTTCTCTGAACCTTAGTTATTTATTCCTTTGAAAACATAGGAAACAAATGTGGTAAGACCCTACTGCAGAATTTTTTTATCAAAATCTTTTTATGCATATTCAAATCCTACTCATGTCACTTCAAATCTTGTAGAACATCCAGGTTCTGCTTTCTTCTACCTAATCCCTCAAGGCAGTTGTTCCTAATTGAATCAGACCTGGAGTAAGGTCCAAGTATAATCCCAGGCCAGGGAAATAGGGTGTTTGAACCACATTCTTATTTTCTTGGGGTTCTGGGACTAAAGTAACTGACCCACGAGCAATAGAAGAAAGCCTATAGAAAAACTCAGTCTTGCATTGGGTTTTCTTATGTGTGTTTTTTTTCTTTTTTTTTTTTTTAAGATTTTTTATTTATTTATTTAACAGAGAGAGAGAGCACAAGTAGGTGGAGTGGCAGGCAGAGGGAGAAGGAGAAGCAGGCTCCCCGCTGAGGAAGGAGCCCGATGCGGGGCTCGATCCCGGGACCCTGGGATCATGACCTGAGCCGAAGGCAGCCCCTTAACCAACTGAGCCACCCAGGCACCCCGATGATGTTTATTTTTTTCTACACCAAGCATTTAACTCAATTCTCAGCAGATATTGACTGGGTGAGGGGTCCTACGAATTGAATCTTGGAGATAGCATCAGATCCCACTGCTTAAGGGTTAAGACTGTCCCCACTTCCACATTGTCACCTGTGCTCCTAACCAGCTGACCATAAATCATAGGTTTGCTAGACCAGCTCACAAAACTCAGGAAACCAGTTTACATACATTTACCAGTTATTTTGAAGAATATTATAAATAGGATACAGATGAGCAGCCAGATGAGGAGGTTCACAGGGCAAGGCCTCAGAGGGGCAGGACTTTCATGCCCTCTCTGGGTACCAGTCTCCCAGCACTTTCACATGGTCACCAACCCAGAAGCTCTCAGAACATCCTTTTGGGTTTTTATAGAGTCTTCATTATACAGTTAGGATTGGTTCCATCTCCAGCCCTTCTCCTCCCCAGGAAGGAGAGACTGAAAGCTCCAACCTTCCAATCCCATGGTTGGTTCCTCTGGCAACCAGCCCCCATCCTTAGGTTACCTGGAAAGGTTCAGAAGATCGCCTCATTAACATAACAAAAGACACAGTGGGGGTGCCTGGGGGGCTCAGTCGGTTAAGCCTCTGCCTTGGGATCAAGCCCCTCCCTGCTTGGTGGGGAGCCTGCTTCTCCTTTCCCTTCTGCCTGCCTGTCTGCCTACTTGTGATCAATCTCTCTCTGTCAAATAAGTAAATAAAATCTTTAAAAATAATAATAATAAAAATGTCAGGATCATCTAATATTGTTACAGGAAATATCATAAGTCACAAAACATTGTCCAACTTTAAAAAAAAAACACGGTCATCACTCTCCTCACTTAGGAAATTCCAAGGGTTTTGGAGCTCTGTGCCAGGAATGGGGACAAAGACCAAATATATATTTCTTATTAGAAATAACAGTATCATGGGTTTCTCCATTGGCTTTCTTTTGGTTGCCAAAATAGCTTTCTTGCACTGGGAAGAAATCTCATTTTTCATACAGATATGGATGTGACTTTAATGGTTGACAGAGAAATAGGGTTCATTCTGGTATTCCAAAGCTTTGGTCCAGCCTTACTCAGAGGCTACACCAGCAATTGATCTGTTAGGGTGCTCACTTGTTTCCTCATGTCACATGTATACTTTGCCTTAATAGATTTGAATAATTGAAGTACCAAATGGGATTATCATCAGAGCATCAGACTGGTCCACTAAAAAAGCAAAACAAAATTGTGATAAGTGATGTCATGTAAATGTGCTGCTGCTATTCTTGTGTCAGTAGGGTTTTGTTTTGGGTTTTATTCTTTTTTTTTTTCCTCTTCTTCAGTATATACGGGGTAACTGGAAATAGGAACGTTGATAGTCTGCTGGTAACATGGTTAGAAATGATTTGTTAGAAATAGATAGCCCTCTGTTTCAAAACATTTTTTATGCTTTTTTGAGATACTACATGTATTTTGGTCAGGTTGGTATAGGGTCACCTGTTCATTTTCCAACTCATGGCATTTATACTATGAAGATTAATAAAGGGAAGCTTCACTAGGATGGAGTTGCAGGTTCATCAGGGGGAGCTCTCGTGCCCTACCACTCATTGTCAGTTGCAGACCCCAGCAGGAAGAGAAGGACCTTGCAGATGGATACTACTTTACTATCCCAGCAGGAGGAAGAAAGGCTTACCTCCTCACCACCACTCCCAGCCCCCAACAGCACAGGCAGTGAGAGATGGTCACAGTTCACCAAATGAGAAGCCACTGTGTTTCCAGTTCCCAGTTTACCCCAATGGATTTTTTGTTTATAACAGCCTTCCTAACTTCCTGCTTTCCTCTGTAAAAAGGCATCCCTATCCTTTGTTCAGAAGACTTGGTTTTGCCAAAGCTCCTTTGCCCCGGATTGCAATTCTCTGTTATTCCCAAATAAACCCATTTTTTTCCTGATAAATAACTGGCAGCTTTATTTTTTTTTAGGTTAACAATACCTTCATGCGGGTGCCTGGGTGGCTCAGTCTCTGCCTTCAGCTCAGGTCATGATCCCAGGGTCCTGAGATTGAGCCTGGCATTGGGCTCCCTGCTCGGCGGAAAGCCTGCTTCTCCCTCTCCCACTCCCCCTGCTTGTGTTCCCTCTCTCGCTGTGTCTGTCTCTGTTGAATAAAATCTTAAAACAAAAAAACAATACCTTCATGAAAGAAGATAGACAATAAGTAAACAACATAATTTCAGAAAATAAGTGTATAGTAAGCAAAGTGAATAAAACAAGATGATAGTATAATAATAGTTCACTCTCATTTTTATAAACTAAGAGAATTTGGTTTGCTCTGTGGAGTTGTGTAGGGAGAATGCAGAAGGAATGGAAAGTGAGAGAACAGTGATTTAGCTAAAGGAAACCTGTTCTAATAAAAGCAGGTAGAAATAGGTGTAAGTGGCCTGTACCTTATTTTGAAGTTGAGGTTCTCCTATAGTATCCCTCTCCTCTAATCAGTTGAAATTGTTTTAATAATATTTACCAATTAACCAATATTTTCCCACTTTTTTCATATTTAGATCTTTCTATGAGTATTTACCATTGTGCAGGTCCCTTCAGAATAACCTTACTACAGACCCAAGGTCAGTGCTCCTAAGATTAGGGCTTAGTCATTCCATACACTGGTCTTGCTTTCTGTCTCTCTGTTCCTCTCTTAGAGAAGATTTTAAGGACTTCTTCACATTAAAAGATATTGAGGGGGCGCCTGGGTGGCTCTAGTCGGTTAAGTGTCCCAACTCTCGTTTTAGGCTTAAGTCATGATTTCAGGGTTGCAAGCTCTGCATCTGGCTCTGTGCTGGGTGTGGAGCCTGCTTGGGATTCTCTCTCTCCCTTTCAACCCCCCCCCACATAAGCACGCACACTCGGGGCGGGGGGGAGATTTCCATAGTAAAATATTTTGTTTAAATGGATATTGAATTTCTTTAGATTAAGTTTCAGCAACAACAGTGAAAATACAACTTCTCCTTTGATCCTTTCGAATGGTGAGTGATAATAATAAATTTCCTAATACTGAATTCTCTGTATTCCTAAAATAAGCCTCCCTTCGTCATGGTATATTATTCTTTTAATGCACTGTGGGAATCTCTTTGCCAGCATTTTATTCAGGATAATCTGCATTGATACCCGTAACTGAGATTTGGTATGTAGTTTTTTTTTCAGTTGCCCTTGCCAAGTTTCAGTATCAGTGTGATTCTGACTTTGTAAAAACTTTGAACAACTTTTTTAAAAACTTTCTGGACCTTGAAGGCACAACTAATTTGAATATAAAGAAACTGGCTATTTTCTATTGACTTTAGACATTGGACCTGGTAGTCCTTTGAAAAGAACATTGATATTTCATTTCTTTTCCTAATTTCTACTCTAAGTATCTTCTAAAAGAATGAACATATACTGGTGCAAATATTAGAGTTTATGGGCAGTGTTCTCAGTGACTTTTTTTTTTTAATTTTTTTTAAAGATTTTATTTATTTATTTAATTGACAGAGAGAGACAGTGAGAGAGGGAACACAAGCAGGGGGAGGGTCATAGAGAGAAGCAAGCTTCCCACTGAGCAGGGAGCCCGATGCGGGGCTCAATCCCAGGACCCTGAGATCATGACCTGAGCTGAAGGCAGTCGCTTAACCAACTGAGCCACCCAGGCGCCCCTCTCAGTGACTTTTTGTATCAAAAGCCTTAAGTGCCTAAAATTCTTAATATATGACTGTCAACCTTTTTTAATAGTCTTTATTTTTTAAAGCAGTTTGGGTTCACTGTAATATTGAGCAGAAGTACAAAGACTTCCCATATACTCCCAGTCCCACACATTTATAGCCTCTTCCATTATCAACATTCTCCACAGGAGTCATATTTTTCATTACAGCTGATGAACCTGCAATGACAAATCATTATCACCCAAAGTCCATAGTTTACATTAGGGTTTACTCTTGGTGCTGTACATTCTGTGTGTTTTGAACAAATTTATAATGACATGTATCCACCATTATTGTAATACAATCATGTAGAGTAATTTCACAGCCCTAAAAATCCCCTGTATTCCACCTGTTTGTCCCCCAACACACACACACACGCACACACACACACACACACACACTCCAAACTCCTAGTGGCCACTGATTCCACAGCTGTATAGTGTCATTTCAGCTTTGTTCTCTTTCAATATTTGTTGGCTATTCTAGATCTTTTGCCTAGCCATATAAACTTGAGAGGCAGTAACAACAAAATAACTTGCTGGGATTTTTATTGGGATCACATTGAATATATAGATCAGGTTGGGAAGAACTGACATGTTGATGATATTGAGTCCTCCTATCCATGACTATAGAATAGCTCTCCATCTATTTAGGTCTTTGATTTCTTTATCAGAGTTTTGTAGTTGTCCTCATAGAGATTTTACACATATTTTGTTCAAATTAAATATTTCTTTTGGGGAGTGCTAAATGTATTGTGTTTTTAATTTCAAATACCACTTGTTCATTACAGGAATATAGAAAAGTGATTGACTTTTGTGTGTATTAACCTTGTATCCTGCAGTCTTGCTATAATTGCTTATTAGTTCCAGGAGTTTTTTGGTCCATTCTTTTGGACTCCCTATATAGACCATAATGTCATCTCCAAAGACAGTTTTTTTTTTCTTTCCCAGTCTGTTATCTTTTATTTCTTTTTCTTGCCATATTACATTAGCTAGGACTTCAAGTACAATGTTGAAAAGGAGTGGTGAGAGGGGACGTCCATCTCTTGTTCCTAAACTTAGCAGGAAAGTTTCTAGTTTCTCACTGAGTATGATGTTAGCTGTATGTTTACTGTAGATATTCTTTATCCATCTGAAGAGGTTCCTAGTTTGCTGAAGGTTTTTATCATGAATGAGTGTTGGATTTTGTAAAATGCTTTTTCAGCATCTGTTAATACGATCTTATAATTTTTCTTTACCTGTTAATGAAGTAGATTACATTGATTTTCGAATATTGAACCAGGCTTGTGTACCTGGGATAAATCTCACGTGGTTGTGGTATAGAATTTCTTTTATACATTATTGGATTCAATTTACTAGTATTTTGTTGAGGATTTTTGCATCTGCATTCATGAGCGGTATTAGACTATAGTTTTCTTTGTTTTTTTCTTATAATGTCTTTGTCTGGTTTGGGTATTAGAGTAATGCCAGCCTCACAGAATGAGTTTAGAAGTATTCCTTCTCCTTCTATCTTCTGAAAGAAATTGTAGAGAATTGGTATAATTTCTTTCTTAAATATTTGATAGAATTCACCAGTGAACCCATCTGGACACAGTGCTTTCTTTTTTTGAAAGGTTATTAATTATTGATTTAATTTCTTTTTTTTTCTTTTTATATTATTTTTTTAAGTAGGCTCCATGCCCAATGTGGGGCTTGAACTCATGACCCTGAGATTGAGTCACATGCTCTACCAACTGGGCCAGCCAGGCACTCCACAAATTACTAATTTAATTTCTTTAATAGATTCAGAGCCTCTTCAAATTGTTCTTTCTTGTGTGAGTTTTGGCAGATTGTGTCTTTCAAGGAAAGGTCTGTTTCACCTAGGTTATCAAATTTATGAACATAGAGTTGTTCTTATTATTCCTTGATTACCCTTTATTTTTTTTAAAAGATTTTATTTATTTATTTGAGAGAAAGAATGAGAGAGAGAGAGCACATCAGAGGGGATAGGGTCAGAGGGAGAAGCAGACTCCCTGCCGAGCAGGGATCCCGATGTGGGACTCGATCCCGGGACTCCAGGATCATGACCTGAGCCGAAGGCAGTCACTTAACCAACTGAGCCACCCAGGTGCCCCCTTGATTACCCTTTAATGTCTATAAGATCTGTGGTGATATCCCCTCTTTCATATCTGATATTAATCACTTGTGTCCTCTCTTACCTTGTTAAGTAGCCTGGTTACTTACTGGCTTTTTGATCTTTTCAAAGAACCAGCTCTTGGTTTTGTTGAATTCTCTGTTGATTTCCTGATTTCAGTTTCACTGATTTCTGCTTTAATTTTATTGTTTTTTTCCTATTTATTTGCATTTAATTTGCTCGGGTTTTTTTTCTAGTTTCCTAAGGTGAAAACTTAGATGATTGATTTTAGACTTTTCTTTTTTTCTAATATATGCATTCAATGCTATCAATTCCCCAAGGACTGCTTTTGCTGGATTCTACACATTTTGATAAGTTGCTTTTTCATTAGTTGAAAATACTATAAAATTTTTCTTCACATTTCTCCTTTGTGTTATTTATAAGTGTGTTGTTTAATCTCCAAATATTTTGAGATTTTCCAGTATTTTTGTTATTCTACCTTAATTCTGTTGTGGTTTGAGAGCAGACATTGCATGATTTCTCTTCTGTTAAATTTGTTCGGGTGTGTTATGGCCAAAAATGTGGTCTGTCTTGGTCAATATTCCATGTGAGTTTGAGAATCTGTATTCTGCTATTGTTGGGTGAAGTAACCTATAGATTTCAGTTGTATCCAGCTGATTGATGGTGGTATTGAGTTCAATTATGTCTGCTGGATCTATTTATGATAGAGAGGTGCTTAAGTTTTCAAGTACAATAGTGGATTCATCTGTTCCCCCTTGCAGTTCTGTCAGTTTTTGCCTCATATAGTTTTATCCTTTGTTGTTTGGCACATCGTACTAAAGACCATCTGTCTTGGAGAATTGACCCCTTTATCATTATGTAATGCCCCTCTTTTTCCTTGTCACTTTTCTTTATTCTGAAGTCTGCCTTGTCTAAAATGAATATAGTATTCTTTCTTTCAATTAGTATTAGTGTGGTATATGTATCTCCATCTACTTTTCACCTCTATGTGTATTCATATTTTATTTTTTTTGTTTTTTAATTTTTTATTTTTAAAAAAAATTTTTTATTATGTGTATTCATTATTTAAAATGGGTTTCTTATGGACAACATGTGGTTGATTCTTGTTTTTAATCCACTCCCAACAACCTCTGTCTTTTAATTGGTGTTGTTAGACCACTGATGTTCAAAATTATTGTTGATAACATTGAATTTGTATCTGTCATATTTGTTACTATTTTCTATTTGTTGCCCTTGTTCTTTGTTCCTGTTTTTTTTCTTTTGCTCTTTTTTTGCCATTTGTGTTTTTGATTGAAGATGTGGTATGATTTCATTGTCTTTCCTTTCTTAGCATATCATTTACACTTCTTTTTTTACTTTTTAGTAGTGGTTTCCCTAGACTTTGGAATTTACATTTATAACTAATCCAGATCCACGTAGATAACATTATACCAACTTCATGGGTCGTACAAGCACCTTAAATAAAATAATCCTAATTCTTCTCTCCCGTCCCTTGTATCATTTCTGTCATTAATTTCATTTATACATAAGGGTGTGTGTGTGTGTGTACACACATATATAAGCATATATAATCAGGTACATTGTTGCTATTATTTTGAACAAATTGTTATTAGGTCAATTAAGAATAAGAAAAATGGAGGGTTTTTTAAATCTTCTCCTATGCCTTCTCTGATGCTCTTTCTTTCGATATGTACATCCAGGTTTCTGGCCTATATCATTTTCCTTCTTTCTGAGGAACTTCTTTTAACATTTCTTGTAAGACTATCTCCTGCTGGTTTGCTGGCTACAGAATTCTAGGTTGGTTGTTTTTTCCCTCAATACTTGAATTACTTCACTCCATTCTCGTTTGCCTGGTTTCTGAGAAGTCAGATGTAATTCTTACCTTCACTCTTTTATAGGTAAAGTATCTTTATAGGTAAAGTATCTAAAGTAACTAACAGAATAGTTAACCTGCATGATCCCAATTTTATAAATATATGTTATTTTAAGGTTGGTAAGCACACATCAAAATGATAATATTGGTTACTTCTAGTGGTTAAGCTATAAGTGATTTTTGTTTTCTTTGTATGTTTTTGTTTATTTCTAATTTCCTACAGTGAATTTTTGAAATCAGGAAATAAGTTATTTATAGAAATAAAGCAGTTCAGGGGCGCCTGAGTGGCTCAGTTAGTTAAGCGTCCGACTCTTGATTTCGGCTCAGGTCATGATCTCAGGGTCGTGAGATTGAGCCCCACATTGGGCTCTCCACGCTCAGCGGGCAGTCGGCTTGGATTCTCCCTCTCCCTTAGCCCCCCACCCCCATCCTACAAGCTCTCTCACTCTCTCTTTAAAATAAATAAGTCTTTAAAAAAAAGAAGGAAAGAGAGCAGTTCATTCAGCACCCAAATCTTGGTTTCTAATACGAATAAAAAGAACAAGAGAGGGGCGCCTGGGTGGCTCAGTCATTAAGCGTCTGCCTTCGGCTCAGGTCATGATCCCAGGGTCGTGGGATCGAGCCCCGCACCTGGCTCCCTGCTCGTCAGGAAGCCTGCTTCTCCCTCTCACACTCCCCCTGCTTTTCCCTCTCTTGCTGTGTCTCTCTCTGTCAAATAAATAAATAAAATCTTAAAAAAAAAAAAAGAACGAGAGAAATGGCTTAGAGAGATGATGGATTTATATGGGTAGATAAGCCTGGTACATCTTGTAGTGCCAGAAAGTAAGGGAAGTGCTCAACAAACACAACAATGGCAGTATGTCAACAGAATATGGGAGCCATTTGGAGGAGCCCTCAGTGATTTCAGCAATGAAATAAATAGTGCAGTATTGAATTATATCCCGGAGTATAAAATATCCAGCAGTCCATACTGACATTAATGACTAAATAAATAAATGGATGAGAATAGAGAAAGCTCCTGTGCAAAATTCCTGATGATTTATATAGATACTCTGCTGTCAGGAAGTGGACTATAATTCCCGCTCCTTAAGTGAAGTACGGGCTACACGTTGTGACTTTCTTCCAAAGTGTGCAGTGTGGAAAGGGGATAAGAAAGTGTAACTTTCCTGTGGAAAAGCTTGACCTCAAGGTCAGCATCCACAGTGTTCATGTTGTGACTATTATGTGATGAGAATGGCACTATACCCCTTGGTCTTTCTCCCCCCCAGCAGCCCATTACCCTAGTCTAAACATGAGAAAGACATCAGACATACCCAAATTGAGGGACATTCTACAAAATACCTGACCAGTGTTCTTAAAAGTCTGTCAAGGTCATTAAAAACAAAGTCAGTCTGAGAAACTGTTAAAGTCTAGAAGATCCAAAGGATATATGATGACTAAATGTAACATGGTATCCTGGATAGGATCCTGGAATAGAAAAAGGAGAAAACTAAGGAAATCTGAATAAAGTATGAACTTTAGTTAATATTAATGTATCAACTTCGGCTCCTTATTTATGATAGATACACCTTAGCAATAAAAGATGTTAACAATAGGAAGAACTCAACTTTTTTGTAAAACTCTAAAACTATTCTAAAGTTAGTTTGCTTTTTAAAAAAAATCAATTATTTAACTGAATAATTCACCACTCTTATTTTTAAAAGGTTTGAGTCACATTGGAGATGCTCTGTGGGAGAAATTTGCAACTTCTGACATTTATTTTTTGACCCATTTTTCTCAAAGTATGAAATTCTCATTGCATGAGACTGACTTTCCATTCAGATGACCCTTTGATGTGCAGCATTCTGTGGTTCATCTGGGTACAGAATTTTCCGGTGAGGTTTCAGGGCAGGATTCTTAATATATATAAGGAGACAAGTAATCTGAAGAGTCAAGAGTTTGTGTATATTTTCCCCCCTTTTTTTTTAAGATTTTATTTATTTATTCATGAGAGACAGGGAGAGAGAGAGGCAGAGGGAGAAGCAGGCTCCCAAGGAGCAGGGAGCCTGATGCAGGACTCGATCCCAGAACCCTGGGATCATGACCTGAGCCAAAGGCAGATGTTTAACCATCTGAGCCACCCAGGCACCCATATTTTCCCCTTTTCTAAGATAAATATAAAGATGTATATTATAAATTACCATGGAAGTGTATGACACAATGCATAAAGGCATTGTGCTTGGTGAAAGTACTGGGTGGGAACGAGTGGGCATCTCTTGGCCTTGGCTCTTTCATTCCCACTTGCTCAGTGTAGACCTGGGTGCGAGGCCACAGTGGTGCAGGGCAGTCTCCTTTCAAGGGACCAGTCCAGAAACACTTGAGCCAGGGACGGTACCCAGAGCACACTCACCCCACAGTGTAATGAACAAGTATAGTCAGATATGGACACTGAGCTTAATGGCAAGGAGATGGGAGTGATCACCAGCTGCCAGCCCTTTTCTAGATATTAGTGAAATAGATTTATTGAGATGTGTCAAAAAAAGTACTGCATCTCATGGGGCGCCTGGGTGGCTCAGTCGGTTAAGTGTCCGACTTGATTTTAGCTCAGGTTTTGATCCCCGGGTTGTGAGTTCAAGCCCCTCGTTGGGCTCCACACTGGGTGTAGAGCCTGCTTAGGAAAAAAAAAAAAGAAAAGTACTGCATCTCAGATATAAATAGGCAAAATAAAATGATTGAAGGTTAGTTTCCATGTGTGGCCAGTAATAAAGTTACTATGCAATCTATAAAGTCTTAAAGAGAATGGAATAACAGTTTTAAAATATCTTAAGTAATAAAACCTTTCAAACATCTTACCACATTTTGAAAAAATAAAACAGGGACATGTAAAACTTCTCCCCTTCCTTCCCATTGTCCTGATCCTAATATGTATCATTTCCTAGCATTTTTTCAAGACTTTACTGTGTGTGTGTGTGTGTGTGTGTGTGTGTGTGTATGTGTATACATATTTGAGTGTATTAATATACACTGGTTTTGGTATTTTCACAATTTATTTAAATGATGTACCAAACAAATATTTTTGTTACTTTTTCTTTTCACTGATCATTGGTTCATGTGATAAGTATACATCTAGTTCTTTCATTTTAGGCACAGTATAATGTTCCTTTATATGAAAATAAACCATTTTATTTCCATATTCCTGTGGGAAAACAGTGGTTGTGAGTTTGCCTCCCTTTTTTTTTAAACTGGTCATGGCTAGGGGCACCTGGGTGGCTCAGTCGTTAAGCGTCTGCCTTCAGCTCAGGTCATGATCCCAGGGTCCTGGGATTGAGCCCCACATGGGGCTCCCTGCTTGGCGGGAAGCCTGCTTCTCCCTCTCCCACTCCCCCTGCTTGTGTTCCCTCTCTCGCTGTGTCTCTCTGTCAAATAAATAAATAAAATCTTAACTGATCATGGCTACATGATGATTTTTGTACATGTGCCCTTGTAAACACGCATAAGAATATCTTTAGGGTAGCACCCTAGAACTAGAATACAAGGTCACAGATGTGTGCCTCTTCAGTCTTAAAGGAATTACTCTTCAGAGTGCTTCTACTTACATAATGCAATTTATACATTTCCATTTCTTCACATCTGTACAAAAATGGCATTATCAGTATTCATCTCTGTCACACTTATGGGCATGATGCATTTTTCTGCTTATTAATGAAAATTGTACATCTTTTTTATGTTTGAATTTATGGAAGTTCTTCCAAAAATTGCACATTTATTGCCTTTAACTGGCCTGGTATTTCTTGAGGTAAAAGGCCCTTCACTGGCCTTGGACCTGATGCCTCAGGATGTGTAATAAAAAGCTAATACTGCTGCATCCATCATAAAGTTGAAGATGGATTAGAGGGAGAGTTTAGACCTTGCCTGTTTAATTGTCATATTTATTTATGCATTTTTATTTTCTTTGTGCTTCATTATCAGTGACCATGTGTCCTATTGTTGTGAAGAGTTCAGATAAGTTACCTGATTTGTTAGGCTTCTACTTAAGTATTTAACAAAATTTTCTTTTAGAAAGTACATTTGCAGGGCACCTGGCTGGCTCATTCGATAGAGCATGCAACTCTTGGTCTCAGGGTTGGGAGTTCGAGCCCCACGTTGGCTATAGAGATTAATTAAAAAATAAAATCTTAAAAAAAAAAATAAACATAATTTTACCATACACTCCAGCAATTGTATTCCTAGGTATTTACCCAAAAGATGAAAATTCATATCCATCCAAAAAACTGCACGTATATGTTTACAGCAACTTTATTCATGATAGCCAAAATGTAGAAGCAGCCAAGATAACCTTCAGTAGGTGAATGGGTAAACAAATTGTGGTGTGTCCAGGCAATGGAATATTATTTGGTGATAAGAAAAGAGCTATCAGGCCATGAAAAGATGTGAAGGAGCTTTAAATGCATATGGCTAAATGAACGAAACCAGTCCAAAAGGCTACATACTTTGTGATTCCAACTGTGTGACATTCTGCAAGAGGCAAAACTGTGGAGACAGTAAAAGAATCAGCGATTGTCAGGGATGGGGGGGGTGTGAGGGGTGAATACATAGAGCACAGAGGGTATTTCAGGCAGGGAAATTATCCTTTATGATTTGTCATGATAGATACATGACATTTTGTATTGTCAGAACACACAGAACTGTGGAACACCAACGGTGAACATTCAGCTGTTAATAATGATGTATCCATTTTGGTTCACCATTTGTAACAGATACTCCACACTGATGGAAGATATTACTAAGAGGGAGAACTGGACGCAGGGGAAAGGAGATAAACCTAAAAGTGCTAAAAGAATCTATTCCCAAAAAGTCTATTCTTTTTTTTTTTGGACCTTTTTTTTAAATACTTCATTCAGTTCAGATTTTACCAAGTGTAACCAATTATGTGAAACAAATGTTATTTTTTTTTAAGATTTTATTTATTTATTTGAGAGAGAGCATGAGAGGGAAGAGGGTCAGAGGGAGAAACAGACTCCCTGATGTGGGACTCGATCCCGGGACTCCAGGATCATGACCTGAGCCGAAGGCAGTCGCTTAACCAACTGAGCCAACCAGGCACCCACAAATGTTATTTTAAATAGAAACTTTTTGAAGATTACTAACAGTTTTATTTATGAAATCTAAATTGTTAATTTACTCTCAGGACTACTACCATTTTCTGTGGATCTGTAAATAAACAGTTCATGTTAAAATTATTTGATTCCTTTTTGCTTTCTTTTTTTTAAGATTTTATTTATTTGAGAGAGTGCAAGAGAGCACAAGCGGGGGGGAGGGGTCAAAGGAGAGGGAGAAGCAGACTCCCTACTAAGCAGGGAGCCCAATGCAGGGCTCAATCCCGGGACCCTGGGATCATGACCTGAGCCGAAGGCAGATGCTTAGCCAACTGAGCCGACCCGGCGCCCTCCTTTCTGCTTTCTTAAAAAAATGAGTGGTATAAAGTATGGATTTTGTGTATTTTTCTTCCTTTGTGTGGTTAAATAATTTAGAGCAAAGATTTTGTATATTACTATATTAGAAATCTTTCCAAATACTGTAATAGCCCAGGTAATCTGGGATGTTTGTCATGATGCTAATAAATTTTTTATAACAGAAAATACTTAATTTTATTGATTCTAGGACACTTTAGCCTCCGAAATCAGTACATCTCTTACAATCAGTAACATCTTAGATTTGGTGAAATAGGATGTCTCATGAGGCTTCCGGAGAAGGAATTTCATAATTGTTACAGAATCACTGTAATTCTTCAGATGAGGTTATGGGATCGCTCTGTCACCTGTCACCTGTGTCTTTCAGATGCTCTCTCTGTGGGTATGTGTGCAGCCACCCTCCTTCTTTGAAGTCTCACATGTGGAAGCACGCAAGTGACCAAAATTACAACTACGAACAAGTAAACAAGGCTATCAATGATGCCATTTCACAGAGTGGCAGGTACCTGATCCTTACCCCTTCCCTTTTTGTATGTAAACTAAAGTGAGGGTTAAACCTGCTAACCTTACATTATAACCAACTGAGGATTTGGTGTGTTTTGTTTTGTTTTTAAGGGTTCTGGGGAAATCCCCTGCAAAGATGCTCGTAAACAGCAGTGAGGAAAGAGCCGATCCTGTCACTGGAAGTTCGGGAAATTTGGTATCATCCTCAGAGCTGATTTCCCAGGTTCCTGGCGAAGTTGTAGGTTCCAACGACAATGAGAAACTGAGCCCTACAAGTAATACCTCATATAATTTAGAAAAAAACTCCAGTCTGGCGCCTCCTGGTATGGAGTATTGTGTTTTACTCTTCTGTTGTTGTATTTGTGGCTTCGAATCTACCAGCAAAGAAAATCTCTTGGATCATATGAAAGAGCATGAGGGTGAGATCGTAAACATCATCCTAAATAAGGACCACAACACCACTTTAAACACAAATTAGATTGAATAACTACTTGAAGAGGAACACGGTAGAAGAGAAATCCTTTAAACCACGGTTTCACCTTTGTGCTATCAAGTAACTTACTAGACACAGGAGAAATAGTTGGTGTGGTGTTTGGGTTTTGGTTTTTGGTTTTTGTGGGTTTTTTTGTTTTTGTTTTTGTTTTTTTTTTTTGAGGAAGAGACGCATGTGACTTTGGAAGCAAATTTGCAGTGTAATAAAAAATTCCAGGTGGATACATGGTAAAGATATTTAAATATTCTGAGTGAGGGCAAGTGGGTTGAGGAGGAAGCAAAGATGTAACCCTGTGTTAACCCTGTTACCTCTTCTTAGTGTTGAGTGTATTTATTATTCAAAGCTTATTATAGTGTAGAAATGCAAGCAAAAGAATTAAGAAAGAGCTTTTCTGGGAACTATTCTAAAACTTCTTGTTGTAAAAGTGTCACAGTCTTAAACAGAGCTTAGTTTTCTTCTTCATTCTGAGCTTGGACATGCCAACTCTAGAGGGACGGGCCTCTTGTGAGGGGTGGGGGGCTGCTGTCTGAGGGGTTTTCACTATCACCAACAGAGTCAACAAGGATAAGATACCAGAGGGCTATGAAATGATCTACCTAAATCTTTCCCCAAATCGATAGGATTTCATCATTTACTCAATCTAAGATACAGTACTTTTTTTTAAGATACATTACTTATTAAAAAAGAGAGAGACCTCTGAATCCAAACCCAGAGTATAAATAGGCATTTAAGAAGTAAATTATTGTCTTAAATTTACAGTGAATTTCTTGTGAGCGAAGGAGAAAATAGGTGAATTCCCACCTGCCTCAAACCAAATCTGAAGGTTCGTGAAAATGGGGACTCGTTTAGCACAGCACATTCCCAAAGACTCTTTTCAAAGTGTTTGACAGAACACCGCAATTTGCTCCGTTGCCACACATGCTTTATAGTCCTCTCTCCCAAACTATAGACCAAGCGTAGTATCACAAAGGTCTATTCAAGCAACAAAGTATGAAAATTTGCATTTGATCATCAGATCTTGGAAGTACTTGGAACTCAAATAAAAATCATTTAGGGGAAGAGGGGCGAAATTCAAAAGCCCCTTTGAATGAGTACTGCTGTGGAGATTTTATTTCCGGGAGTTTAATCTAGTTGTTAGCATAAGAGGTATAATCAAATGTGGCTAAACTATAGTAAAAATTCAGGTTGTTTATAAAACTTTTAATAACAAACAACATTTGGCAAGTCCACAGGGTTTCTCCTATCTAGGATATTCCATTTTGTCAGTGTGCAATAGGACATATGGAAGACCAACTACCAGTGCTTTCGCACTAAAACTCGCCATCGCACCCATGTAATCTTCTCATTAATTACACAGTTTGTATTATAATGTGTTTCAAAGAGAACAGGGGTGTTTTTGTTTTCGTTTTGGCTTTTGTTGAACTGATCGTTTATTTTTGCATTGTTTTGTCAAAGTAAATTCTTCATACCAGTCAAAAGGCCGGTGCACCATGCAGTGCACCATATTCATGGTGCTCTTTCTGAACTTGATTTCTAACATCTTCTAGTGCTGAGGCTGTGACTCTGATAAACTCAGAAGACATTGAAAACAGTTTTTTGAGTGGAATACTTTGTAGACATATTTTAGGATAGAATTCCCTTCCCAAAGTCTAGGTATGGATTGAATGAATTAGTATTTTTCAGGTCGCATCAGGAACTACTTAAGTGGGTGGGGCCAGGCCATCTTGAAACATTGTTTAAATTTTTTTTTTTAATCTCATGTTGATGATATTTAAACAAACAATTGATCGTAACTTGGCGGCTGTTTGATTTAGGTATCTTTATTTATGGGAGTTAATACCACTCTGATAGGTGGTTTTTAAAAAAGATAAAGTGAATTTATACTAAATTATATCACCCAAATTCACTGCATATGGATTTATAGTTTCTCCAGTTTTCAGAATTAAAACACAATTATATTTCGTTTCAAATTTAAATATTTTAAATGGTTCCATTTTTATCACTCATTCTAAAAATTAACAACCTTAGTAGCAGGATTTTGTTTTATAAAGTTTCCTTGGTTTTAATTTCATGTAATCATTTGGAAAATATTAATAACCCAAAAAATCCCAAAAACATCAATAGTGAATTTTTTAAATTACATTCAGTTCCCTAAACCACTTCCATTGATTGTTACATAAATTTCCCATTTGGAATCATGGATTTAAAATTTACCTAACTCATGGAGAAAAAACCCAGAAGTTCAAAACCTTTAAACATTCATTTGATTGTAGCCTAGAATATCCTCAAACGCTTTCCCCGGGGCAATAGGAGGAGCCATATACCATGGGTGTTCCATACCTTCCTGTTACCATTTTGTGGCAAGCCTTAAGTGAACACTGTCTCTACCAAGAACAGTTGAACATTTCTAAAAGTAATAGTGAAGGCTAAGTATGCAATTTTAATTGTAGAAGAGATAGGTATTACACTAATAGCAGGAATTCTCTTTATAGGAATAACATTTTACTTGTAATAGATCTTTTGCCGTAATAAAGCTCATAGTATTTGTTTCCCACTCTGAACACTTTACACAGTTCTAAGATTTGATAGTAAAAATGGTTTTTAAAAGAAACGTACTGAATGCAAGGCAAAGGTGGCGAGGGGGCAAGACGATGCATTCTGGTCATTGTAAGTAATACTTTCAGGGGGCCAACGTTTTCTCTCCTCCTCTAATAACCCCAGAAGATGGTGGGCGGCCCCAGTGTTCTCCCAGTGCCCTGCCTGTAGATTTTAGTTCTGTGTCCGGCCTGCGGGGTGTACGGACACTGACAGAACAGAAGCCTTTGTTCTAGATCTCTCATCCTATTCGAGGTAGCTCTTGGTGGCTTCTTTATTTTCTTTGTCTTTTCTCACAAAGCAGATGGTGGGCACCCATGTTTACATTGTATCTTCCCACAATGTACTTGGCTTGACAAAGACAAGCAGGCTTCTCTATTGAGACTTATTATATTTTTAGTTTTCATAGACACTTATTTAATCTTTTTATTGTACAGCAAGGTGCTCTAAGTAATATTCTATAAAATATATTTAATAGAAATTTGAGTTTGATATTCATGGACATGAATACATGTATTTTTTTAAGAAATGAGTATTGTGTAACACTATGGCATTGCTTCTATAGCCAAAGTCTAAAAAATTCTGGAACACTGACATGTAAAGACTACAGTTAATTCTGACACTGTATCTTATTAAAATAGGATGATTTGCATTTTGTAAAATTATCCTGCACATCGAGCTGCATGCCTTAAAGCCTAAAACTCTAGGATTGTGTTCATGGTAGGACAGTTTATCTGTTCAACAAACAGTGAAGCAAGGTCTATAGTGCTTCTTTAACTACCTTTGGAAATACTGTACAATGTTAGAATAATTTATTTTGCTTTACAGGAGTTTGTCATGTATTGACTTTAATATTGTATTTTGGTAATAAATTTTTTGTTAAAAACACTTGCCTCTATGTTTTATTACCAGAAGGTTCTATCCGGTTTTATCTTAGAAGTGTTGATTTGATCACTTGGAAAGTTAGGTTCAAATACTGATGAACTTCCCGAGGGTTGAACTGACCATTATGGCCTAAGATTACCCTTTGCGGGGCACCTGGGTGGTGCAGCTGGTTAAGTGCCTGCCTTCAGCTTGGTCCTGGGATCGAGTCCCACATCGGGCTCCCTGCTAAGTGGAGCCTGCTTCTCCCTCTCCCTCTGCTGCTCCCCTTGCTTGTGTGCTACCCTCCCCACTGTCAAATAAATAAAATCTTAAAAAAAAAAAAAAAGATTACCCTTTGGTAACTTGTTAAATTATCGCCAACTAGCGTTAAACCCTGTTATACAAAAATGGAAGAGCACTTAGATCATTTTAATCATTTTAAAAATTCAGTCTACTTTCGAAGCTTTTCTTCCCCTTGCTACATGGTTATCCATTTTATCTTCCCAATCACATTTTTAGACACTTTCAGTTCTGATACAGGGACAGTGCCGAAGACCAGTTGTGTTAAGGACAATTAGCATTCTTTAGTGAAGGCCCAAAATTAGAGTGATGTGTGCACACCTTGATCATTTTGTCGTCTGTATCAGATATTTTTTTAATTAGATTTGTTTGTTGCATTGACACGTGAAGCTAACATCATCTGACTGTATCATAGCTCTAATTACCCACTTGTGCCCCAGCAGCCTGGGCCACCTCAGCTTAAAGTGTCTGAGGCCACATACCTCTTCCCAGTAGCTGTAATCCCTTGGCCTGTCTCCCTCGAGGCAACATAATTCCATTCTCTATCTTTTAAGAAGCAAATGCCAATACTTCATCACTACACCAGACCGGTTGTAGAAATCCCAGCATGGAAGTTCTAGAACATAATGCTGCAACTTGGTAGCCACGAGCCACGGGTGGCTGTTGGGCACCTGAAATCTGACTAGTGCACTGTGAGCATACGGTACACAACAGTTTTGAAAACTTAGTACAAGAAAAGGTAAAGCATATTATTAATAGTTTTTATGTTACATGTTGAAATGATATTTGGGGTTAAATAAAACAGACTGTTAAAATAATTTTACCTGATTTTTTATAGTGTAGCTACCAGAAGATTGTAAATTACACATGTGGCTGATGTAATTTTCCTGTTGGACAGTGCTGGTCTAGAAGACCAAACTGCAGCCCTGGCCTGCCACTTGTTTTTTGTAAATGGAGTAAAGCCATACCCGTTAGTTTCCATGTGGCACATGGCTATTTTCAAGGTACAACAGCAGCGTCGAGGAGTTGAGACACAGACCATATGGCCCACGAAGCCCGAATTAGGTACTCTTTGTCAGATAGTAAATAGTTCCAGAGAAAAAGTTGGCTGACCTCTGAGCTGGAACAATGGTATGACCCGTGCTTTAAAGCTACCAGAAAGAAAAAAAAAATTTTATAGAAAAAGCTTTTTATAGCACTGTTTTGTAGCTAAATCGTATTATTTCTCCCTCTGTAATTTTTATAAAGGCTTCCTGTTCTTCCACAGCCCTTATCCATAATTTATGACTTAACCTATTTCATCATCTCTGCTATTTAAAGGCATGCACAATTTGTTTTTAAAATAACAGTGCACAATTAAATAAAAAATAATGCTGCACTATAAAGTCCTGTCTCGTTTTCCTCCTGACGGCCCAACAGTGTTGCCGGTCCCCTGCCTGCTTCACCCTTTGGGCACCCTGGGCGCTTCAGCTGGTGTGGCTGTTCTACCCGCACCACGGAGCGCGGTGCCTGGCAACCTGGTAACCGGGTCACTGTGGAAGCCACGCCCCTCACCCTGGGGAGCGCTGAGGGAATAATCCAGGATACACAGAAAAGAGTCTTTGATGCACCTCTTGGTGGTGGATAATAGCTTGTCTGAGTCTAAAGCCACATTCACAGAGGTTGTAATTGGTTTTGGTGTAATCCGTTGACCAAACTGGCAGAGGGAAGAAAAAGTCACAGTACTTTCCTTCCTAGATGTCTTCCACATCAGCTGGCAAAGATGTAAAACAAACATTTTCAGCCCTGTAAGTTCTTAGAAAAGTTTGTAATCGGTGCCATATGACAGGCTTACGTAGGTAGTGTGTTTGGGTTTATAGCTCAAAATCCAAATGACTAAGTAAGGTGCTTGAGCCATTTCCAGGGGCCTACCTGTGCAGCAAGACCCAGTTTGTATATTGTGTTGGGGACTAGACCTCATTTTGTTGTGCTGCATTTTCCTATTTGAACCACAAGTATTTGTAAGATTATGACATACTTGGGGCGCCTGGGTGGCTCAGTGGGTTAAGCGACTGCCTTCGGCTCAGGTCATGATCCTGGAGTCTCTGGATCAAGTCCCACATCGGGTTCCCTGCTCAGCGAGGAGCCTGCTTCTCCCTCTAACCCTCCCCCCTCTCATGTACTCTCTCTCTCTCTCTCTCATTCTCGCTCTCTCAAATAAATAAATCTTTAAAAAAAAGTTTATGACATAATTGATTTTCTTGTCTGCTGAGTATTCTTTCCATTAATGGGTAATCACTTTCACTTGTTTGCCTTACAAAAGTAGACGATAGTAGATCTTCCTTTGTTAAAATTAAAGAGTTTAATTTTAGGCATCTAATATAAATTCTTACCATTACCTAGCTAAATTATCAAATGTTGCTGTCTTTTGGCTTCCTAACTCAACAACATTTACACCGATTGTCACCTAATCCAGACAGTGAGGCACCATTGAATAACAGTTTGCAAAACTGAATGTAAGTCAGGGACTTCCAGAGTAATACTGAGGTACCTGGGTCCTTTGTTTGGAAAGGACATTGCATGTTAGGTAGATGGGAATTTGACTTACACAAATCAGAAGAAAATGAATCCTTGACCATGAGCTCAGACTTACCTAGTTATCTCATCTTTCTGATGATTTCTCAGCTTTATCTTTTGTTAAAAAGAAAAATGAATACTTACCCATGTCGTTGCCACTGGTATCAATAATAATGAAATGGGGTTTTTAATTATTAATCTTAAAAACTGTGACCTGAAGAGACCCTCAACAACATAAGTTATTCGTTTTTCAGGTCTTTTATTAGTACCTAACAGCGTTATTTAAGGCCTATTATCACTACAGTGCACAGCTCCAGATTTTTATATTTTCCACTTGTCATTTTGTCAATTTTTGTATCTGTATTTCAGAAATAATGTGGCTGCGTTTTTACTGAAATAGGCACATCAATCCACATCTTGCTCTTTTTGTTTATATCTGCAGTCCTATTTAAATTCAGTATTTCCAACCACAAAAGGTGTTAGAAAATTCTATTTCAGGCTTGAGAAAAAGTACAACAGGACGTGGTTCAAATCTTAAGCTGTATTTATTTCTGATCTCCTACAGCTCACATTGTACAAAAAAACAGCCCTGCCAGAATAATTAAATAAATAAACCAGTGGTTTCAAGGTTACCGTCATTGTTTCAGCCCTTCTCCAGTGTGAAGCAGGAGAACACAGTTGGTGAGGTGGTGTCTTTCCAGAATGCTGATATTGGAGTCCATGCAGAGTATCACCATATTGGTCAAAAAAAAATCTGAAATAAGGCTCTTCAGAACCTGTGCCCAGCTGGAGCTTCCTTGTGCCCGGTGCGTGGATGCTGATGAAGCCGCCCCAGCAAGCTGCCTGACAATGTTAAAAACTAAACTTCGTAATAGCAGGGGGAAAAAAAAGTGTGACTCTTCTTTATGGGAAAGCGGTGCCCGCGTTCCCATCTGAAACCAGGGGAGGAAGGTCCGGGCGACAGCCCACCAAAGCTGGGCACGGAGCGGGTGCTGCTGCCTCCACCGGGTTGGAACACGGCCTGGCTTTATACGTTTAAATAATTTTTTTAAAAGATTTTATTTATTTATTTGACAGACAGACACAGCGAGAGAGGGAACACAAGCAGGGGGAGTGGGTGAGGGAGAAGCAGGCTTCCCACGGAGCAGGGAGCCCGATGCGGGGCTCGATCCCAGGACCCCGGGATCATGACCTGAGCCGAAGGCAGACGCTTAACGACTGAGCCACCCAGGTGCCCGGCTTTACCCTTTCTAATCTCTTAGAAGTTCAGCTATTTCTTCGGCTTTCTGAAACGTAAACCTACTTCACAGAGTTACCTGGCTCAAATGAGATTGTCTCCAAAACAGTCAAGTCCTGACACAGTTCTGGACACAAGTCTGGGTTCGAAGCCATGTGACCTTGAGGAAGGCATTCTAGCTTTCTTGAGCCCCCGCTTCTTCATCAGTAGAACAGAGGGCACTACTGAAGCCTCACAGGGCGGTTGTGAAGATTAGGAACCGCACGAAGAGAGGGCCTGGCTGTCTAGGAGCTGGACAGGGGTTGCTTCGGTTGGCGCATTAAACTGTGAGGGGGGCTGGAGACGAAGCTTGCCCTTAGAAATCATAGTAGCAAAGATTCTTGTTACAACCTTGGAAAGGAACCTAGGAACCCTGCTGGCTTGTGTTTTGAGGCAGGATTCTCAGAATTATAAAAATCATAATTTTTATTATAAAAATAAAAAGGTAACAGTCCAAGAGAAAGTGTTAGAACATCACTCTGTGGCCATCGCGTTAAGTTCATATAATCTTTTTCTCACACCTATCAAGTGCCATTAAGGACCCGAGACCGACCCTTTCCCTCAATGAGCCGGTGAGCTGGCAGCGTCGGCGACACTTCGGCCCAAGGAGAGTGGATCGGATTTAGGGTTGTGTGCGCTCCGCATAATCAGCCGCTAACTGTATGGGAGCGAGTGCACGCGCTGGACCGTCTGGGGGGACGGCAGTTCTGGGGGATGAGAGGAGACCTGTCCTGCCTCAGACCGTGCAAGTCCCTCACACCTAAGTCAGTGTCCCCCCATCTCCCGGGGCGCTTCCAGCTGCGAGACTGGGACACGAGGGCAGTCCTAGTTCTGAAGTGCAGCCTCTTCCCCTTGGGGTTCTGTCCTCAGGGCCCAGGGCCTAACAGTGCTCCTTCCACCAAGGGGGCGTCGTGATCTGGTGGGAAAGTGACAGAAGGGGCAGAGAGGAAACCAAACGGCATTCGTGTTTAACCGTTCTCCGCTGGTCTAACTCGCTCTTAAGAATAAACAGAATAAAAGCTTAAGGCTTTTATTTTTTATTTATTTCCAGGTATGAGTTACCCCTTACAAAACAAAAGGATATGTATGGAAGTGAGATACAAAGGGCATGGTTTCCAATTAAAACCTTAAAACATGACATTCATTTTGTCTACAGTAGAAATGCAGAATGAAATTCTAGCTACACCCATACCTTGTATTAGATACCCCTCGGGGTTTGTGTCTGAAATTCCAAGAAGACACCAAATCTTACCTCTAGAGTAACTTGTAGCACCCTTCAGCTGATTTACTCAAATACTTAACAAACATCTACTAATTTTTTAAGTAATTTTTTAAGTAATTCAAACTGACTGTTCCTAATGTCTCCAAGTGAGCTCTCCTGATAAAACCTATCCCAATAAGATTAAATTTCTGGTTTAAAAAAAAAAAAGAAATCTATGGGTTTCCACAAAGCAGGGGCCACCGGGGGGAGGGGACTGACAGCTTAGGGAAACCTCATTTAGTAGCCAATTCGACAATCAGGTATCTTTTGGATGGAGTTGGGACCCTTCAAAATACACGTTAACTATGAGTTGCTCTGGTTCTGCTTCACGGTGGTGAGCCATTCCCACGCTCTAGCTTTCGAGAAGGATTCTCTACTGCTGGTGCTCCCGGAGTTTGTGACCGTCAGAGACGAGACTAACAGTGTGCGTGAAACAGCGCACGTTCAACCTCGCCCCGGGGAAGAAAGTACTTCCCACGTGGGCTGTGGCACACGCCCCCACATGTTCCCCAACACCCACTCTCTCCCATGGCTGGAGGGTTTCTAGATGGACCCACATCCCTAGCCGGCTTCCCCATCTCCCCTGCGGCTAAGGTGAGGCCGTGTGACCAAATGAAGGCTAATGGGGTATGAGCAGAAGTGACCTGAACTACTGGGTTGAGCTCCCTCCCCTTCCCTTCCGTTTCCTACTGTCTGTTTTGTGACCATGGTGAAGAGCCCAGGCTGACTGCAGGAACAAATGTGAC
This sequence comes from Callorhinus ursinus, assembly GCF_003265705.2. Taxonomy (NCBI): domain Eukaryota; kingdom Metazoa; phylum Chordata; class Mammalia; order Carnivora; family Otariidae; genus Callorhinus; species Callorhinus ursinus. Next base: position 6,596,924 of record NW_027397123.1, on the reverse strand, counting down.
ATCCTGGGGAGAGCAGAGCCCCGACACAGACCCGGGGTCCCTGACACTGTGGAGCTGGGCTGCTTCCATGACAGAAATAAATGTCTTGTTGAAGCCACTGTTTTTTGAGGTGTGGCTTCAGCAATCCAACCCGTATCCTGATTAATACTGAATCCTCAGCCATTATTTCTAGCCGCCCCCACCCACGAGCCCACATCTGTGTATAGAGAAAATCCAGTAAAGGGAAAAGCATACCTCCAGGTTGTGGGCAGGGCTCTGGCCACCAAAATTTAACCCGTATCAGTGTCTTAACCTTTTTTTTTTTTATTGTCACCCCTCTAAGGATATTTTTTCTCTAATCAGCCCCCCAGTCCCTGAAATTTGAATACCTTAAGGTATACTGTAGATCTGTGCTTGATACATAAAAAGAGTAAGATTTTTTTCAGCCCCCAAGACCAGTTTCCTCCCTATCAGGGGGATATTACCATGGAGAAGGCCGGCCTTTATATGAATGACCTAGCTGATGATCATTGTCGGGAAAGTAAGATACTACTACAAACTGTTTTCTGGTATTCAGACTGAAAATTCAAAAGGTCATCAAAAGATTTTGAGTAAAAACCTCTCCAAGGGGGCTGTATCTGCTCCCCGATCGTGTGGGGATCACTAAAGTACTTAATTCACCCAGTACACAGTCCACCCAGCTGCTGGGGGTCATGTGAGCCCTGCCTGGCAGGCCTGGAGAACTGCAGCCATGCTTGTGAATTCTTACACAGAAGGAGTCCTTCTGGCTGGCTTACCAATGCTCATGGGGGACTCAGGAGGGTTGCAGAGGAACACTTAGTGTTAGTGACGAATCCAGCCCAGTGCTAGATTAGACATAATTTAAGGCAGAATAAAATAACTTAGTTTGAGAGTGTTAGAAACATATACATTTCTGGCTCAAAGTCCTACTTCTTCCTACGGAAAAAAACTCCCAAGCCAGACAATACGCTTTGGCATCCGTTGGTAGGAAATGTGTACTTCTAGGAGTTTAGACACCTGTTGTGTTAGGCCTGTTGCAGGGAATGACATTAGAGCAGTCCAAAGGGACAAACTGCGAAGACCAGCCAAGGCCACTGGTTTGTGGACTAGAACAGCCAACACCTAGGAATCATCACATTTGGCAAAAAGCTCATATGATAAAGCATCACCATCTGCTTTAATTGAATAACTTGACTATTCATGTCCTCATTTATTTTTTTTAAAGATTTTATTTATTCATTTGAGACAAAGAGACACAGAGAGAAAGAGAGAGAGAGAACATGAGCAGGGAGAGAGACAGAGGGAGAGGGAGAAGCAGGCTCCCCGCTGAGCAGGGAGCCCGACGTGGGGCTCGATCCCAGGACCCTGGGATCATGACCTGGGCCAAAGGCAGACGCTTAACCATCTGAGCCACCCAGGTGCCCCTCATGTCCTCATTTAAAATATATAAGTCCAATGGTTATTCTAACCATGGAAATGAAAAAAGAAGGTGTAGGTGGGAACAAGAGACAAGGAGAGGTATGAGTAGCAGGTATTAAGAAGGAAAATGAAACAAAACTAGTAATGCTGAAGTACTGTTAACTTTAAGAGTCGGATAATTGCGCACCTATGCTGATCTGCCTATGAGTTTCACTATTTTATTTTATTTTTTTATTTTAAGGAGCCTCCACACCCAACATGCAGCTTGAACTTACAACCCCCAGATCAAGAGTCACATGCTCTACCAACTGAGCCAGCCAGGCACCCCTGAATTTCACTGTTTAAACCACTACAAATCTAGTTAGTACAAAGTTGATCAATACTAACAATATTTCATAATGCCTTTCTAAAGAATTGCACAGGGAAGGAGCCATATACTGACAGATATCTTTTTTTTTTTTTTTTTTTTAGAAATAGAAAGAGTGCCCTATGTGTGCACAAGCAGGGGTGGGGGTGGAGGCAGAGGCAGAGGGAGAGAGAGAGAGAGAATCGTAAGCAGGCTCCACGCCCAGCATGGCATGGCACCTGTCCTGGGGCTGGGTCCCATAACCTGAGGCAAAATCAAGAGTCAGAGGCTTAACCAACCTAGTCACCCAGGTGCTCCTATATTGATAAATGTCTTAAAGGAGGGAAGGACTCCAGTGTCAGGTCAATTCCTATGCAACTCTGTAATGATCTGTAAGCACTGAGGAAACGTTCCCTTGGACTCAGCACAGGTTCCCAAAGACGAAGCACGCCAAGCCAGGCTCAGAGCAGCGCTGCAGGCACAGCCTATCTCTGTGGTCTCTCGTGTGAGTCTTACAGAAGAATGTATAAAACAATCCAGTGGAATGCACGCAGAACACACTAGCATTTCCATTTGTATTTACTTTAGCTAAATATATGTATGTATATACAATTTTTATCCGATAAAGGTATGAGAGCAAAAAGTCTGCTCTTTTATCAAGACACTTGAAAAGTTAACCCTTGTGGAAAAATATGAATTGGATGAAAGCACTGTTAGAAAAACATAGGTGGTTGGCCAAACTGTCTTCAACTGAATACATGTTCCTATAAAAGAATACACACTATTAGAAAGACCTCACTTCACCCAAATGTTTCTATGCATTTTATACAATGCTAGTAAAAACCTCCATGGATTCTTTCTTGAAAACTGGTAAATAACCAATAATGAAGCAGCAGAAAAAGAAACCAAGGGATTGATCCCATTTACAATTGCACCAAAAACAATAAGATACCTAGGAATAAACTTAACCAAAGAGGTAAAACTCTAAAAACTACAGAACACTTATGAAAGAAATTGAAGAGGACACAAAGAAATGGAAAAACATTCTATGCTCATGGATTGGAAGAACAGACATTGTTAAAATGTCTATACTACCCAAAGCAATCTACACATTTAATGCAATCCCTACCAAAATACCAACAGCATTTTTGACAGAGCTAGAACAAACAATCCTAAAATTTGTATGGAACCACAAAAGACCCAGAATAGCCAAAACAATCCCGAATAAGAAAAGTAAAGCTGGAGGCATCATGACTCGGGACTTCAAGCTCTATTACAAAGCTGTCGTCATCAAGACAGTATGGTACTGGCACAAAGACAGACACATAGATCAATGGGACAGAATAATAGACCCACAACTCTATGGTCAACTAATCTTTGACAGCGGGAAAGAATATCCAATGGAAAAAAGTCTCTTCAACAAATGGTGTTGGGAAAACTGGACAGCAACATGCAGAATGAAACTAGACCACTTTCTTACACCACACACAAAAATAAACTCAAAATGGATGAAAGACCTAAATGTGACACAGGAAACCACCAAAATCCTAGAGGAGAGCACAGGCAGCAACCTCTTTGACCTTGGCCATAGTAACTTCTTATTAGACACATCACCGGAGGCAAGGGGAACAAAAGCAAAAATGAACTATTGGAGCTTCATCAAGATAAAAAGCTTCTGCAAAGCAAAGAAAACAATCAACAAAACTAAAAGGAGGCCTATAGAATGGGAGAAATATTTGCAAATGACATATCTGATAAAGGGTACTTCCAGTATCTGATTTGGATACTTCTAAAATCTATGAAGAACTTACCAAACCCAACACCCAAAAAACAAATAATCCAGGGATGCCTGGGTGGCTCGTCGGTTAAGCATCTGCCTTCGGCTCAGGTCATGATCCCAGGGTCCTAGGATCGAGTCCCACATCCAGCTCCCTCCTTGGTAGAGAGCCTGCTTCTCCCTCTGTCTCTTGCTCCCCCTGCTTGCACTTGCTCGCTCTCTCTCTCTGACAAATAAATAAAATCTTTAAACATTTTTTTAAAAAAGAAAAACAAATAATCCAGTTAAGAAATGGGCAGAAGACATGAACAGACATTTTCCCAGAGAAGACATCCAGATGGCCAAAAGGCACATGAAAAGATGCTCAACATCGCTCATCATCAGGGAAATACAAATCAAGACCATGATGAGATATCACCTCACAGCTGTCAGAATGGCTAAAATCAACAACACAGGAAACAACAGGTGTTGGCAAGGATATGGAAGAAAGGGGAACCCTCTTACATGTTGGTGGGAATGCAAACTGATGTAGCCACTCTGGAAAACAGTATGGAGGTTCCTCAAGAAGTTAAAAATAGAACTACCATATAATCCAGCAACTACTATTTACCCAAAGAATACAAAAATACAGATTCAAAGATTCACCCTGATGTTTTTAGCAGCATTATCAACAGTAGCCAAACTATGGAAAGAGCCCAAATGTCCATCGACTGATGAACGGATAGAGAAGATGTGGTGTGTATATATATATATACACACAAACACACACACACACACAATAGAATATTACTCAGCCATCAAAAAGAATGAAATCTTGCCATTTGCAACAACGTGGATGGAGCTAGATGGTATTATGCTAAGTGAAATAAGTCAGAGAAAGACAAGTACCATAGATTTCACTCTACGTGGAATTTAAAAAACAAAGCAGATGAGCGTAGGCCATAGAAAAAGAGAGAGAGAGAGACAAACCAGAAAACAGACTTAACTACAGAGAACCAACTGAGGGTTGCTGGAGGGGAGGTGGCTGGGGGGATGGGCTAAATAGGTGATGGGTATTAAGGAGGATACTTAACGATTAGCACTGGGTGTTGTATATGAGTGATGAGTCACTTAATTCTACTCCTGAAACCAATATTACACTATATGTTAACTAGAATTTAAATAAAAATTTGGACGAAAAAAAATGAACAAGCAAAAAGAAAAAAAGAAAAAACTGGTAAAAGACTATAAAGTTCATCTGGGCAAGTGAATATGCAAAACTTGCCAAGACGTGTTTAAAAGAAGTATAATAGGGGCGCCTGGGTAGCTCAGATAGTTAAGCGTCTGCCTTTGGCTCAGGTCATGATCTCAGGGTCCTGGGATCGAGCCCCACGTCGGGCTCCCTGCTCAGCAGGGAGTCTGCTTCTCCCTCTCTCTCTCAAATGAATAAATAAAATAAAATAAAAAAGAAGTATAATAAAGGGACACTTGTTTTCACAAGTATCAAAGCTTTCTAAAAGAAACAGTAATTACAAATGCATAGAACTGTTGTATAGAGTCCCTTTTTTTAAGTCACTTAAACATAGTAGAGTTAACAAATAGCCCATATACATACAGGGATTAGGGTGTGATACAGGTAATTCAAAGCAATAGAAAAATAATGTTGAAGCAGCCGACCAACCAGCTAGAAAGAAATTATGTCAGATCCCCATTTCGCCCCATATTAAAAAGATGCCATATTTTTAAAAACTTGAACAAAGTATTTTTAAAATTTTACAATCTTACAATGGGAACAGTTTTCCTAAGCATGACAGAAAAACCCAGAAGCTATAAAGGAAAGGTGATAGATTCGACAACATAAAAATGGAAAATTGCTCCGTAGCGAGATATCTGACGAGGCATTTGAGAATGAGGAAATATCTGCAGGGCATAGAACTAAAGGCTGATCTCCATAATCTGTCCCTTCCTATCAATATCAAATCCATGACTGGTCAAAGAACACAAAAAGACAAATCCTAGAAAAAGAACCACAAACAGCCAATAAACCCCTGACACAACTGTCTCCACCTCACACAGAGCATTTCAAGTGATCACTCATTTGTCACGTAAGATTGGCAAAGATTAAAAATATCCATTGTTGGGGGGGCGCCTGGGTGGCTCAGATGGTTAAGTGTCTGCCTTCAGCTCAGGTCATGGTCCCAGGGTCCTGGGATCGAGTCCCGCATCAGGCTCCCTGCTCAGCAGAAGCCTGCTTCTCCCTCCCCCACTCTCCCTGCTTGTGTTCCCTCTCTTGCTGTGTCTCTCTCTGTCAAATAAAAAAATAAAATCTTTAAAAAAAAATATCCATTGTTGGCAAGGACATAATACACATCGGTGTATTGTGTAGAGTAATAGAATCGTTAACCTTTTGGGGATGTTGTTTGCCAGTGTTCATCATCATTTCAAATAGGACTTCCAGCAATTCTGTTTCCTGAAATATGTCCTAAAGAATTACATAAATATAAGGATACATAAGAATTACATAAATATAAGAGAATTCTACAGCATTGCTTGTAACAGCCTATTATGTCCAACCAGAGGGGAATAGTTAAATAAAACTATGATACATCTACATGGAGGAATATAAATGGATTGATTACCTACCATTGTGTAACAAAAATTACCCCCAAACTCAAAACCACAATAAACATTTATTATCCTTATTGTTTCTGTGTCAGATATTCGGGAGTGGCACAGATGGGCATTTCTGGCTCAGGATCTCTCCTGAGGCTGCAGTTATCTGAAGGCCGACCTGGAGCTGGCAGACCCTCCTCCAAGGTGATGCTCGTTGCTGGCCAGAGGCTGGGTGCAGCCCAGGTGGCCTTCTCCACTGGCTGTTTGAGTGTCCTCACAACACGGTGGCTGGGGGCCCCCGAAGTGAGCAATCCAAGAGAGGCTAAGGCTGAAACTGGGATGTCTTTTAAGCCCCACAACGTCATTTCCACGGTATCCTATCAATCACACAGAAAAACTACAATTCAGTATGAGGGCAGTCTATGCGGGTGTGAACACCAGCAGCAAGGACCATTGAAGCTGAAGTTCAAAGGCTGAATAAGCAGGGAAGTCAGGTAAAGAGAGTGCAAGGGGACACCTGCAAAAACCTTGGAAGAAATTTACCAATAGGAAGTAGAGATGAGGCTGGAGAGGTAAATGGAAGCTAATTCATGGCAATCATTCCAAGCTGTGTCAAGGCGCTTGATTTTTATATAAAGCCGCAAAGCCACCAGCGGAGTTCTATTTCAGTAGGGTCACCCTGGTTATTACATGGAGGGTCGACTGAGTGGACAGAACAAGGGGGTAAGGATGGATGTTAGGCCGTCCGCTAGGAGGCCATTAAAATGATCCTGACAAGGAATGGTAACTTGGATGAGGGTGGTGGCAACAGAAGAGAAAAGTCAGGCAAGTTCTGAGATATGTAGGGACAAGTCCAACAGGACTCAGGGTTTAGATACATGGATTACACGACAGGGGGGAACCACGTTTGGCTCCTAGGGTTTTGACTTGAACAATTAGGTGATTGGGCACAGGGGATGAAAAACAGGTTTGGGGTTTAGGAAGTTTATTTTTTTAACAAGTTGAGGCGGGGATGCCTGCACACATGGAAAATGTCGAATAGGCAGAGGCCACATGGCACCTGGAGGTCAGGAGCTAAGCCTGGGCATAAAAACTCATGAGCCATCAGGATATCGGTGGAAACTGGCAGCCACGAGCCAGAGAATCGTTGCTTTTAAAAGGAAGAGTTTACAAGAGACTGAAAAGGAATGAGAGGTAGACAGGAGGAACACCAGGAGAGTCTACTGTCACAGACTCTCATTTGGTGGTGGTGATCAAGAGTGGTCACACTAAGCCAAGCAATTCAAAACGGAACAAACATTGTACATCAGCTAAGAAAAAGACAGTAGAGACAGAGAGCTTTCTCCCTCAGTCCCAAGACAGAATACTTTTCTGGGAAGGATGTGAGCAGCATTGATGACTTCTGGTGTGGTGCTTCTCAAAGTGGGATGTACATACAAATGACCTGGGGATTATATGAAAACACAGTCTGGCTCAGTAGGTCTTGGGGAGGGCCTGAGATCATGTTTCTAAGAAAGTTCCAGGTGATACTGATGCTCCTAGCCCACAGCCATTTGGAATAGCAAGGCTCTCAAACTTCACTGAGCACAGACTTACATGGAGAAGCTCTTGAAACATTATTGGGGCCTGCCCCTACATATTAGGATTCAGTAGGTCTGGGGCAGGATCTGATGATGTGCATTTCTAACAACCTCCCTGGCGATGGTGACAGTGATGCCACAGGTCCCCAAGACCATAGTTTGAACTGCACCATCCTAGAGGGTCACAGTTTAACGACTGCTGGCCACAACAGAGAGAGAAATCCATCTGGATCTCAAAACATAATGCAAACAAGTATCCCTGTATACCACTGCAGTCAGTCCGTGACTAGGGCTCACTGAGGGCAGGGCCCGCTACTTGCACTCCATCACCCTCATGGTTACTCTATCACAAAGGACTCCTTCTTAATTGACGTATATTCGCTCTGAAGACTTAACTCTCAGCAGTGGATGCCTCTTTTTTTTTATTGTTATGTTAATCACCATACATCATTAGTTTTTGATGCAGTGTTCCATGATTCATTGCTTGTGCATAACACCCAGTGCTGGATGCCTACTTTTTATAAATCTCAAAGCTTTATCTTGCTGGTAAAGCCATTTCATGATATTAGACCAAGCAGCTGCTAATGAGTACTACTTCCTTTACTCAGAGGATGTACGTTGCACCACAGACACAATCTTCCCCAGAGTGACACAGTTTTAGACAAAACCGTATATACAAAAAGGGAAAAATTTTATTGGAGGAATCAATTCACGTATGTATTTATAAAGGACCCCAATGCGTTTTATGTAAGGCATCTAAACATGAAAGAGACGGATTACAAATATAATCCCTGCTCTCCAATCCGTAACACCAAAGACACCAACAATCAAGTTAAAACATGACAAATGCCATCTGAAAAGACAGCTACTTATTTTTCTTAAAGCCATCCAGCAGATACCTCAATCCATTTGCACAGAATGTATGCTTGTTATTGATGGCAACAGACACAGGAAGGAAGAGAAAATACCCAACAGGGGTGACCAGGAAAGGCCTCCTGGATGAAGTAATTTCGTTGGAATGAGACAGACGGACAGTCTTTTCACACGTGGAAGACCCAGACGACCAGACCATCCCTTAAGAAAAATCAATTAAACACGTGGCCTGAGCATCTGCTGACAAAAGGCTTCATCTACCGTTCCTCGCAGGGTGAAGAACGAGAAAGACACCCAGGTAAGAGCACAGTACCTCCCCTCGAAAAACGCTTACACTCTAGTTTGGAGAGCAAGACAAGCGTATCCGTGAAGGCGAGATTAAGGAACGAGCGCGCCGCCCCCACCCCAACACTAGGGGGTAGTCTTGGGAGAGGCGAAGGTATCCCCGGGTGCTCTCACAGGCAGTCAGCAAACGCCTTCCCAGCACACGCCAGCGGGCACCGGGGCCTGGGGGGCGGCCGAGACCCGGGAGGGGGCGCGCCGGGCCGAGCGACGCGGGAGGCGGGGAGAGGCCCGAGGGGTCGGCCTGCTTCGGTGCGCCCGGCCTTTACAGAGTCCCCCACTCCACCAGCACCGGGGGGGAACAGGCGGCCACGGGCGCGCCCCACTCTCAACCCTGGGGGCCTCAGTGGGGCCACCGCCAGACCTGAGGCGACCCTTCCTCGGAGCCGGGCTCCTCCTCCCCCTGAGCCGCCACCTCTCGCTCTGGCCTGGGGCCGGCGTTAGTCTGCGGGGCCAAGAGCAGCCTCGGAGGCTCAACGCTAGCACTGCCACTCGGTGGGCGGTGAGCTCCGTGGTGGCCGCCGCGCGACCTGGGGGGCGGGGCCGGAGCGGCGAGCGGAAATGCGCTGCTTCCTTCCGGCCGGCGCCGCACGAGACGGGGCGGGGCGCCCCGGGAAGGGGCGGGGGCTCGCGCTGACGGACGGCTCCCGGGACCTATGGGTGCGGCCGCGGCGGCCCGGCCTCCCCGGCGCGCCCCTTTCTCGGGGCCGCGGACGCCCCCCGGTTCCCCATTTCTCGGGTGTCGCGCGAAGCTCCGCTGCTGTCCGGTGGCCGCTGCCTGGTCCTCTCTGTCCTCGCGGCGCGTTGCGGGCTGTCCTGCGGCCCCGCCCCCGAGGCCCTCGGCGCCCCCCGGCCGGCCGGCCTCCTTCCCAGCCCGGAGCCGCGCGCCAGGACGGCTGAGGCCGCAGGTCTGTGGCTGCGTGTCGGGCCGCGGGCGGCGCGAGGGGACACGCGGGCGCGAGGCTTCGGCGGCGGTCCGCGGGGTGTCCGGCGTTCCGCCAAATGCGCCGCGACCACCGAGAGCCCGCGGGCCGCCCCGCCGCGCAGTCGGGGGGCGCGGCCCGGGCCCCGGGGCGTCTGGGGGCACCCGCGTGGGGGACGCGGCGCACACTTGTGCTCGGCGCGAACTGCGGGGCGGGGGGCGGCAGGTCCGGAGTGAGGAAGTTTGCGGAGGGCGGGGCCGCGTTCGCCGGCCACTTCTCGCTCCGGCCGCGCAGGCCTGCTCAGTGCCGGCCTCGGCGGCCGCGCGACTCTGCCCAACCCCAGCAAGTCCCCGAACTTGGGCGGCCGCCGCCGGCCCCTCGGCGTCCGCTGGGGACACCCGGAGCTGTGGGGCTGGGGTGCGGTGGGATGCTGAGTGACGTGCCCTGCAGCTCCCGGGACGCTCGGGCCGTGCTGGCGCCTCGGAGTAGAGGACAAGCGTCGCTTTCATCTCCCTTTTCCAGTGTTTAAGATGGCATTCCCTTTCATTTGGTGGGGAAACTTTTGTTTCGTAGTTCGTGCGATTATCACAGTTGACTGACACAGAGTTGGCACGTAAATATTTGTTGCCCTTCTGTCCTAACTTGTTAGAGTGTATCCGCTATGGGATATTTACAACTCCTCCCGAGCCCTTAGAAAGGGCATGATTCTAGGATAAGGTGACTAGGGGATGAGCCCATCTACAGCAGTACGACTTTTTGCTTGCACTCCTTTTTCCTCCCTCGCTGCTACAGGTTCTCCAGTTTCATTGTTTGTACTTAACTGTTTTTGCGTCTCACAGTTTTGTTTTTTTTTTTTGTATGAATGACTGAACGAACGAATAAATTGTATAATTTTGGTTGGTTTGTTCTTTCTATAAAGCAAGTTGTTTACCTTTAGGAATTGATAAACTGCCCAACAGTGGTGCCCGGCACCTGGGCATGTTTCATAGTAATTAGTAAAACGCTGTTCATTATTCAGGGGAGTGAAGCAAGATGTTCTGGAGGACTGTAGCCAGCTTACTCACTGCCACCACTCCCTCGCCTCCCACTCGCTGCTTCCAAACCAGGCTTCTGCACCCTGCCTTTACTCCCACTTTTGCTCCCTGGGATAGCAGGCTGCCCTGATTGGCACACCCCCGCTGCCATCACCACTGAGGCGTATTCCTAAAGCTTCCAGTATGACTTGTTTTTAAAGAACATCGGTATTAAAATTCAGATACCTGAGACAAAAGAATATTTCACTTCTTCAGAATCTGGCTCTCAACAAATTTACTACTGAATACCTCCTCCCGTGGTACGAAACTGTAGAACATAATCCAGAACTGCATAATTATGTGACCAATTGCGAGGTAACCGCAGTGGCTCAGGAAGGAGAAAGATCAGTGGCCCTTGGCACAACCACAGACAGGAAGGCTTCTTGGAAGAAGGGCTGGGGCTTGTCTGGGATGCCCACTTGTATTCATAATTCTTGATGGGATGTATTAAGTAAATATTTGTGTTGTGTCTTGACAGTAACTTTGAAGGCTGGTTAAGATGGGAAAGTGGGAGGGCATGCTAAGTCAGGGACAAGGCGTCAAGTCACTTGAGCACAGATGAGCACAGGGTGTGTTGGGGAGAGGGTACTGGCATATGGACAGGCAGCTTACTTTTCTGTCGTTTTGTAGGAGTGGTTGGAAGAACAATGCATGTAAGTCTTTGACACCATGATATCCATCAGGCAAAGAAAAGGAGTAAAAACCACAGAAGTTTCTGAGGATTATGCAGCACAAGAAGCAAATGTGAAGTTGGAAAATAAATTGCCATCTGGTAGGTGATTTAAATTAAAGCAGCATTTGGGATTGCTTTTATTTCTGCATATTAAAATATCACTCTCCAATAGGATAAGAATTTGGTGAGACCTAACAGTTGAGAAGACTTGTTCTAATACCCTGATGTTTTAGTTCGACAAATTATTTGATTGCAGTTTGATAATACTGGCGTTTCAGTTATGATCACATAAAAGGTGAAACAGCTCTGATTAGAACCCCTTGTTTCTCAGCTGTCTGTTCAGTAGGTTCTGGTTTTGCCAATCTTTGACTCTCTAAAATAATGCTTTCCCCCACAGTTCAGATTTTAGTCTGTTTCTTATTTTTCTGGGTTTGTGTATGCTGTTCACTCTAGATACCCTTACCTTGGGAGACTTTCTCATTTCATTAAGGTATTGAAAAATGAATCAAACCTGTTTTTTTTATTCTTTATATGAATTCCTGAAATTTTCTCCTTTGGTTTGGTGAGGGAGGATGGTCAGAATTTGGTGAGTTGTTTATAATATAATGCTGAAGACTCTTCCTAAGCTGTACATCAAATATTAATTACCAACTTCCTGACTTCAGAGTTGCTTTCTTACCTAAGCATGGTCAAGGTTTTTAAAAATAAGCATGAAAAATTCCATGTCTGTCAACCATTTTGGATATCTGACAGAATTTACATTAATGGCAGCTATGTTAATTCTTTTTTTAAGATTTTATTTATTTATTTGAGAGAGAGCATGAGGCGGGGAGGGTCAGAGGGAGAAGCAGACTCCCTGCTGAGCAGGGAGCCCCATGTGGAACTCACTCCCAGGACTCCAGGGTCATGACGTGAGCGGAAGGCAGTTGCTTAACCAGCTGATCCACCCAGGCACCCAGCAGCTATGTTAATTCTTATCAGCCAGAACAAGTAAAGTATTTGGGGGAACAGTTTTATAAAATAAAATTAATCTGTATTGAGAAGTCATACCATCCAACTCCGCTGTTAGCAGTTTTGGACAAGACAGAGTACTGTCTAAAGACTTAAACAATGTAACTTCAAGTTTGCTTTTTTGTTTATTATTTATTTTTTAAAGATTTTTTTTAAAAAATTTATTTGAGGGAGAGATAGAACATGAGCGGGGAGGAGAGGGAGAAGCAGGCCCCCTGCTGAGCAGGGAGCCTGACTTGGGGCTCCATCCCAGGACTCTGGGATCATGACCTGAGCTGAAGGCAGATGCTTAACCGACGGAGCCACCCAGGTGCCCCAAGTTTGCTTTTTTATATTAAAACATAATTTTGAGGATTCTTCATTTTACTGAAGCAGCATTTATTTATTCATGTCAGAAAAAGACCCCTGAAAACTAAAGAAAAGCAAAAAAAAAAAAAGAAAAAGAAAATACTCCCACAAACAAATCCATCCTTAGACTTCCACCCATGAAACTTGATCTTGCTGTCTAAATGTCTCTGCCGGTATATAATTGCAAGCATTCCTATGTGGTTTTACAAAATTGAGATCCCAGCTGTTTTGTAACTTGCTACATTTCTTTTATTATGTTACAAACATAAGTCAGTCAGTGTGTTTTAAAAAAGTTATCAATGTAGTCCGTTGTGTGGCTATAGCATAATTTATTTAATTCCTTGTTGAATATTTAGATGGTTTTTAACCTTTTCCCTATATAAACAGAACTATGATAAATATATTTGTGGCCAAATGTTTATTTAAAACTTTTATTTCTTTGGGGTATATGCCTGCATTTAGAATTATTGGTCAAATAGTATGCTCATTTTGGTAGCTTTTTACTACTTATTGCCATGTTGCATTCCAGAGAGTTACCAAGTTACTCTTCCACCAGCAGTGCTTGAAAAATACTCATATTTTGTACCCTTATTAAAACAGTGTTAGCATTTTTAAGCTGTCAGATTGGCCAACATCTAGAAAGTTATAGCTCATTGTTTTAATTTGCATTTCTCTTTTTTGAGAGTGAGAACGAGAGAGAGAGAAAGAGAGAGAGAGAATGTGGGCCGGGGAGGGGAGGGAGCAAAGGAAGAGGGGGAGACAAATCCCAAGCAGGCTCAAGGGCCAGCACAGAGCCCAACGTAGGGCTCAGTCTCAAAACCCTGAAACCTGAGCGGAAGATCAGGTGCTCAACCCACTGAGCCACTCAGGTGCCCCAGTTTGCATTTCTTTAATACTGATGAATGTGAATATTTTTGTCTAGTATTGGCCGTTTTTTTCTTTTGTACTTTGCCTACTCGTATGTTTAATCTATTTCCAACTGAAATATTTATTTTTTTAATCCTGAAAGTGTTCATCCCGTATTAAGGATACTTAAACTTTCTTATATGTACTATAAGTACTTTTTCCGAGTTTATGTGTCCTTTAACTTGAGTTGTGATGGATTTTTCTCCCCTGATGGGTTTTTGGATTTTAAGTTGTCAAGTTTTTTGGTAGCTTTTAATGAATAAACCACAAATTATATGTAGACCATCTCAGATTTTTTATATCCTAGATATGCAACCCATTTACTCCTCCGAATTTCATAGGTAAACTATGGTTATTGAACTATGCCAAACACAGACCCTACGTATTAAAATGAATAAGATAACTTGCTTGTCCTCCAAAAGCTTTCTGGCAAAATGGACAAGTGAACAATTAGATACAGTCGCATAAAAAGTGTAATAAAGTATGAAAACAGGCCTTCAGAATCACAGAAAGGAGTCCCTGAGTGTCTTCTGGGAATAAGGAAAGCTTCAGCAGTGACAGGCGGCTGGAACTTAGCATACGGGATAGGCTGAAGTAGAACTAGTAAATTCTACATTCTTGACTGACTTAGCTATGTGTTTTGTTTTTCTAAAAGGTTGTACCACTAGAAGGTTGTGGAAGCTTCTGTCATTTATGGTTGGTGGAACCATTGCCCTTTGCATTGGACTTCTAACATCTGTCTACCTGGCCACTTTACATGAAAACGATTTGTGGTTTTCTAATATTAAGGTATGAGTTTCCTATGACCATTGTATGATTTACTCATCAGTATCTCTAGTAGTTAACCATATAGATGAATGACCAAGATAATGCAGTTTTGCCATAAAGAATCTCATCTCTTAAAAGGCTTGGCTGTAGCGTAAAAAGACTTCGTTAGTTTAAAATTGCATCAGAATTTTTGTAATCAGTGAGTTTTTTCATTCTCATTAACTTGCTCCAGTTACACTGCAGATACTGTAAACCGGTATTTTTCAACCTGTACATTGTGAAATTGGCACAGTAAAACAAGAATAACGTTTTTCTTAGTTAAAATAAGATGCGAGAGAGTATTATCACATACGCTAGGGTTGAGAGTTATTTGTGTAACTATTAATTACATGTATGTATGTACAAACCGGGTCACAGTATACATTTTTTTTCTGTTGGGTACAGTAAAAAAGAAGAGAAATCAGAAGCTAGTGCTGTAAACCGTAGAGCCATAGATGACCTCAGTGTGTTCATACCTTTCTAGTCATAGATGCAGTGCTGAGAGGGCGGGGAGCCACTGGTTTTCTGAAGAAGGGAGTCGTAATTTTCATCACGTTCTCGGGAGGGTCTGTGACTTCTTAAACCCCAATTTCCTTGTTCTCTGTTTTCTCTTTTTAAACATTTCTAGGTGTCTTTTAATTTGCCGTGGTTTTCAGAACAAGTATATCACTTATGCAAGGAAACTTACACATCACCAGTATTTTTCATTGAAATATACTCTGTTTTTGATCCAAAATGTTATGATCTTTGACCGTATTTACTGTGGCTCCTAATGACTAGTTGCTGGTAAAGGTAAAATTCACTTTGAAAAGGTTAAATATTTATCATCTCTGTGAGTATTTTAAAAAGTCTGTGCAGAATCTGAAACAGTTCTCAGAGAGCTTTCCCAAAATATTTTGAGCTTTGGTTCCATTATTGGAATGAGTCTCCAAAGGAGAGACTACTTTGAATGACAACTTTAGTTTACAGGAGTAACTTCTTGTATGTTTATTTTAAAAACTTGTCCTGTTACTCTATAGGTATAGTGTGTATATATCTTCATACAGATTATCATGGCAACAAAGAATAATTCTTATCCTTCAGGGACAGTGGGTAGTTTTTCTTGTCAAGAAAAATTTTACTCACTTTTATCTCTTTAAAATGGAGTGCTTATAAACAGATTTCTTAGAACTAAACAATGTAATACTTTTTTATCCACACAAGTATTTTGAATAAAGACTGAAATATCCCTGTGTGGGCATATGGCTGAAACTAAATGCTAGTAACTCTGTAGTAAGGAGAAGATGCTGAAACAGATCATATAACTTATTTTCAAACTGTAATTTTAGCTCTTTAAAGTTTTTAAGTGGCCTTGCTAATAACCTCAAATAAATACACCCCATCATTAAGAAGCCCAAGCACCCTTGATTTTTCTCTTCAATCTCGCCAGGTTAGAGAGGCATTATACTTTTACCCAGTATTTATTGAGCACCTCTTCTGTGGTAGCATTGATCTAAACACCGTGGGGAACATGGAAAGAGTAACAAAGACTAATGAATTTGCCGGCAGATTCTCCAGTGTAATACATCAATTCTGTACATACGTGTTGAGCACTATAGGATGCCAGCAGGTGCAGTGCTCAGTAGCAACACTGCCAACTAAAACCAGGCCCCAGCCTTCAGGGGCTTGACTCTCTGGAGGGTATGGGCAAGTAGGTGGACAGTGACAGCCCGTCCAAAGTCAGTACATTGGTGGGGTAGGATAGAGTATTGCGGGAGCACAGAGCAGGGGTAGCCCAACCCAGTTTTGGAAGATTAGGGAAGGTTTTGTAGAGGAAGTAATTGTTAAGGAGACCTGAAGGATGAGAAGGGTTAACCAGACAAACTGGGGAGGAAAGATGAATGTCCTAGGGAAGGGACATGTACAGGAACTTCAAGAGGCAAGAGCGTTGAGAGCGTTCAAAGTGTTGGCAGTAGTTCGGCCTGGCTGGAGAGGAGATGGGGAGAGAATGTACCAGGATGGTAAACAGAGGCCGAGTCATGAAGGAACAGCAATGTCATCATCTTGTTTGAGAAAGATGGCTCCGGCTACAGTGTGGAGAGTGGATTTGAGGAGGGTAACGCTAAAGTGAGAGGAAACCACCAAGATCCAATCCAATTCAGTGGATTCAGTAATATCTGAATGTCAGTAAATGCATGTTTTATGTGTGCCAGACACAGATTCAAGCCCTGAGAATATAGCCTTTGAGTCGGATATGGAACTTAATTCTGTTGAGGAGGGAAAAAAACAGAACTAACAAAAAATAAGTATTATGGGAAACCAGACAGGGTGGTAACCTAGTTATTGGGAGGCTACTTGAAATTGGGAGGGAAAGCAGACCATTTTGAAGACAAGACCTACATCAGTACTTACATCCTAGGAAGGAACCAGGCAAGCTAAGTCTGTGAAAGTCTCCTAAGCAGAGGGAACAACAAGTGAAAAGGCCCTTGTGTAGGACAAAACCTGTCTAGTTGAGTATCAGAGAGAAGGCACATGGGGCCAGAATCTTATAAGCAAAGAGGAGACTAGAACCAGAGAAGAAAAGACCCGATCCTGCTGGAGAGAAGTGGACAGTCAGAGCTTAGGAAGGATGTAGCGATTCATCATTTGTGCGGACGGTGATTGAGAAGGAAGAATTATCAGTGATGATCTGCTTTCTCCCATTAGCAGCTGAATAGATGGGTGGATATGCCACCCACTGTGATAATGAACCCTGTGGGAGGAACAGATCTAGAGTGCAAGAGCTTCTGTCACCACCTACCCAGAGTTAAGCTGAACTTGACAGGTTAAGGGCATAGTGTGTCACAAAACTGCGCTCACTTTTGACACCACTTACAAGTTTGGGGGTCCTCAGGCTACCCTCACTTCTGACCACAAGTAGACTATAAACTTGGCGATACCCACTATCCCCTCAGGTTCAGTAATTCACTGGAATGCCTCACAGAACTCAGGAGAGCCTTATACTTATGATTACAGTTTTATTAGGACAGATGTAAATCAGAACCAGCCAAAGGCAGAGACTCATTGAAAGAGGACCCCAAACTCAGGCTTTCCATTGTCCTTTCCCTGTGGAGTTAGGCACCTTGATGTGTGACGATGTGTTGAACATTGCCAACCAAGGAAGCTCACCTGAGCTCTGGTGTCCAGAGCTTTGACTGGAGTTTCATTATGTAGGTATGACTGATGGAATCATTGGCCAGTGTTGAATTCATTCTCCAATCCCCCTCTCCTCCCCAGGGGTTGGGCCACTATCAGCTGGCTCCAAGCCCCAACCCTCTGAGCACACGGCTGGTCTTTCTGGCTTGGTCAGCCCTCATCCTGAGTCATCTCCTTAGAACAGACTATCAAATGTCGTCCTGAGGAACCCACTGTGAACAAAGACACTGTTCTCACTTGAGAAATTCGAGGATTTACTGGCTCTCTCCCAGGAACTGGGGACAGAGGCCAGCCAAATTCTCTCCAGGGGACAGCAAGACAGCAAATGATACATCCTTGTTTGGATACGTTATGAGTCACTTTTGAAGCAGTCCAAGGAGAGAGAGGGAGAGTAAAGGGAGCTGGATTCATGGATCTGGAGGCAGGAGATCCATCTGTGTTGGAAATGGACATTTTCATATTACCAGCTTGTAGACGTGTGGGCAAGAATGTTTGAATGTGCAGAGTGAGAAAGAGACCCTAGGCTAGTTTCTGTCTATGCCTCAGATACCATCTGGGAGAAGCTATAAAACAGGAACATCCTCAAATCTAACAGGTTTCTTTCCACCAACACCCCCGTCCCCTGAAACTACAGTTGAGCTCAGTCTTACAGCATTTTTTTCTCTTTATTCAAGCAATAGCTTGTAGCACAGAATGTTTTTTTTCCCCCTCTGTATCACAAGAGGAATCCTCAGATGTTTCAACCACTTCTCAAACCTGACAATACCTCTGCATAGGCGCTTGGTTTATTTTTCCTCTTAGATTATGTAAACCCAGTGCTATCCAATGAAACTTTCTGCAGTGAAGGAAATGATCTATTTCTGCACTGTTCAGTGCAGCAACCACTAGCCAAATGTAGCTGTTAAACACTTGAAATGTGGCTATTGCAACTGAGGAACTAAATTGTACATTTTACTTAATTTTAAAATGTGTATACATTTTCTGTGAATAAACCAATGAAAATGATAGCCATTAGTGATCAGAGACATTAGTCAGCCAAAGGGAAAGCTCATTTTCAGAGTTTATACGCCTTCAGAAATTTACTCCTTAATTTATACCATTTTCATATTGGAGGATTATGGGAATATTTGAGAAGTGTAAATCTGTTTTCCTTTTGTACTTACGGGTTATAACTTACCAAAATTGCTAGGCTATTTTTTATGAAAATACTTTGATCTTCTCTGAATACTTTGAATTAGTTGTAATTATTCAGAGTAAAAACATTTCTTCTAAAATAGACAAATCATAAATTGAGTTTATGCACTCAGAATGATAACTTTAAATGTTAGTTGCTAATCTTAACACTGTTAGTGTTTGCATGTGGGAACTTTGGACCAGAGAGCAACGTGAAGGTTGAAGAAGATGTTGGTTTAAATGGTCATAGAAAATGTGTATATACTATCCTTTCTTAGCATATTTTTTAGTTTAGTTTTAGTTTCTATTTAAATTCCAGTTAAAATGCAGTATAATATTAGTTCCAGGTTTTGTTTCTTAAATTTCACATATGACTGAAATCATAGGGTATTTGTCTTTCTCTGACTTATTTTGCTTACCATTATACACTCTAGCTCCATCCATGTCATTGCAAATGTCAAGATTTCATTCTTTCTTTTATGATTTTATTATTGTTTTAAAGATTTTATTTTTATTTATTTGAGAGTGAGACAGAGCACAAGGTGGGGGGAAGGGCAGAGAAAGAGGAAGAAGCAGACTCCCTGCTGAGCAGGGAGCCCAACGCTGGGCTTGACTCCAGGACCCCAGGATCATGACGTGAGCCGAAGGCAGATGCTTAACTGACTGAGCCACCCGGGGACCCCAAGATTTCATTCTTTTTGATGGCTGAGTAATATTCCATTGTATATATACACCACATCTTCTTTATCCATTCATCAGTCGATGAACATAGGGTTCTTTCCACAATTTGGCTGTTGTAGATAGTGCTGCTATAAACATCAGGGTGCATGTATCTCTTAGAATTAGTATTTTTGTATCCTTTGGGTAAATACCTAGTAGTGAAATTGCTGGATAGTAGGGTAGCTCTCTTCTTAACTTTTTGAGGAACCTCCATACTGTTTTCCCGAGTGGCTGCACCAGTTTGCATTACCACCAGCAGTGCAAGACGATTCCCCTTTCTCATTTTTTTAAAAGATTTTTATTTATGGATGCCTGGGTGGCTCAGTTGGTTAAGCGACTGCCTTCGGCTCAGGTCATGATCCTGGAGTCCCAGGATCGAGTCCCACATCGGGCTCCCTGCTGAGCAGGGAGTCTGCTTCTCCCTCTGACCCTCTTCCCTCTCATGTACTCTATCTCATTCTCGCTCTCAAATAAATAAATAAATAAAATATTTAAAAGATTTTTATTTATTTGAGAGAGAGAGCGCATGAGCAGGTGGGAGGGGCAGAAGCAGAGGGGGAAGCAGACTCCCCAGTGAGCAAGGAGCCAGACTCGGGGCTCGATCCCAGGACCCCAAGACCATGACCTGAGCTGAAGGCAGACACTTAACCGACTGAGCCATCCAGGTGCCCCCCGTTCTCCTTATTGAATGTCTGCTGTGTGCTTAGCACTGTTTTAGGTTCAATTTAAACATTTTATTTAATCTGGCTGTCTCCAAAGCCGAAACATTTTAATTCTAAATTGTCCTTTAAATGCAACGTGCTTTTTTGCTGCCTTTTACTCTAAACAAAACACACTAAAAGGGTTCAAAGCCAATGCTCTTACTTGCTGTGCTACCCTTACGGTGCCCAGCACATCATCAGTGCTGAATAACGGTGGTCTATTTGGAGTCAAGTTAACCTCTATAGGTGAGGGAAGCGATACAAGCAGGAGAGAGGGGAGATGGGGACAACAGCTGCTATACAAGATCTGGGCTGGAACGAGAGCAGAGGGATACAGCTTTTGGAGCTGGCCTTCAGGGATAGGATATAGTTAGTACTGGCAAGTAGGGTGCTAGTCAGTGCATTTTTAGTGACTTGTGTTTAGTCGATGCTAGAGTAAAAATATATATAGCATAATTCTTTTTATTTTTTGAACACGTGTTGTGTCACTTATTACAAACTATACCGTAACAATAAAACTTTAAATAAAAAAACATTACCCAGTATTCATTACCCTTAACAAAAACCAGTTTTTATTTTTCTCTTCCATGCTTCATCCTGTATGTGTATATATTTTACATATTTATGCCTCCCTGAGATCAAGACCTGATCCGAAATAAGTCAGATGCTTAATCTACTGAGCCGCCCAGACACCCCTCCAATATACTTTTTATAATCAGATTTATCTGATGTTACATCATATGCTTTTCCCATATATAGTTACATATTTATATGAACTTTCACAATTATGTAAATGATTATGTTTATATAATTTAATATTTTTGAAAATTTTATACTCTTAGTTATTTCACTATTTCTATGCTTCCCAACTTGGGGTAAATTGTTCCTAATTGTGTAGTTAAACCCCTCAAATTGCTTATTAGTTCTTGTTTTAAAGTGGTAGTGTAAAGATGTCGGTTCCTTCATCTTTTTAGAATTACCTCAAAGCAGTCAAGGAAAATGAAAAACAGATAGTCATTTTCCATCCTTGATGAGACTAAGAAAGGTCTATGATCTGGAACCACAATGTGTGAGGGAGGGCCGCCAAACCCAGGGAAACTCAGAGGAGTGTGGGAAGGGGGGGAGACTCTCAGAGCTGCAGATTTTAGAGGAAGTCACCAAAGCCTACTTCTCCGAGGTTGCTGGCATACCCTGAGGGGTGAGACTGAGGTGTCCTGTGGAGAACCATGGGGCCAGATGTGTGCAGTAATGACAGAAGCTTTCCTGGAGACTCTCTGGTAAGCTAGCCTGCTGAAGGGAGTAATCACAGAGACAAGCCATTTTTGTAAAAGTGGCATTTAAGAAGACCAGGATAAAGGGAGAAAACTTGCATGTTGAACAGCTCTGAGGCTGCCAGTCTTGGTTGACTAAAATGAGGAAAAGACTAAAGAGCTCACTCTTGTAACCTACGCTGTATCACAAGGAAAATTTTTGCTGGCCTGACTGGTGACCCTGGCCTCTCCCCCACATAAACTTCCTGCAAGTAGCTGATTTTGGTAAGAACTTGCCACATTCAGAAATGGCTCACAGCCGGAAAGGAACTAGCACAGGATCTGTACAATGAAACTGCAAGGAAAAAAAGGAAGAGAAAAACAGGAGCAGATGATAGATGAAGAGTAGTCACCAGAAACAATTTATAGCAGAGACATGAAGATTGTGACCAGACATGTCACATTAAAAAACTAATATGATAAGCATTTGCCACCATAGAAGATGAATTCAAAGCAGGGGTGTAAGAAGGTATAGACCATCTTCAAGGACATACAGGAAGATAACAAAAGGAAATGAAACATGAGCTGGCAGAACTTAGGCAAGAAGTAGAATTAAAAGATAAAACCATAACAGAAAGAACGATGTTGGAAGCAACACATAGAAGATTAGAATCTGCAGAAGGCACAGAATAAGAAATTTTGCACTGATAAAAGAAAACAAAACAAAATGAAATTAATACAGTTAAAACAGTAGAGAGAAACTGACAGGTGAGGAAGACAACAGCAAACATGCATAATTTGTCCCAACAGAAGAGAACCAAAACAATGAAACAAGGGAGAATCATGTTTAAAGACATGATTCAAGAAAACTTTTGAAAAATGAAAGATGACTTGATTCTACAAATCGACAGGGCACAGTGGGCCCCAGGAAAGGAAGACTTGGCCTAGAAAAATCATTAGCTGGGTATAGTTCTGTGAAATTGCTGGGCTTGAATAGTAAGGGACCCCTGGACATCCAAACCAAAGATTGCCTTACCTATAAGAGAAGTCAGTCTGGCTTCCAACTTCTCCATGCTAATATTTAACGCTTAAAGACCTGGAATGATGCTGCAGAAGACTCAAATAAGAGAATGTGGTTTATATATATATATATATATTTTTTTTTTTTAAGATTTTATTTATTTGTCAGAGAGAGCGCACGCACAAGCGGGGGAGCTGCAGGCAGAGGCAGAGGGAGAAGCAGGCTCCCCGCTGATCAGGGAGCCTGATCCCAGGATCCTGGGATCACAACCTGAGCCAAAGGCAGACACTTAACTGACTGAGCCACCCAGGTGTTCCTATTTTAATCTGGTCATTCTATCATGTATAAAGCACCATGACAAATTATTTTGATTCTGAGAAATATATTTTTTAAGAACACCTGAAGAAATTGGTAGAGGGAAAACTTTATCCAGCTGAGAGAGAAAAGGCAAACCAATGGCAGAAAGACTACCCCTGAGGTGCAAATATATTTAACTGTAGAACTAGCACTAAATAGTTATAAAACAAATATATATGATGTAAACAACGTAACACCTAGCAATGTTATACTATGAAATAGTAACAGAATAACAATGTAATAATAAGGAGAGGAAAGAAAAGACATGGTAGAAGACGGAGGAATCCATTTCTTTATTTTTTATAGATAGAAGTCAAGTTTCATTTAAAAATGAAAAGTCAAGGGGCATCTGGGTGGCTCAGATGGTTAAATGTCTGACTCTTGATCTCAGGGTCGTGAGTTCAAGCCCCATGCTGGGCTCCACGCTGGGTGTGGAGCCTACTTAAATACGTAGTCAAGAAACGTGTAGTGTGGGGTGCCTGGGTGGCTCAGTCGTTAGGCGTCTGCCTTCAGCTCAGGTCGTGATCCCAGGGTCCTGGGATCGAGCCCCACATCAGGTTCCCTGCTAGTCAGGAAGCCTGCTTCTCCCTCTCCCACTCCCCCTGCTTGTGTTCCCTCTCTCGCTGTGTCTCTCTCTCTCTCTCTGTCAAATAAATAAATAAAGTCTTTAAAAAAAAAAAAAAGAAATGTGTAGTGTATGTAAAAGAAAATTCCAAGAAAAATATTATCAAGTAAAATGGAGGAGGGAAGAACTATAAATTTCATGAGATTATCATTACTTATTATAGGAACTCAATAGATACTATCTGTAGAAATAGAGAATTAAGTTATCCTTCGAAGTTATAGTTACAAAGGTAACTCCTAGAACAAAAACATAAACCTTTCAAATTAAAAGACATACATGCACACAGACGCACACACACACCCAGACACAGGCCATATAGTAAAGGATTTATTCTAAAGAGTAACAAAAAATGTGATAAACATGTATTAACACAGATGTGTCAAAATACTTTTGTATAAATAAATCTGTCTGCTTTAGTGACCTGATAAAAACTCTGTGTCATAAAGCAAAATCCAAATCACGTACTATATGCATAAGATTCTCCCAGAACAGAGTTCCTTAGAAGGATTAGTCCAAAGGCGGATAAGGACTTGCTGAAATATTTCCCCAAAGCGGGGAAAGAAAGTCTCGACAGAAAGTGTTAAATGAAGTGAAGAAGGGCAATTTTTCAGTAATAAAGATGCCAACCACAGATAGGACTATCCATGTGTCAGATAACTTACCAATATTTATAAAGCAAAAACCACAGGAAGCATAAGAAATAGAGAAACACATTAATACTGGGTTTTAATTCTTTCTCAGTTCATAAAAAAAAGCCAAGTGGTCAAAAATAAGAATATAGAAGACCTAGGGAAAATAATAAGAGTTCTAATCTATAAATATCTAAAGACAGAATGTATATTCTTTTCAGATATCCACAGAACATTAACTAAAACATTGATATGTTAAGCCATAGAGAAAATCTCACATCCAAAACTAGACAATATTTCCTTATCACAGTGTGATAGTGCATAGTCTTGGCTTGTTCTTTTTTTTTTTAATTTTATTTTATTATGTTATGTTAGTCACCATACAGTACATCATTAGTTTTTGATGTGGTGATCCATGATTCATTGTTTGCATATAACACCCAGTGCTCCATGCAGGACGTGCCCTCCTTAATACCCATCACCAGGCTAACCCATTCCCCTGCCCCTCTCCCCTCTAGAACCCTCAGTTTGTTTCTCAGAGTCCATAGTCTCTCATGGTTCATCTCTCCCCCCAATTACCCCCCTTCATTTTTCCCTTCCTTCTAATGTCCTCCACGCTATTCCTATGTTCCACAAATAAGTGAAACCATATGATAATTGACTTTCTCTGCTTGACTTATTTCACTTAGCATAATCCCCTCCAGTTCCATCCATGTTGATGTAAAAGTTGGGTATTCATCCTTTCTGATGGCTGAGTAATATTCCATTGTATATATGGACCACATCTTCTTTATCCATTCATCTGTTGAAGGGCATCTCGGCTCTTTCCACAGTTTGGCTATTGTGGACATTGCTGCTATGAACATTGGGGTGCATGTGGCCCTTCTTTTCACTACATCTGTGTCTTTGGGGTAAATACCCAGTAGTTCAATTGCTGGGTCATAGAATAGCTCTATTTTTAATTTTTTGAGGCACCTCCATACTGTTTTCCAAAGTGGCTGTACCAACTTGCATTCCCACCAACAGTGTAAGAGGGTTCCCCTTTTTCCACAACCTCTCCAACATTTGTTGTTTCTTTTTTTTTTTTTTTAAGATTTTATTTGTTTGTTTGACAGAGAGAGACAGCGAGAGAGGGAACACAAGCAGGGGGGGTGGGAGAGGGAGAAGCAGGCTTCCCGCCGAGCAGAGAGCCTGACACGGGGCTCGATCCCAGGACCCTGGGATCATGACCCGAGCCGAAGGCAAACGCTTAACCACTGAGCCACCCAGGCGCCTCCCATTTGTTGTTTCTTGCCTTGTCAATTTTTGCCATTCTAACTGGTGTAAGGGTGGTATCTCAAGTCTTGGCTTGTTCTTGACTTTGGGGATAATGGTCACAGACTCTTTTAATTTATTCATTCATTTAAATAAAAACTGGAGATAACTAAAAAGAAAAAGGTCACTTCCTAAAAATATTTCCTAACTTTTTGGTCACAGGAAATTAAAACCGAACTTATAGAAATTATAAATGAAATCTAGAAAAGGGTGGAAATCATATTTCAGGACTAGGGAATACAATTAGAGCAGTATTCAGAAGAATTTATAGCTTTAAGTATATAATGAAATAAGAAGGAATAAACAAACGGATTATCCCCTTAAGTAGTTGGAAAGTAAAAATCTAGCAACGGAAGGAAGGATAAAGGTAAAAGGAGAAATTGATCAACTAGAAAGTAGGAAAATAATGAATGAATGGTTATTTGGGGAGTAAAAAATACGGATAAGGATGAGGTAGGAAGTACAAATATCCAAAATAAGAAATAACAGAGAAATAATTACAGAGATCATGAAATGTAGCAGAGAAATAACTATAGAGACCATGAAATAGGAAATAGCCACACAAGTCTTTTGTTTGACTCAGTGCAAATTAAATGAATGGATGAAACATGATTTTCTGGAATATAAATTACCAAAACTGGCCCCAGAAAATGTCATTATTTCTGCAGATGTGATAGAGAAGACGTGGTGAAGAGCTACCCATCCTACACCCCCCTAAATAGCAGACCCTGTTGATTTTATGGAGGAATTTTACCAAACTCTTAAAAGAAACAAAATATTCTAGTACTATTTCAGCCCTTCTAGAACACCAAAGAGAAAACTTCCAAATTATTTTTATAAATCAGATATAACACACCAGAATTGAGGATCAGAATATAACTACCGTCAATTTTCCTTAATTCTCAACGTTATGTTCTAAAAGTCACTGAGAACACTGAATTAGAGAATATTGAACCATTGCTCCTGTGGAAGTGTGTGTGTGTGTGTGTGTGTGTGTGTGTGTGTGTGTGTGTATCACACATAGGTCTTAAATTCTAAAAACACTTCCTGATAGTTTCCATTTTCTTTATTTTACAAAAGAGAAAATGAGGTTCAGGATGGTCAGGTGACTTGCCTAAGGCTGCCCCACTAACAGGTACCAGAATTGGATTCAGACCTCATCCACGGGGGCTCAGAGCTGGGGCTTCAGTCACTGAGTTGCACCCACTGCCTCTTACTGTATTCATCTTCAGATCGTTTCTGTATGAGAGCTGGAACAAGGGGCAGAGCACAGCTGGGAACCATGCACATCAGGCAACTTCCATTTTCACTGCTCTGCACATGGCTGCAAAAGCACAGCAAGTATTAATTTTGTCAATTTTGTTGTTACAGATTTTAGCTAGTAGGCAGATTTGCAAACCAGAAATCTGTGACTAGTGAGAATCAACTGTATATAATCTAGGTAATAGAAAAAAAACAAAGTTCAGAGACTAATCCCACTTATGTATCTTGAAGCAAAACTTCTAATTAATACTGAAAAAGACAATCTAGTTGCATATCAGAAGTGTAATGCACCATGAAAGAGTCATTTTTATGCCAGGAAACTAAAGGAAATTGTTGGGAAATCTAGTAATATACTTGTTTGTTACGTCAGTACTTCAGAAGATGCAAAAAAAAAGGTTATTTGAAAAAGAATCTATCATTTCCATGTGACATATGTAACTTAAAATTAAGAATAGGCCAGATGAGCCCATTAAATCACTGGAATAAAAAAAAAAATGTGATTATCTCAAAAGACACAAAAAGTATTCGGCAGAATTCAACAACTCTCCACAATAAAAAACACTCAACAGACTAGAAATAGAAGAGAACTTCAGCCTCCTAAAGGGCATCTGCCAAAAATCGCACAGCAAACATCATATTTAATGGTGACAAATTGAAAGCTTTCCCCCTCAGATTAGGAACAAGACAAAGATGTCTGTTCTAGCCACTTCTATTCAACATTATACCAGAGGTCCTAGTCAAAGGACAATAAAATGAAACAGAAGGTCTCCAAATTGGAAAGGAAGTAAAACTGTCTCTGTTGGTGATAACATGATCTTCTATATAGAATTCACCAAAAAGAACTATTAGAACTAACAAATGGATATATCAAGGTTGCAGGATACAAGATCGATATACAAAAACTAATTGTATTTGTATACAGTAGCAATGAGCAAACCAAAAATGAAATTAAAATAGTTTCACCTCAAATAAATAAAATCTTTTTAAAAAAAGAAAATAGTTTCATTTACAATAGGAACAAAAGAATAAGGTACTTAGAGGAATAAATTGAGCAAAAGTATAAACCATAAATCATGTTCATGAATTGGAAGACAGTACTGTTAAGATGACAAGTTGGTGTACAGATTCACCGTGATCCCTCTCCAAATCCCAGGTGGATGTTTTTGCAGAAGTTGACAAGCTGACCCTAAAATTTATATGGAAACTGAAAGGACCCAGAATAGCCAAAGCAGTTTTGAAAAAGAAGAACAAAGTTGGAGGACTCACACTCCCTGATTTCAAAACTTACCATAAGGATACAGTAATCAAGACAGTGTAAGGAGAGATGAAATAGAATTGAGAGCCCAGAAATAAACCCTTACATTTATGGTCAGTTGATTTTCAACAAAGATACCAAGACAATTAAATGAAGAAAGAATAGTCTGCAACAAATTATCTGGGGACAATTGGATATTTGTGAGCAAACAAGGACATTAAGCCCCTTCCTCATACATACACACGGATTAGCTCAGAGTGGATCAGGGACTTAAAAGTAACTATGAAACTTCTAGAAGACAACATGAATAAATTATCATGGCTTTGGGTTAGGCTAAGCCATCCTAGATACAACACCAAAAGCACAAGTGATTAAAGGAAAAATAGTTACATTGGACTTCTTCAAAATTAGAAAATTTTGTGCTCCAGAGGATATAGTCAAGAAAACAAAAAAACACCACTTCTTACAAATCGTATGCCTGGTAAGGGATTTGAGTCTGGAATCTACAAAGAACCATAGTAACTCAATAATAAAAATACAGTTTAATTTTTTTAATGAACACAGGACTTGAATAAACATTTTTCCAGAGATGATCTACAAATGGGCAAAAAGCACTTGAAAAGATTCTCAACGTCATTAGCCCATCAGGGAAATTCTAATCAAACCTTCACATCCACTAGCAGGGCTATAATAAAAAGACATGTAATAACAAGTGTTGACAAGGGTGTGGAGAAACTGGAACCCTTCTACACTGCTGGTGGGAGTGTAAAATGGGGCAGACGCTTTGGTAAAGGCTCTGGCAGGCCCTCAGACAATGAAACAGTTATTGTATCATCTTAGCATTCTACTCCTAAGGAAATACCCAAGAGAAGTGAAAACACGCCCACACAGAAACTTGTACATGAATATTCATAACAGCATTTTTCATAATAGCCAAAAAGAGGAAACAACCCTAATGTCCACTAATGGATGAATGGATTAAGTAAAATGTGGCATATCCATATAGTGGAATATTATTTGGCAATTTTGCAGTGAATTCATGATACAGGCTACCACATTAGAGGAGCCTTGAAAACATGCTAAATGAAAGAAATCAGGCACAAAGCACATATTGTACCATTTCATTAAAACGAAATGTCCAGGATAGCCAATCTAAAGAGATAGAAATTAGATTAGTGATTGCCCAGGGCTAGAAAGCATGAGGGATTTGCAGGGTGACAGCTCAGGGGTATGGTGTTTCTTTGTAGGGGTTATGAAATAGTCTAAAATTCATGCTAGTGATGCATGCATAACTTTGTGAATATAGTAAAAGCCATTGAATTATATACTTTAAATGGATGGATTGTATAGTGTGCGAATTCTATTTCAGTAAAACTTAAAAAAAAATCGATGTATCTTTTTTTTTTTTTTTAATATAGCATGCATACATTTCAGACCAAATGCTGTGAGACCTTACCCGTTAGGGAAGCACTAGAACAGTGCTATCTAGTAGAACTTTCTGTGATAATGAAAAGTTCTTTGTGCTGTATTAATACTCTAGCCATTAGCCAAATGTGTTCAGGAACTGAGAAACTAAATTTTTCATTTTAATTAAGTCGGCACATCATGGCATTAGAAGCATATCCCAAGGGGTACCTGGGTGGCTCAGTCGTTAAGCGTCTGCCTTCAGCTCAGGTCATGATCCCAGGGTCCTAGGATCGAGCCCCACATCGGGCTCCCTGCTCAGCAGGAACCATGCTTCTCCCTCTCCCACTCCCCCTGCTTGTGTTCCCTCTCTCGCTGTGGCTCTCTCTGTCAAATAAATAAATAAAAATCTTAAAAAAAAAAAAAAAAAGGCAGCATATACCAAGCCAAAGCTGTCTGTTAGTACTATTTAACATTGCTTTGGAGGGACCAGCAACATAACATGAGAAGTAAAAATATAACAGTTGGGAAGGAGGAGGTAACATTATTTGCAGATCGTGTCATTATATACCTGGAAACCACAAGAGAATAAGCTGAGAAATTATTACAAGCAGTAGGAAAACTCAGAAAGTAGTAGGGACTAAATCCAAAATTAAATATACAGATACCAAAATATTTTTGAAATTTGTCAAGTTGAAATTAATAGGGAAGGAAAACCTCAAACGTGCCTTTTTTAGAAGTGCTCCCTGGCAGGCCTATTCCACTTCCTTTGTCCATTTACACACCCCCCCCCCCCCAGCTCTCCTGGGACGATTCACCTTGTGTTCCCTCCTTTCTCCCCCCAGACCTTCCCCAGTCTTGACTGTCAACTGTTGCATTGCCTCCCGTTTCACTGTAGAGGGGAACCCACTGCCCCGCTAGGTCATCTGGCTGGGGTCCTATTCACTGAGCTGACAAAGGACAGACTAACAAGAGGAAAGCATTGAAATTTATTTAATACAAGTTCTGTGTGACTCTAGAACCTTCATAAGGAAATGAAGACCTGAAGAAATGGTTAAACTCGAGCGTTTTTATACTAGATTTGACCAAGAGTAGAAAGCCATGGAAAAATATAATAGGACCATAAGGTATGAGCTAGGGGTAGTAAACCGGGGCGAACTTAGCAAAGCCTGCTTGTTTAGATCCTGTCCTGTCCCTGCATCTCTGGAGATAAGGATGTTCTTTCCTCCGAGGATGGGGAGTACAGCTTTCACAAGAGAGTCATGACCTGCTTCAGGGGGAGAAGGGAGAGGTCAGAGAGTCCTTCCTGCACCTACCATTTCTTGAATTCCTTCAGCTTCAAACATTCAGTTATGCCAGCATGCCATATTTGGAGGTAGCATATTCCCAACCCTGTCAACTGAGAAAGGAGAAGCAAGCTGAAGAGGCCTTCCACATGCTTTCACCCCACATCTGCCCGTATGTTGCCCATGTACACCAACTTGCCCTCCCCCTCCGCGTGTGTGAGACCGCCTCCCCTGCCTTCTCCTGAATTATCTCACTCCAGCCATTGAGTTTCTCTTGCCTTCTCCCGTCCTGGGGGTGGGGGAGGCTGTTTGAGCCCCACTTTCTCTTTCAGCTACTGTCTCATTGTTCTGCTCACCTTCACACCCAGACTCCTCCCAAAAGTTTGTGGGCCTGTAGGCTCTGTTCCTCTCTTCCCGCTCTCTCTCTCTCGAGCCCACTCCAGTCAGGCTTCAGCCATGGCACCACTGTTAAAAAGTTCTGGTTAAAATCACTGATGCCCTCCAAGTTGCTCAATTTAGCGGTCATTTCTCAGCCCTTGTTTTCCTTGGGCTCTTAGCAGTTTTCCTTGGCTCTGGGACACGTGTTCTCCTGGATCTACTCCTACCTCTCCAGCTGATCCTTTGGCTCCTTTACTAGCTCCTTCTCAGCCTTCTGACTTCTTGTTGGCAGAGAACCCAGGACTTGGCTCTGTTTTTTCTGTCCACTCTCATTCCTAAGAACAATCTTATCTATAGCTTTAAATACCATCTCTCTGCTGATGGCTCCCAAATGTCTGTCCCCTGCTCAGACCCCTCCCCTGAACTCCAGACTTGTATATACAGCCACCTACTTGGCCACCTGAGTTTGGATGTCCAATGGGCATTTCACACTTAACAGATGCAACATCAACTACCTGACCGTCCCTGCCCTCAGGTGTTTCTCTTGGTATCTCCATCTCTGTAAATTGCAGCTTCATCCTTCAGTGGCTTAGGGTTCTGCTCTCACACAGTCCTGGCTCTCAAGTCCCACCTTATAGCCTCAGGAAGTCCTATAAGGTTTCCTTTGACAATATCTAGAATGTGATCACCTCTCACAACCTTTATCCCCACCTGGGTTATTACAGCCACTCCCTTCCTGCTCAGAATTCTTCACAGTCCAGCTCAGCATGTCTGAAACCACGCTCCTGACCTCCCCCTTCCCCCGCTCCCCACACATGCACCTAGCTCAGAGTCCTTGTCACCTGCCAGGACTGGGTGTCTGACCCCACATGAATTTCTCAGACCACTCTGCACTACCGCCTCTGACCTCCTTTGCTCCCTCCAACTCAGACCACACTGCCTTCCTCGTTGTTCTTCGAGGTGTATGTGGGCTGTCCTGTCTGACTGGCAGGCTCTTCTGCACATGGCTCACCGCCTCACCTCATCTCTGTTGAGTTGTCCCTTCATGGGTGCAGCCTTCCCCACCCACCTGCAAGACCACAGCACCACCCCTCCCTCACCACCCCCTTCTCTGCTTTACTTCTTATATTGTATTTGTTTACTAAACAAGTAAATCCATCCCTCTCTTCCAGATTATAAACTCTAGGAAGACAGAGATTTGTGTCCCGTTTGTTCCCTGCTGAATCTCCCAGCAGGTGAATGTTTGTCACTTGTTGGTCAGTAGCTGTTCGTTGAGTGAATGAATGAATGAATGAATGAGGAAGATAGAGGAAAGGAGAGACCAATGAGAAGCACAGAACCCAGTGGGGGCTGGGTTAATAGTTCAGGCAAAAGGCCCTTCCTTCCCTCTAATTGGTACCTTTCCTTGAATCGTCCTTTTTCCTTTTTAACAAATGCATTATTCTTTCTCATTGAAGCATAAACCCCTTGGGATCAAGGACTGAAGTTTTACACCTTTGTTTCCCAAGCAAATAAATGTTGAGTGATAAGATCATTCTCATTTGGCTAAAAAAGCACTCCTGTCACTCAATTTTGTACAATCTTTTCTTAGGCTAGTATTTTCCCCTGTTATTGTCATATTGGCTTGATATTACAGAATTTGCATCTCGTCCCCCTGAATGAATGCTCCTGCTAAGCAAGGACTCTTTAGACTAAACAGGGCAAATCCACGAAGTGGCGACTTCAGGTGGTACCAAGGACTGGTGGTGGCTTCTGTGCGAGCCCAGCGGGTGCCGGTCTCCGCAACAGCCGTCTACCCTGCCCCCACACACTGCTTGGCAGCTGTCACACATCAAGGCATTCATCGGCTCTAGGGCAAGAATCATTCCGTTCCAACAGATGGACAGGAACCTAACCAGACCATAAACCATGTATGTGCCGTAACTATATTTGCTAAGGGCATGATTCCCAGTGCAAAACTTGAGGAACAGCTGTCTTAGCGTGAGCTACTGTTTCTTCGTGAGATGATTGGTTACCTAATTCTGAAACAGATGACACGTATGAAGTTAGTCTTTCCATGGCTTCCCCACTACAGGCGGCCTCGTTATTTTGGGTGCAGTTTCTGTAAACAAAAGTTACTTACATGAGATTTTAAAAAACTAATGAGAGGTTTCCTTTGGCAGATTTGGCGTCATTTGTCTAAAAGGGGTTGTTATATTTTGTGTGTTTCTAGGGGATGCAGATTTCTAATTATGAGCATTTTTTAATGCTTTTTCCTTTTTAGCACTTCTGTTAAATTACTGTATAAACTACTACTTAAATGGTGTTAGCTGTACAATTCTTAAAAATACAATTATTTCGTCTTTTTGTTTCTTTCTGTCATTGTCTTCAGAAAAGATGCTTTCATTCTCCCAACATTGCTTTCCCTGTGGAACTGATGCAAATTAAAATATGAAGTATTTGTTCATTTTGCATTCTTCAGAGGGTAGCTTCTATTGGTGTACGTTTTCCTGAGCACAATCCAGCAGGCAAAGTATAAATTGCTGTAAAACTGGAAAAGTGTTTGAATGAGTAAAGCAGATGTTCTCTTAGCATGAAGCAGATGTAAAACTTCCAAGTGTCTGTCTAATAAAGTCTAGCATTTGGTTGCATACAGCTGGTGCCAAGATTACCAATTAATCATGTTTGAATGCTTTTTTACTAATTAGGACCCCCTCTGTTCTTTATACATTCTGGGTATAGTAAAGAGAGAGGTGGAACACTAAAGCTTTCTACCTTTGTACCCTGAGCAGTGTTTTGTTGTTGTTTTTTTTCCCCATCTTTGTGAGGCCAGTCTTCTTTTATCTTTAGCCCGCTTCATGTGAATGATTGATCTCGCTCTCCAGTTTGATTTGGGGATATAGGTTTGACGTTAGAATATTCCATTGAAGACAGCCGTACTTTGAACACTTTAAGGCAGCTGGAGAGAAGAAAAGGAATGTAATTAGACTTAATGGGGTTTTTTTCCCCTTATTTGCATGAACAAAAGCTAACATTTACTCAGTTAACATCATTTCACAGCCTCTGTGGCTACTTGACCAAGTAGGAGTGTGAACATTATGGAAACAAGTGATACCAGTCTAGTTTTATGTTAAGAAAAGCAATAGAGCAGTTTTTCTCAAAAATTAAAGATGAATGGATTAACGTGACTGCTAAGAATTGCCTTTACTGCTGTGAAAGATACAACACAAATCAGTAGCAAATGCAAAAGCTCAAAGAGCTCCATTGTTGTATATTGTCCTTTTTATAAAGCAGGTGCTGCTAATGAAAGTAAATTTCAGAACCTGACTGGGCCTTTTTTCCATGTTTGATTTCCCCAACATAAACCTGTTTTCTATGGAAGGAAGCTCATTATATAAGGTTTGCTACTCTGCCCCTCCCTCCCGGTTTTTTAAAAAAGAGTGAACAATGATAAACACAAGTTTGTTTCTCAAGGTCAATAATTGGATATTTATACTCAGATAACTGAGTACTTCTTGGAGTATTTTATTCGTGAATCAATTTTAATACTTTTTTTAAAGGATAGGAGAAATATTTAAAGGGTAGAAGAGATCCGTGAAATAATTTCAGGCCTGAAGATAAGTGGCATGAGTGGTTCTTTTCACGAAATGTTTATTACAGTTTGAAAAATAGTTGGAGGTAGGGGAGAAAAAACAAAGGTGTGTTAAAAGCAGCTTATCCCCTAGAATGTACCATGTTTCATGTTTAGCATCTTCCCCCAGTAAGGTTGGGTTTGTAGAATAGGGATCTGCTATGGTAGGAAAAACAGAGATGGAAATACACTTCTAGGGCCTGACTTCTTAAACACTGGTGTAAAGGAGTCTGTAATGACAAATTATCCTTTCATTCATTTATACTGTTGTATAGAGAGAGAGATATATAAATATATGTGTGTATATATATGAAATACAGTATTTAAGAATATTAATATGGTTATTCCAGAATGTCTTCCCCATCCTCACCACCAACTGCCTCCAGATTTTGTTAATGATTTAAAATTTAAATTTCATAAAAGCATCTTAAAACCAAATTGACTAATAGTTGTCACTTTGAATTTTCAGTTCTTCTAAAATTGAATACTTACTTAAAAGCAGTTTACTCTTGTATCCATTTGCCTACATGAGCATCTTTCCACTAGGGTGACACGTGGCAAACTAAAATTCACATGTAAAAAGGTTTGCCCTGTTTCACTCAGAATACCTTCTATTCTTAGAATAAATAGAAAGTTATTAATTTTATATAATACTGTTAGCTTTTAGGTAGATGTTTAATGCAATTATAGTTCTTTTCATTTGGGAGTTTTTTTTATACTGTCCCTATTTTGATTCTCACTCATATTACATAAGATTGGTGGTATTTTTTTTGTTGTTTTAATCTGTGTGAAATAAAAGAAAAATGTTAACTGTGAAACATCAACGTAAATGGAACTAGATGTCTCCATTTTGTAAAATGGTTTGTTATGGAAAGTTGTAAACATACGCAAAGGTAGAGAGAATCATATAATATACCCCTGTAATTCCCACCCAGCTTCAACAATTACCGACCTCCTACTGTTTTGGTTTGCCAAGATTTCTTAAGACTATATTTTGAGAGGTTTTTTTTTTTTCCTTTTAAGTTGTAGTTTTGGATCCTGTTTCTGCAGTGACAATAGATACTAAAACAAACAAACAAACAAAAAAACAAAAACAAAAAACTAGGTCATGTAAACCCAGTAGACCTAACTTTGTTTCAGGAAGTGGAGCGAGAAATCTCATTCAGAACAGAATGTGGGCTGTATTACTCCTACTACAAGCAAATGCTGCAGGCTCCAACCCTCATGCAAGGTAATTACAACTAATAGCTTTATGGGGATCTATTTCATCCTTTTCAATATTTCAGCCAAACCCACTTATGCACTCAAGCATTTTAAATGCTTTCTAGAACGTGTGTACTTTTTTTTTAAACTTGTGCAGTTTTGCCCCGCTCAAGTAACCAGTGTTTTGCTTTGGAAGAGGTTCTGTAATAACTAATGTAACTCTCCTCTCCTCAGCTCTGCTCCCTCCCAAAACTCATCTGTTTGCAATGTCTTGGTTCTGCTGCAGTTTTTTTCTCAAGATCGTTTTGGAAAACGTCTTCGCAAGTGAAAGGAGTATTGTCTAGAAACAGGAGGCATTTTGGTCAGACAGAAATTACGGTAGTCCTCGTCCCAGGGTCCGCATCCGGCCTTTTATTTTGCGATTGCCATTTTCCCACGTTTTCGCTGTTTGTGAGTGGTTTAGAGCCCATAACCTTTACTTTGACTCCACCAGTTGAAGCCCCAGAAAGGATCTCCTACTACTGGGTGCTTGCTGTGCTCAACACGATCGCGCACGGCAGAGAACTTTGCTGGGCTTTGCTTGGATTCGGATGCGTTTTTGGCAGGAATCCTTCGTGGGTGATATTTTGCACTTCTAATTCTATCACAGTAGGAGACATGAAGAGTTCGTAATCTTTCCTTTTGCACTCTAAGCATCAATCAGTTGGTTTCTGCGTAGATAGCCAGGTTCCCCCATACTAAGGCTATTACCTGTCTGCCTTTCACTTCCTGGTTTTAGCAGCCGTTGATGCGTATTGCCTGTATCTGTAGTTGCAAAATGACATTCTCCATTCCTCTTGTATTTGTTAGCTGGAACTCTGTTATTTAAGAAACCTTTTTCTCATCAACTGTTTGATGACCCTGAGGTACAGCTTATACAACAAAGGCAGGAGTAGGTGTTGATTTTCTTTCCCTATGTAGTCGATCCTCTTTATTCATGGACTCCGTATTTGCAAATTCACTTACTAAAACCTATGTGTAACCCCAGAATCCATACTCGTGGTGCTTTGGCGGGCATTCAGGGGCTTGTGCAGAGCAGCGAGAACGCTTAGTCACCTGGCTTGCGTGTCCCCAGCTGAGGTGGAACGAGGTGATGACTGCCATCTCGTTTCAGCTCTCCTTCTACAATGTCCTTTTCATGGTCTACCTAGGGCCGTGCTTTTTGCATTTTTCTGCTTTTTGTTGGTGATTCTGCCGTTTGAAATGGCCCCCAGCACAGTGCTAAAGTGCTGTCTGGAGTTCCCAAGTGCACGCAGGCCGGGAAGGCATACAGAGAAAACACGCGTGTTAGATAAGCTTTGTTCAGGCGTGAGGTAGAGTGCTGTTGGCCATGTGTTCAGCATTAATGAATTGCTCATATATATTAAAGAAGGTGTCTTTAAACAGAGACACGTAAATCAAGGTCATGTGTCGGTCAGTTGATGAAAATGCACGACCAGAGGCTCATAAGAACATAACCCTGTATTTCCTGCAGGGCTCAGTATTGCTAATTCAGTGTTTACTGCAACTTTATGGAACATAACTACTGAGAACAATGAGTCAGTGAGTTCTCAAAATTGTCATTTGCTTCCCTAGGATCCTCTAAAGTAGGGGTTCTTATTAAGGGGCAGTTGTGTCCCTAGGGGACACCTAGAACATCCAGATACGTTGTTGGTTGTCACAGCTGGGGTGGATTGGGGAGGATTGTGCTACTGGAATGGGCAGAGGTGAGGGATGTTGCTAAACATCCTACAATGTCTCAACAACAAAGAATTATCAGGCCTCATATGTCAAAATACCAGAGTTGAGAAACTCTGCTCTTAAAGATGAATAATGGGTATTTTCTTTCGAATTATTACCATTATTATCTCAGTGGTTCTTCTGTTTCACTTCCTCTAAGTCGTTTGTTAAGATCTTCCTTCTAGAAAATTTCAAACATATAAAAGGGTAGAGAGAATCCTCTGGTGGATTTTCACATGTCTATCACCAGCTAACACAGTTACCAACTCATAACCAATCTTGTCTCCTTTCTATACCCCATTTTCAAACTGGATGATTTTGGAGAAACTCCAAGACATCATATTTCTGCATTTGTAAATATATCAGTATATTTCTCTAAAGGATGGTAACCCCTTTTCTAAATATTACCACATTGCTATTATCACACTTAAAGCACAATTAGGAGATTTCTTACTATCAAATATCTAGTCAGTGTTGTCATTTTTCTGATTGTCTTCCAGAGTTTTAATATGGTTTTTGAGATCCAAATAAAGTCCACACATTGCAATCATTTCCTCTTTTTTTTTGTTTTAAGATTTTATTTTTAAGTACTCTCTACACCCACATGGGGCTCGAACTCACAACTCCAAGATCAAGAGTTACTTGCTCTACCGGCTGAGCCAGCCAGGCACCCCTCTCTCTGTTTCTTTTAATCTGTAGATTTCCTTCCATCTTCTTTTCTTCAGTTTTTTTGTTGAAAACACAGACTCATTTGTCTGATAGAGTTTTTCACTTTCTGGATATTGCTGGAGCCCCATGGTGTCATTTTCATGATTCTCTGTTGCCTGCATCTCCTATTAATTGGTAGTTAGATCTAGAGACTTGCTCAGGTCTAGGTTCTGTTTTAACAAGAGTACTTCCTATATGGTGGTGTACAGTTCCACACTGGGCACATGATGTGCACTGTCTCTTTTAGGGTCGAGACTGATCCATTAATAAGTTTCAATTAGCCTTTCATCTAATGGGTTAGCACCATTGGTGATCATTACCTGAATCTGTTAATTTCATAAGGACTATAAAATAGAGGACGTTGTCAGACTTCTTAATTTTTTTCCAAGCTGACAGGTGAGAAATGGTATCTCAGTGTAGTTTTAATTTGCACTTCCCGTAGGAGCGAAGTTGAGCATCTTTTCATATGTGTAAGGACTGTATGCATGTTTTCTTCTGTGATCCATCTCTTCAAACCTTCTGTTAATTAGTTAGCTTGGTTACAGCGGCAAATGACCTCAGTGTAGCCACGGAATTCTGTAACAGCAGGCTAATTTCTTACTTTTATTATCCAGCCCCTATTTGGAACCTGCTGTTGTCATGACAAAGGGAAATAATCACAATGCTGGTGGAAACAGGCATCGTCTTTCATTAAAAGATGTCACATCCTTTCACATGCTGTTGGTCAGAGCAAGTCAGTGGCCAAACCCGGAGGCTACTTATAGCCTCATAGGAGGTACTATAGGTCTCATGGCCCTAGGGCAGAGTGGGGACATAAAATCCTCTTGGCCTAAATTTCTGTAAAAGAACATATGGTTGTTTTTTTTTTTATCATACTCACACAAGTTATAATTTACCTGTATTTGTGTAAACATGTGAATGTCCATCTAATATACAGTAAGCTCGTTGAGGGTGGGACTGTGTTTTTTGCTTACTGTCATATCCCCAACGCCTAGCACATTCTCTGGCATGCACTAAAGAATCTATGAATAGTTTTAAATGAATGAATAATTTATAATTATAATTCTTTTTTCCTGATCTTTCAAATATCAACCTTAGGTTTTCATGGCTTAATATATGATAACAAAACTGAGTCTATGAGGACAATTAACCTTCTTCAACGAATGAATATTTACCAAGAAGTTTTCCTTAGTATTTTATATAGAGTCCTGCCCATACAGGTATGTTGTGTTCTGTGACACTGAATTGTTAATACCACTCAAAAGTCAAAATCTGCTATTTTAAGTTGCAACTTTCACATATGTTATTCTGATCTTCCATTGGCTTGGTAGAAAAGCAACAAAATCTTAATTTTCTCCAGATATGTTTTGAACTTTGCTTTTTATATATGTTTTTATAAGATTTTTTCCTCCTTTTTATTTTTTTTTTAAGATTTTATTTATTTATTTGACAGAGAGAGAGAGGAAGAGAGCATAAGCAGGGGAAGCTGCAGAAGGAGAGGGAGAAGCAAACTCCCTGCAGAGCAGGGAGCCTGATGGAGGGCTCGATCCCAGGACTCTGGGACCATGACCTGAGCCGAAGGCAGAAGCTCAACTGACTGAGCCACCCAGGCGCCCCTATAAGATATTTTTTTACATATAGGTGCATCCTGGCTAATAATACATGCATGCAGCCTAGAGGCTGGTATATATTTTCATTTAGAAACATGTAATCATTTCTCCCTTTTCTTTAAATTAAAAAATTGGAAATTCGCAAATCACAGTGACCACTTCGTGTGAATGAGGCAATACTGGTCACAGTTAGATGTAAGGCTTTTCTAAAGAATGAAGCCAGAGTTCTCCAGGCCTTCCTTCCCTCTCCCACTCTGCTAGTAAGAAGAAAGGCTGCCAGCACACTTTTGCCCAGAAAGGACTGATGTAGGCTTATTGCTTGTAATTAACACCCAGTTGCTGAATATTAAATTTCCACTGTCATATTTTTTGTAATTTTTTTTTTTTTTTTTTTTTTTTTTGTAAGTAGGTTCTACACCCAAGGTGGGGCTTGAACTCTCGACCCTGGGATTAAGAGTCACATGCTCTTAGCGAATGAGCCAGCCAGGTGCCCCTCACTGTCATATTTTTTAAGTGACAATGAAAAGGTAATGAGGGCTTCCATAACAAATACTTTTTATTGTTCCTTTTTCCAGAAATACTTAGAGCCAGTTTATTTTTATATTTATACCTTGTTTGGACTGCAGGCGATCTATGTCACAGCCCTGTACATAACCAGCTGGCTCCTTAGTGGGACATGGCTCTCGGGGCTTCTAGCAGCGTTCTGGTACGTCACCAATAGGTGAGTTGCAATCAGTATCCCTTCTCCCTTCGTAAGTTGGAAGTGAAAACAAAGATTTTCACTTCACTTCCTTTGATTTCCAGTTCAGAG
Source organism: Callorhinus ursinus (assembly GCF_003265705.2). Lineage (NCBI taxonomy): Eukaryota > Metazoa > Chordata > Mammalia > Carnivora > Otariidae > Callorhinus > Callorhinus ursinus. The sequence goes on along the minus strand of NW_027397123.1, from coordinate 6,556,004 downwards.
GAAGTTGTTCGGCCACATTGGTTTGTATGGGAGTATATTCTCTTTGGTTTTCCTAGTGGTATTTACTTGTCTTATAATTAGCAAGGTAGAAAGTCCTACTTATATATATATTTCCAGCTGAGGAAGAGAACATTGAATGACACGTCAATAGAATCATCATAATAATTCCAGTGCTATTACCAGTTGGATGTGTGGTCAGTATTTCTCTGGCCACATGTCTCCTCTCTTAAAGACGTTTAATAGTATCCTTACCGTCAACCTTGATAGGGTTGTGTGTGGCTCATAATCAGCAAAGCATAAAGCACTGTACAAATGTAAGGAGGTTCTTACATTATTTAGTTAATATTTATTATTCTAAATACTAGAGGATGAAATAGCATTTTTTTAATTTTTTTATTGTTATGTTAATCACCATATATTACATAATTTGTTTTGGTGTAGTGTTCCATGATTCATTGTTTGTTCGTAACACCCAGTGCTCCATGCAGAATGTGCCCTCTTTAATACCCATCACCAGGCTAACCCATCTCCCTACCCTCCTCCCCTCTAGGAACCTCAGTTTGTTTTTCAGAGTCCATCATCTCTCCTGGTTCGTCTCCCCCTCTGACTTACTCCCCTTCATTCTTCCTCTCCTGCTATCTTCTTCTTTTTCTTTTTTTTTTCTTAAAATATGTTGCGTTATTTGTTTCAGAAGTACAGATCTATGATTCAACAGTCTTACACAATTCACAGCGCTCACCATAGCACATATCTTCCCCAATGTCTATCACCCAGCCACCCCATCCCTCCCACCCCCGACCACTCCAGCAACCCTCAGTTTGTTCCTGAGATTAAGAATTCCTCATATCAGTGAGGTCATATGATACATGTCTTTCTCTGATTGACTTAGGATGAAATAGCATTTTTTAAAAGATTTTACTGATTTATTTGAGGGAGGGAGCGAGCATGAGAGGGGGAAAGGGCAGAGGGAGAAGGAGAAGCAGACTCCCCACTGAGCAAGGAGCCCAACATGGGGCTTGACCCCAGAACCCCGGGATCATGACCTGAGCCAAAGGCAGACGTTTAACCAACTGAGCCACCCGAGCACCCTGAAATAGCATTTTTTGAAAAACATAGTCAAGATACATTGAATTATTGCTTGACCTACAGTAGCAACACCAGGATTCAGTAGGAGTCTTAAAACTTCAGCGCCAAGTTCTAATATTGATTTTATTTTATAATCCTAAGCAAATTACTTCTTATTATAACCTTATTGAGTGCTGCTTTATGCTAACCACTTTAAAAATGCTTTATATATATTCTTTTAACAATCATATAGGATAGATATTATGACCATTTTAGAGATGATGAATTTTTTTTAATAAAAGATTTTATTTATTTGAGAGAGAATGAACATCAACAGCATGGAGGGGCAGAGGGAGAGGGAGAAGCAGGCTTCCCGCTGAGCAGGGAGCCCACTGAGGGGCTCTATCCCAGGACCCTGAGATCATGACCTGAGCCAAAGACAGTTGCTTAACCACTTGAGCCACCCAGGTGCCCCAGAGAGATGAGGAAATTAAAGCTTAAAAGGTTAAGTTTTATATATATGTATATGTATTATGTGTATATATACACACATACACATACACACACTTAAAAATACATATTACTTAAAAAGTAAACGTGTGTGTATGTATATATAGATAAAGTCATACACACACACATACACACACGGCCCCAGCTTAGTCTCCATCAGAATTCAAACACAGAGTATGAAAACACTATTATGCTACCTCTTAACATTTTAACATAGTATTCTTGCTAAGAGTAAATGAAGCCTACTTAAGATTCTCTCTCTCCCTTTGCCCCCCCCCAAAAAACAAAAACATTCTTTAAAAAAAAAAAAAAGAGTAAATGAAAGTCAATTTTGTTGTTCTATCAAGAGGAAAGAGAAGACATTTATTGAATGCCTAGTCTGTGTGAGGATGCTTCTTTTTTTTTTTTTTAAAGATTTTATTTATTTATTAGAGAGAGAGAATGAGAGATAGAAAGCACGAGAAGGAAGAGGGTCAGAGGGAGAAGCAGACTCCCCGCTGAGCAGGGAGCCCGATGCGGGACTCGATCCCGGGACTCCAGGATCATGACCTGAGCCGAAGGCAGTCGCTTAACCAACTGAGCCACCCAGGCGCCCTGTGTGAGGATGCTTCTTGGTACTGGGTGTACAAAGGTGAAAACTTAGCTATACTTACCGTCTGATGGTTCACGTTCCAGAGGGACAAGACGCTTTTACAAATAATTCCAATGACAAATTTAAGATTCAGATTTAAGCACCAAAGAAATAGAGAGAGGGAGAATGCGACACGCTGCCAGTGTGCACTGATGAACTTTTAGGGAAATAAAAGTTGGAGGCAGTTAGGCATGAGTGCATAGTCCTGGGTTTTGGAGTCACCCTCCCAGGCTTGGAGGCCAGTCCTACCCCTTGCTAGCTGCATACCTGTCAACGGAGCGCTTAAGTTTTCCCAGTGCAACTTGGTGGTACAGGGATGATAATGGCAAGGACAAATCATTGTTGTTGAGAACTGATAACCAGAATCTTAAGTGTATTTAATGTCCTACATCTTTCACTGTAGGAAATCTTTTCAGGTGATTATAGTAAAAATTATTCCTGTGGCCGTTTGTGTTTTCTCTGTGCAGAATAGATACCACAAGAGTTGAGTTTACCATCCCGCTGAGGGAGAATTGGGCTCTGCCATTCTTTGCAATTCAGATAGCAGCAATAACATATTTCCTGCGACCAAACTTGCAGCCTCTTTCTGAGGTAAGTTTTGGTAATACCTTACATATTTTTTAATTCTCCAGTTTTTTTGAAGAAGCTTCAGAAAATATGATGTGCATGATGTCCCATCGTGTGTGAATAGTTCTCACTCCATGACCAGTTTTTTAACTTGAGTTAAATTAAATTTTCCCTTTCTGAGCCCTTTCCTACTTTGCAAAGTAAATGTTTTCATTTTTGATGTTAAAATGTACCCTACATCATCTGCCCTCAAATAGTTGCAGCAAGCCCACACACAATTTCTGCGAAACTGTCAGAATCCTTAAGCCATTGCCCTTGAGATGTGACTTGGTGCATTATCGCCTCCATAATACTGTGGAGTACACATACCTTATGTGAATATTTATATGCCCAGTGTCACTTTAGGATATTTAGAGCTTAAATAACAAATGCAAGGGTTTTCAGAGCCACAGTTTATGGTTTTTCTATTTGGTTTATAGAGATATTGGCTGATCTTGAGGAAACTTGTCGGCAGGGCTCTTTATTACTAGAGACGTGGAAATTACACAGAGGTTTTCTTTTTACAGAGGCTGACACTTCTTGCCATTTTCATATCAACTTTTCTCTTTAGTCTGACATGGCAATTTAATCAATTTATGATGCTGATGCAAGCATTAGTGCTGTTCACACTGGACTCCTTGGACATGTTGCCGGCGGTGAAGGTAAACTTCGCTCTTTTCTCTCCCTTGAGGTAGCCGCCGTTTAGCAGTTTAGATGACAGAACGAGTTCAAAATGTGCACATGCTTAACAATCAAGTCGAAGCTGCTTCTGAGTTCTAATGTAAATACGCTGTGGTCAATTGTGGTTCAGTAATCTGTGCAGCCTAGACTGACCATCTAAACTTTTATTCTGTTTATCCTACAGTAAAAGATGGATTTAGCACAAATGTCTAGATCAGTTGTCCTTTACAGAGATGACTTAAATTTTAAAATATAAGATAGCTAAAATGTCTTATTATGTAGTGCTTTTGTCCCCCAAAGAGATCAGTGGGCATACAACACCCTTTTCATGGTAACATTGATCAAGTATGAGGTGGGACTCCCCATTGCCTGACCAAAGGCCACACATGGGACAGGGCCTTTTTTTTTTTTTTAAGATTTTACTTATTTATCTGACAGAGAGAGCACACGCATGGGCGCACAAGCAGGGGGAGCAGCAGGCAAAGGGAGAGGGACAAGCAGGCTCCACTGAACAGAGAGCCTGACATGGTGCCCGATCCCAGGACCCCGGGATCATGACCTGAGCCAAGGGCAGCTGCTTAACCGACTGAGCCACCCAGGCGCCCCCTATGGGACAGCGCCATTTTAAGGAAGCCGTTGTTTGTTCATGGTGTGTGACAACCATGTGTGCTGCTATCATTTCATGGCAAGGGGTCTTTCACATGCAGAAATGTGTTTTAATGTATTGTGGATGTTGTAAAAACTCTTCATTGTTACTATTCTAAAGTAACTTAAGTATTTCCCAGTATCGTAAAATATTCTCATTCTAAGGCAGCAAGGTCGTGTAATACAGAAGAGTCACATTCATTTATTCCGTGTCAAAAGAGATGCAGCAATCTTTAGAGAATGGCTGAATCTGAATTAGGAAACCTTAAAGGCCACCAGCAAGTATGCGTTGTCCATCTGGCAGGCAGTGGACAGGCACGACAGAGATCGCCACCTGTGTGAGACATCGTGTGTGTGCTATGGTGGGAAGTAAAGATGTGGACAGCTAGGACGAGATGTCCGTATGTCTGGAGAGGTTAATTTGTAGTACCAGGAAGTGCTAGAGATCTAAGAAGGTTCGTTGTAGGCTAGAAAGGTTTCACAGAAGTGGGAGGCTGAAGCTGGGCCACAGATGAGAAGAGGGAGTGCTGAGGGTGGGGTCAGGATATGAAGGTAAAATACAGGAAGGAAAGCAAGTAGACAGAGCAGAGGAAAGTGTGTGTGTGTGTGTGTGTGTGTGTGTGTGTGTGTGTGTGTGTGTGTGTGTGTAGGGCATATATATGACATTTGATAATGGTAATGGAGCTCCAGGTGCCTCAGAATGGCTCGTGTACAAATGAAGCGGAGTCTGTTTGTATTTGTTTTTCCTGTTTTGTAACCTCTTTGGACTTTGGTCATGGTGACGTAAGCTTCGGGGAAGGGATGCCTGGATGCCTTTGAATTTCTTCATGGCCTGTTCTCTGGAGCCGGTTGGTCTCCCTTTCTCTCTTTGTAAGTAATAGCCCATTTCCCCCTTTCAAGCAAGTACTTTCAAAAGAACTCTGTACGTTGTCACATAAAAAATAAATACGTTGGGCCATTTTGAAAACAACTATATAAAATTTTTGTACAGTGTAATTTCACAGAAAAGCCTAGAAATGCGTTTTCCCTTTCACTGACACTCTCACCTCTAGAGATTTAGCCTAAGGAAATAATCAAGCATGTTCATGTTAGTTGTACTTATAATAAGAAAAAGCTAGCTGGAAAAAACCTAAGTCAATAACAATAGGGTATTGTTAAATAAATATGGTATATCAGTGTAACAGTATTATATAACCATTATTTTCCCTCTCTCTTTTTTTTAAATTTTTTATTGTTATGTTAATCACCATACATTACAACATTAGTTCTTAATGTAGTGTTACATGATTCATTGTTTGTGCATAATACCCAGTGCTGCACACAGAACGTGCCCTCTTAAATACCCATCACCAGGCTAGCCCATCCCCCACCCCCCTCCCCTCTAGAACACTCAGTTTGTTTTTCAGAGTCCATCATCTCTCATGCTTCGTCTTCCCCTTCAATTTCCCCCCCTTCATTCTTCCCATCCTGCTATCTTCTTTTTTTTTTTTTCTTAACATATATTGCATTATTTCTTTCAGAGGTACAGATCTGTGATTCAGCAGTCTTGCACAATTCACAGCACTCACCATAGCATATACCCTCCCCAATGTCTATCACCCAGCCACCCCCTCCCTCCCACCCCCCACCACTCCAGCAACCCTCAGTTTGTTTCCTGAGATTGAGAATTCCTCATATCAGTGAGGTCATAGGATACATGTCTTTCTCTGATTGACTTATTTCGCTCAGCATAACACCCTCCAGTTCCATCCATGTCATTGCAAATGGCAAGATCTCATTCCTTTTGATGGCTGCATAATATTCCATTGTGTATATATACCACATCTTCTTTATCCATTCATCTGTCGATGGACATCTTGGCTCTTTCCACAGTTTGGCTATTGTGGACATTGCTGCTATAAACATTGGGGTGCACGTACCCCTTCGGGTCCCTACATTTGTATCTTTGGGGTAAATACCCAGGAGTGCAATTGCTAATCATATGGTAGCTCTATTTTCAACTTTTTAAGGAACCTCCATACTGTTTTTCAGAGTGGTTGCACCAGCTTGCATTCCCACCAACAGTGTAGGAGGGTTCCCCTTTCTCTGCATCCCCGCCAACATCTGTTGTTCCCTGACTTGTTAATTGTAGCCATTCTGACGGGTGTGAGGTGGTATCTCATTGAGGTTTTGATTTGGATTTCCCTGATGCCGAGCGATGTTGAGCACTTTTTCATGTGTCTGTTGGCCATTTGGATGTCTTCTTTGGAAAAATGTCTGTTCATGTCTTCTGCCCATTTCTTGATTGGATTTATTTGTTCTTTGGGTGTTGAGTTTGATAAGTTCTTTATAGATTTTGGATACTAGCCCTTTATCTGATATGTCATTTGCAAATATCTTCTCCCATTCTGTCGGTTGTCTTTTCGGTTTGTTGACTGTTTCTTTTGCTGTGCAAAAGCTTTTTATCTTGATAAAATCCCAATAGTTCATTTTTGCCCTTCCTTCTCTTGCCTTTGGCGATGTTTCTAGGAAGAAGTTGCTGCGGCTGAGGTCGAAGAGGTTGCTGCCTGTGTTCTCCTTTAGCATTTTGATGGACCTCTGTCTCACATTTAGGTCTTTCAACCATTTGGAGTCTATTTTTGTGTGTGGTGTAAGGAAATGGTCCAGTTTCATTCTTCTGCATGTGGCTGTCCAGTTTTCCCAACACCATTTGTTGAAGAGACTGTCTTTTTGCCATTGGACATTCTTTCCTGCTTTGTCAAAGATGAGTTGACCATAGAGTTGAGGGTCCATTTCTGGGCTCTCTATTCTGTTCCATTGATCTATGTGTCTGTTTTTGTGCCAGTACCATACTGTCTTGATGACAGCTTTGTAATAGAGCTGGAAGTGCGGAATTGTGATGCCGCCAGCTTTGCTTTTCTTTTTCAACATTCCTCTGGCTATTCGGGGTCTCTTCTGGTTCCAAACAAATTTTAGGATTATTTGTTCCATTTCTTTGAAAAAAGGGGATGGTATTTTGATGGGGATTGCTTTGAAAGTGTAGATTGCTCTAGATAGCATTGACATCTTCACAATGTTTGTTCTTCCAGTCCATGAGCATGGAAAGTTTTTCCATTTCTTTGTGACTTCCTCAATTTCTTTCAGGAGTATTTTATAGTTTTCTGAGTACAGATCCTTTGCCTCTTTGGTTAGATTTATTCCTAGGTATCTTATGGTTTTGGGTGCAATTGTAAATGGGATCGACTCCTTAATTCTCTTTCTTCTGTCTTGTTGTTGGTGTATAGGCATGCCACTGATTTCTGTGCATTGATTTTATATCCTGCCACTTTACTGAATTCCTGTATGAGTTCTAGCAGTTTTGGGGTGGAGTCTTGGGTTTTCCACATAAAGTATCATATCATCTGTGAAGAGTGAGAGTTTGACTTCCTCCTTGCCGATTTGGATGCCTTTGATTTCTTTTTGTTGTCTGATTGCTGTGGCTAGGACTATGTTGAATAGCAGTGGTGAGAGTGGACATCCCTGCCGCATTCCTGACCTTAGGGGGAAAGCTCTCAGCTTTTCCCCATTGAGAATGATATTCGCTGTAGGTTTTTCATAGATAGCTTTTATGATATTGAGGTAGGTACCCTCTATCCCTATACTCTGAAGAGTTTTGATCAAGAAAGGATGCTGTACTTTGTCAAATGCTTTCTCTGCATCTATTGAGAGGATCATATGGTTCTTGTTCTTTCTTTTGTTAATATATTGTATCACGTTGATTGATTTGCGGATGTTGAAGCAGCCTTGCAGCCCAGGGATAAATCCCACTTGGTCTTGGTGAATAATCCTTTTAATGTACTGTTCGATCCTATTGGCTAGTACTTTGGTGAGAATTTTTGCATCCATGTTCACCAAGGATATTGGTCTGTAATTCTCCATTTTGATGGGGTCTTTGTCTGGTTTTGGGATCAAGGTAATGGTGGCCTCATAAAACGAGTTTGGAAGTTTTCCTTCCATTTCTATTTTTTGGAACAGTTTCAGGAGAATAGGTATTAATTCTTCTTGAAGTGTTTGGTAGAATTCCCCTGGGAAGCCATCTGGCCCTGGGCTTTTGTTTGTTGGGAGATTTTTGATGACTGCTTCAATTTCCTTAGTGGTTATAGCTCTGTTCAAGTTTTCTATTTCTTCCTGGTGCAATGTTGGTAGTTGATACATCTCTAGGAATGCATCCATTTCTTCCAGGTTATCTATAATTTGCTGGTATATAGTTGCTCATAATATGTTCTTATAATTGTTTGTATTTCTTTGGTGTTGGTTGTGATCTCTCCTCTTTCATTCATGATTTTGTTGATTTGGGTCATTTCTCTTTTCTTTTGGATAAGTCTGGCCAGGGGCTTATCAATCTTGTTAATTCTTTCAAAGAACCAGCTCCTAGTTTCGTTGATCTGTTCTACTGTTCTTTTGGTTTCTATTTCATGGATTTCTGCTCTGATCTTTATGATTTCTCTTCTCCTGCTGGGTTTAGGCTTTATTTGCTGTTCTTTCTCCAGCTCCTTTAGGTGTAGGGTTAGGTTGTGTATGTGAGACCTTTCTTGTTTCTTGAGGAAGGCTTGTATTGCTATATACTTTCCTCTCAGGACTGCCTTTGCTGCATCCCAAAGATTTTGAACAGTTGTGTTTTCATTTTCATTTGTTTCCATGAATTTTTTTAATTCTTCTTTAATTTCCTGGTTGACCCATTCATTATTTAGTCGGATGCTCTTTAGCCTCCATGTATTTGAGTTCTTTCCGACTTTCCTCTTGGGATTGAGTTCTAGTTTCAAAGCATTGTGGTCTGAAAATATTCAGGGAATAATCCCAGTCTTTTGGTACCGGTTGAGACCTATTTGTGACCTAGGATATGATCTATTCTGGAGAATGTTCCATGGGCACTAGAGAAGAATGTGTATTCCGTTGCTTTGGGTTGGAATGTTCTGAATATGTCTGTGAAGTCCATTTCCAGTGTGTCGTTTAAAGTCTTTATTTCCTTGTTGATCTTTTGCTTAGATGATCTGTCCATTTCAGTCAAGGGGGTGTTAAAGTCCCCCAGTATTATTGTATCGTTGTCAATGTGTTTCTTTGCTTTTGTTATTAATTGCCTTATATAATTGGCTGCTCCCATGTTCGGGGCATAGATATTTACAATTGTTAGATCTTCTTGTTGGATAGACCCTTTAAGTAGGATATAGTGTCCTTCCTCATCTCTTATTACAGTCTTTGTTTTAAAATCTAAAGTCTAATTTGTTTGATAGAAGTATTGCCACCCCAGCTTTCTTTTGGTGTCCATTAGCATGGTAAATGGTTTTCCACCCCTTCACTTTCAATATGGGGGTGTCTTTGGGTCTAAAATGAGTCTCTTGCAGACAGCATATCGATGGGTCTTGTTTTTTAATCCATTCTGATAGAGTTTGTCTTTTATTGGGGCATTTAGCCCATTTACATTCAGTGTAACTATTGAAAGATATGAATTTAGTGTCATTGTATTGCTTGTAAAGTGACTGTTACTGTATATTGTCTGTATTCCTTTCTGATCCATGCTGCTTTTAGACACTCTCTTTGCTTAGAGGACCCCTTTCGATATTTCTTGGAGGGCTGGTTTCGTGTTTGCAAATTCCTTTAGTTTTTGTTTGTCCTAGAAGATTTTTATCTCTCCTTCTATTTTCAATGACAGCCTAGCTGGATATAGTATTCTTGGCTGCATATTTTTGTCGTTCAGTGCTCTGAATATATCATGCCAGTCCCTTCTGGCCTGCCAGGTCTTTGTGGATAGGTCTGTTGCCAATCTAATCTTTCTACCATTATAGGTTACATATCTCTTCTCCCGAGCTGCTTTCAGGATTTTCTCTTTGTCTCTGAGACTTGTAAGTTTTACTCCTAGATGTCAGGGTGTTGACCTATTTTTATTGCTTTTGAGAGGGGTTCTCTGTGCCTCCTGGATTTTGATGTCTGTTTCCTTCTCCACATTAGGGAAGTACTCTGCTATAATTTGCTCCAATATACCTTCTTCCCCTCTCTCTCTTTCTTCTTCTTCTGGGATCCCAATTATTCTAATGTTGTTTTGTCTTATCGTATTGCTTATCTCTCGAATTCTGCCCTCGTGATCCTGTAGTTGTTTCTCTCTCTTTTTCTGGGCTTCTTTATTTTCCATCATTTGGTCTTCTGTATCGCTGATTCTCTCTTCTGCCTCATTTATCCTAGCAGTTAGTGCCTCCATTTTTGATTGCATGTCATTAATAGCCGTTTTGATTTCAACTTGGTTAGATTTTAGTTCTTTTATTTCTCCAGAAAGGGTTTCTCTAATAACTTCCATGCTTTTTTCTTTTTTTTTTTTTTAAAGATTTTATTTTTTATTTGAGAGAGAGAGAGAATGAGAGATAGAAAGCACAAGAGGGAAGAGGGTCAGAGGGAGAAGCAGACTCCCTGCTGAGCAGGTAGCCCGATGCGGGACTCGATCCCGGGACTCCAGGATCATGACCTGAGCCGAAGGCAGTCGCTTAACCAACTGAGCCACCCAGGCGCCCCTTCCATGCTTTTTTCAAGCCCACCTAGTATCTTTAAAATCATGATTCTGAACTCTAGGTCCGACATTGCACTAATGTCCGTATTGAGTAGGTCCCTGACAGATGGTACTACCTCTTGTTCTTTTTGTTGAGGTGATTTTTTTCGTCTTGTCATTTTGTCCAGAGGAGAATAGATGAATGAGAGAACAAAATGCTAACAGGTTAACAACGTCCCCAGAAAATATATTCTAATCAAATTAGAAAAGACCTGAAACCACGGGAAAAGAAAGGGAAAGAAAGAAAAAAGAAAGAGAAAAAAAAAGAAAAAGATAAAAACAAACAAAAACAGAACAAAACAAAACAAAACAAAAACAGAATATGATCAAATATGATCAGGCTGGTGCATAGATCAGTGCCACACTAGATTTTGGGTGTATTTTCGTCTGTTAGAAGAAAGTGCCTCCTAAAATTTTAAAGAAAGAAAGACATATATGTACAAAATAAGGGTTGACACGATGAAGTGATGGAATATGACTGTAAAGATGAAAATTGTAAAAAATTTTTAAAAAGGAATTTATAAGAAGATGTTTGAAAAAAGAAAGGATTAAAAAAAAGGAAAGAAAGAAAAAAAAGGGGCGGGAGAGAATGTGATCAGGCAGGAGACTAGAACAAAGCCATACACTAGAGATTTAGGGTATATTTTGATATGTTAGAAGACACTGTATCTCAAAATTTTAAAGAGAGAACAACTTATATATATATATATCTGCTAAAAATAAGGGTAACTACTATGAAGGGATAGAATATGACTCTAAAAATGAAAAATAAAAATGTGTTTTTAAAAAAAGGGATTGATAAGATGTTGGTTGAAAAAGGGAAAAAGAAAAATTCAAAAAAAAAAGTTAAAAAAAATTAACTTTGAAAGACTAATGAATCATGGTAAAAAAGCCATGAATTCTATGTGCAGTATTCCCCTAGCACTGGAGTTCTGCCGTTCTCATTGATCGGTAAACTTGGTCTTGGCTTGCTGGCTGTTTGTGCTGATCTTCTGGGGGAGGGGCCTGTTGCCGTGGTTCCCAAATGTCTTTGCCAGAGGCAGAATTGCCCCGCTGTGTTGCCGATCTGGGTAAGCAATCTGCTCGGGTTTGCTCTCGGGAGCTTTTGTTCCCTGCAAGCTCTCGGTACAGCTTTGGAGGATGAGAGTGAAAATGGTGGCCTCCCAATCTCTGCCCGTAGGAGCCAAGAACTCGGGGTCCCGCTCCTCAGTGCGCCCCCAGAGAAAAGCAGTCAGTCACTCCCATCTCCCCGGTCCCTGGCCGCACTCTGTGCTCACCCGGCCTATGACCGAGCGTTTCTATCTCTGGCACCCGACCCCGTGTGGAGTCTCCAAACCCAGCAGATCCCTGCGGTGCGCTCCCGTGCCGCTCCTCCCGGGGGAGGAAGGGGAGTCTCCCCAGCTCTGCCGCTTGTTGGGTCCCTGCTGGAGGAGCAGTGGCCCGACTGGGCCACCAATCACAGTTTATGGCAACCCCGAGCTGAGAGCCCGCACCTCGGCTCCATCTCTGCAGCCGGCTTCCCCGCTCTGATGCCTGGGAGCTCTGCCGCACTCAGGCACCCCCCGGTCTTTCTGTGACCCTGAGAGTCCTGAGACCACACTGTCCCACGAGGGTTCCACCCTCCGCTTAGACACTGGAGTGACATCCCTCAGTGGAGCTGACTTCTAAAAGTTCCGATTTTGTGCTCCGCGGCTCTATCACTTGCCAGAAGTGGCCGACGGAGGCCCCCTCCCCCGCCGTCTGTCCTCCTGAATATCGCCTCAGATTCACTTCTCTGCACGTCCTACCTTCCAGAAAGTGGTCGCTTTTCTGTTCAGAGAGTTGTTGCTATTCTTCTCTTCGATCTCCTGTTGAGTTCGTAGGTGTTCAGAATGGTTTGATCCCTTTCCAGCTGAATTCCTGAGACCAGATGAAATCCGGGTTTCCTACTCCTCTGCCATCTTGTTCCACCCCCTCCCTCTCTGTTTTTTAAAAGTAAAACCCATATAGGGCACCTGGGTGGCTCTGTCGGTTAAGTGTCCAATTCTTGACTTCAGGTCAGGTCATAATCTCGGGGTCATGGGATCAAGCCCAGCATTAGGCTCTGCCCTCAGCATGGAACCTGCTTGTCCTTCTCCCTCTGTCTCTCCCCCTGCTTTCACTCTCTCTCTCTCCCTGTCTCTAAAATAAATAAATAAAATCTTTAAAAACAAATAAAAATAGAAAAAAGTAAAACATATAGGGAAAGTGAGAAAAGTTTCTGAAAAGATATACATTGAAGTACTAGCAGTCAGCTGACTGTGATTGATGTGACTGATGTCCTTAAATTCCTTTTGTCCTTTAAATCTTTTAATTTTTCTGTAATGAACATGTATTATTTTTTTGTTTTCTTTTAAAATCAAAAACAATAAAAGATACTGTTGGCACACATACCCCAAAACTAAAGAATAATACAGGTGATTTATGTCATATTCAGTTCTACACTTTGTTAAACTTTCATAGTTGAAACTATGTTAATGTTAGTGATAGTAGTTGGAAGTATCAAAATTTGAGGAGGAACAGTATAATAATGAAAGAATCCTGAGTTGTAAACCCAAGCTGCTGCTATTGGGTATGAAAATAACTAGCTCTTTAAAGTGACTTAACTTCTTGGAGCCGTTGTTTCTTCATAAATTGGAATCACTGACCTCTAATCATGTCAAATGGGAGAGTCAGAATAGTTGGTATAAAAAACAGTAATGCAAATTCAGCATCTGATGTGCTGACAAGAAGCAGTATCCTCTTCAGTACATTTCATCTTTTCCTGGGTAATGGAAACTCTCTTACCATCAAAAGCTCCAGTTTCACTCAGAAATGTGTCTAAGCTTTTTAAATATAGAGCAGAATAGTAGATAGTATAAGGCATATACTTTGGCTCCGTTAAAGAATATGGAGGCTTATGAAGTTTTATTAACCCATTGTGAACATAGTAAGACACATGAATGATCACTACGTAAGAGGGAATTTTAGAGTACTCCATATGGTTCCAGACAAGATGGGGTGAATGCACTTCTCCCTGTTCCTCCTGCTTAGTACAGCTAAAAGCCTTGGACAGTGTGTATAAAACTCACAGAAGAAGATTTCAAGTGGGGAAGAAACAAAAACAGGCTGCTTAGAGCCCTGGCACCGAGAGGAAGAACACAGCAGTGAGGCCCTTAGATTTTCTTTTTGCCCCATATATTCCAGAGAAGGTGCTGGAAAAGTCAGCAACCAGGAAACACCAATGGACTCAGAAGCCCCAAGAAAAGCCAAAAGGACCAGGAAAAGGGAGGCAAGATATCTCTAGCAAGAAAGAAAACATTTGGACATTAACTGCAGTACTTCAGCCAAACAGCACAGAAAAAAATCAGTTTCACTCCCACCTCCATCGGCAGAGGGCTGGTGGGCAAGCCAGACTCCCACCCTCACCCAGCTCTACCAAGCCACTCACTTTCTGCCAGGGCCGTGTCTGAAGTCTGCCATCTCCCAGAAGCATCAGTGAGGGCCATAGGGAGAACCTTCAGCCCTCATCCAGTGGTCATGAGCTAGCCCTTCCCCCTTCCTGACAGGATGGTGTCAGGAAAAATCAACAGGGAAGCAGGGATTTTAACCACCGCTCAGAAGTAACAAGCCTCCCTCTCTCCCTTCACTCTCCCCCTCCCCCCCCACATTACAGAGTCAATGAAGGCCACGAGAAGAGCAGTTTAATGAGGCATCCTTTCCCTTCTCAGCCAGAAGCGTTGTAGGGAGCCTAAACTTTCACCATCTCCCGGCAGTGAGACACCCTTCTCCCCTGTCTCCCAAAAGTCAGTGGAGGTCCAGAGGAAAACCCAGACATCTAACCCCATCTGGAAATAAAGAAGCAGCATCCTTCTTCCCCCACTGCCACAGCACTGGTACTGTGTCAGAGGAGGCCTGCCAACACAGAAATTTTGAAAAGGTCCAGAGTCCCATAACATAATACAATGCAATTGAAGATTACTTCTTATACTAAGAACCAGAAAAATCTTCTTGAGTGAAAAGAGACAATCAACAGATGCCAACACCAACACACAGAAGTTGGATTATCTGATGAGGAATTTAAAGCAGCCATTATAAAAATTTTTCATTGAGCAATTACAGACACACTTGAAACAAATGTAAAATAGAAAAATGAGCAAATGGAAACTTGAGAGCTGAAAAACTCCAATAATGACAATTAAAAACTCAGTAGATGGGCTCAGCAGGAGAATGGAGTGGTCAGAAGAAAGAATCAGTGAACTTGAAGCTAGAACAAGTTAGAAATTACCTAATTTAAACAAGAGAAAATAGCCTGGAAAAAAAAGAACAGCACCTCGGGCACCTGTGGGACTATAACAAAAACTCTTAATATTCTTGTGATCAGAATCCCCAAAGGAGAGAGAGAGAGCATGAGGCTGAAAAAAGTATTTGAAAAAGTACTTTTTGAAGGAATGTTTGAAAACTTCCCAAATTTCACAAGAGATAGGAACTTATAGAATCAAGAAGCTGAGCTAATGTCAAACATCAGATCTACCACTGGTAATCTAGGACTTTCTAATACACAGTACTGCTCAGTTTTACATTCTGGCTGTTCACCAACAATGTTTCTTATGAATCTAGGATATAATAACATTTATAAAAACTATGCAATCTTGTTGTAACTTAAACTGTTCTCTTTTCTAGAATTATGCCTACTTGATATAAAAAGAACTGGCAGCACCAAAAAACACCATAACTCAAAAAAGGCAGACAAAAAATTTTTATTTTTTTTAAATGTATTCATGTTATCCTTAAAAAGGTCCTACAAATCAGTAAGAAAAATATTTACACCCCAGTAGGAAAGGGAGCAAAAAATACTTCCTAGAAGGAAAAGCATCAAAAAGAATAAAATACTTAGGTATAAATTGAACAAAAGAAGTGCTTATGCTTATACTCTGGAAACTACAAAACACTGAAAGTTTTAAAGACCTACATAAATTGGAAAGATATCCCATGTTTATGGATTGGAAGACTCACTATTGTTAAGATGGCAGTACTCCCTAAATTGTTGTACAGATTCAACACGATTACTCTCAGAATCCCAGGTGCATTTTTTGCAGAAATTGACAAGCTGATCTTAAAATTCATGTGGAAACTCAAGGGACCCAGAATAGCTGAAACAATCATGAAAAAGAGGAATAAATTTGGAAGACTCCCACTTTCCAATTTCAGAACTTACTTCCAAGCTATAGTAATCAAGACAGTGTGATACTAGTAGAAGGATGGACATAAATCAATGGAATAAAATTGAGAGACCAGAAATAAATCTTCAGAAATAAACAGTCAATTTGATTTTCAACAAGGATGCCAAGATAATTATGGGGAAAGAATAATCTTTCCAACAAATGGTGCTGGGATAACTAGATATCTACATGTGAAAGAATGAAGTTGGACTCTTCTCTCTCAGCATACATAATAATTAACTCAAAATAGATCATAGACCTAGTTGTAAGAGCTAAAACACATTAATTTTTTTAACTAAAAAACATTTAGAAGACAGGAATAATTTTTCATGACCTTGGAGTAGGCCAAGCCTTTTTGTAAGGATCCAGCACCAAAAGCACAAGTGACTAAAGAAAAAATAGATGAATTGGACTTCATCAAAATTTAAAACTTTTGTGCTTCAAAATATACCATCAAAGTGAAAAGACAACTCACAAAATGGGAGAGGATATTTGCAAATCCTATATCTGATAAGGCAGTTCCAGAATATATAAAGAACTCTTACAACTCTTTCAACAATAAAATATGGGCGGAAGATTGGGTAGGCATGTCTCCAGAGAACATATGCAAATGTCCAACAAGCACATGAAAATATGCTCAGCCTCATTACTCATTAGGGAAACACAAATCAAAACCAAAATAAGATACCATTACCTTCCCCCCACCTCAGATGTCTAAAATCTAAAAACAACAACAAAGACAGATAACAAATTTTGGCAAGGATATGAAGAGTTGGAACTCTCCTACATTGCTGGTGGGATTACAGGATGGTGCAGCCATTTTGGAAAACAATTTAGCATCTCCTCATGTGTTAAACATAGAGTTACCATGTGATCCAGCATTCCACTGCCATGTACATACCCACGAAACACGAAGACATATCCACATAAAAATTTGTACATGGATGTTTATAGCATCATGATTCATAATGGCCAGAAAGTGGAACCCACCCAAATGCCCATCACCTGATGATTGGCAGGGTGTTGCGGAAATGATGAGGATGTCTTAAAATTAGATTCTGGTGATATTTGCTCAACTCTATTAATACTAAAATTCATGAATTGTACACTTTAAATAGGTGATTTTGTGCTATATGAATTATATCTCAATAAAGCTATTAAGAAAGAAAAGCTATTTCTTCACTAACCAGTAATTGTACTTTTAGGAAATCTATCCTAAGGAAATGCATTCATTCGTTTGTTCCTCCCGTATTTATTTAGCCACACTGTTCTAGTGGGTGTTGTTTTAGGTGCGAGGCTTACAACAATGAACAAGGTTAAGGAGCGACAGTAGTCCCCACCCTCACCCCCCCACACACCTTATCCAAGTTTCAGTTACGTGCAGTCAGCCATGGTGAGCAGCTGATAATCCACCTTCTGACGTGCGGTCAGTAGCGGCCTAACACTGCGTCACCACGGCACTGGCACTCACCGCCCTTCATTTTATTCCTTAGCTATCTAACCATGTCCCATCATCCTCCGCAGAAGGGTGAGTACAGTAGAAGATATTTTGAGAGAGACCACATTCACATAAATTTTGTACAGTATATGGTTATAATTGTTCTATTACTGGTTATCGTTAACCCCTTACTGTGCCTCATTTATAAATGGAACTTTATCATAGGTATGTATACTGTGTACAGGGTTCAGTACTCTCCGTGGTTTCAGGCATCCACTGAGGGTCTTGGAACATATCCCTGGCAGATAAGCTGAATGAGTGTAACCAGATACAATGATCTGAGGGTTTTTTTAAAAGGATGTTCATAACATTAATTTTAATAATGATAAAAAGCTGGAAACAATCCACTGGCAGACAAATTGTGGCATATGGTAGAATGTTATATAGCCGTTTAAAATTAAGTTTTCACAGAATAGTCATTGATGTGAGAAAATGATACAATATATTGTGAAATAAGTAAATGCTATATGAAATATCATACACCACTATGAAATCAATATTATTTCTGTAGGTAATGGTGTTGGATTTTGATTTTAGAGCCCACCTTTCTATCCCATTATTGTTTCTTTTTATGTTTTCCTGGATTTTCTAAATCTCCTACAATAAAATACTGTATAATCCTAACATCCAAGTTTCTGTTAACACCAACCAAAAGCACTGAACCATTGCAGGCCATGCCTTTAAATGCTTGACATAGGTTTGTTTCCTTTGAGGTGAAGAAAACAAAACTAGGAGGGAAATCTGATTTGCTGCTGAATAAAAGCAGAATTTTTCATATGCCAATAAGAATATGGAATTGTCCAACTTTAAAGAGGAGACCAAGTATCAAGTCTTGGGGTGCCTGGGTTGCTCAGTCTTTTAGGCGTCCAACTCTTGATTTTGGCTCAGGTCATGATCTCGGGGTCCTGGGATCGAGCCCCACCTCTAGCTCCACCCTCAGCAGGGAGTCTGCTTGAGGATTCTCTCAGTCCCTTTCCCCCGCCCACACACTCCCGCGTTCTCACTCTCAAGTAAATACATAAATCTTTAAAAAGTAAAAAGAAAGTATCAACTCTTTATTAGAGACTGTCGTTTTTTCTTTGTGGCATATTTTCTGTGTTCAAGTTGGTTGAGTTTTGCATCTTTCAATATCAACCTGTCAGCAGTCCTTCTACACCAAGAGCTGTCTTTAGTGAGTGCTCATTATATGCTAGGCTTTTAAAAATATCACCACATCCGGTCCTTAGGCCAGGCCATTATGGCAGCTCTGAAGACGGTGTCATCATCCCTCTTCTACATGAACTGCGTCCAGGCCATTAAGGTCCCATAGCTGGTTTATGTCAGAATCGGGGCTGTAGCGCAGGTGCTGTTCACCTCAGGGCTTGTGTTCTCAACCGTGGCACTGTGCCGCCTGCCTCAGAGCCAAGAGGCAGAGGGTCGAAGGCCTCACTCCGGGAGGAGCTGTCTGTCTAATGGAATTCAGCACACACAGAAAATGAAGCAGTAAAGGACACAGGCCTCAAGTGCAGAACATTCAGAAATAACAGAAGATGAGAAAATACTGTAGACAGTAACTGTAAAAGAATTTAGAAGAAAATGGAAGGCTGCAGATCACATTTGCCTGTTTCCAGAATATATTTATGCCATTGTTTGCTTCCTGTACTTCAGTTTTTCTGTTTGTTTCCGCCTTAATTAACATTACAAAGTTTAAAGTGCTGTATATTTAAAAGGTAAAGAGGATGTAAATGATTTCATTTGGGGGACTTTTTTTTAGACTGAACTACTTGAAGCTAGGTGTGTTGTTTGTAACTCGAAATGTTATCCAGCCAGTGGCCAACATGTCAGCATGCGGTAGTCTCTTGATAAAACCCATTTCACCATCTGATCTTTGCTTGTTGCAGGCGACGTGGCTATACGGCATCCAAATGACAGGTTTGCTCCTGGTCTGCATCCTTCAGTTTTTTAATTCTATGATTCTTGGATCATTGCTTATCAGTTTTAACCTTTCTGTATTAATTGCAAGAAAGCTTCAGGTAGGACATTTTTGTGTCCTTAAAGAAAACTTTTTTTTTTTTAATTGTGCGGTTGGTTGGGCCTTGTTTTCATACAGCACACAAAGGAAGATGCCTGAGCAAATGCCCACTGAAGAGCACTGAGGGCATTATTTAGGTGTTTTGTGGGGTGGGGGAGTTACATGCATGGTATAGCATTTCTGTTTTCTAGCTTTCTGATGTGCCATCCCTTTGTTTTGACATGTTTCTTTTCTTAGAGAATTGGAATCTTAGTTCAGGGATTAGCCAAAGATGCTTATTTGAATGCCATTGATAGAAAATTGAAATAAAAGAGCAAAAATCTTTAACTTTTTTTGTGTGTGAATGAAGAGTAAGAAGAACCTGTGGCTTGGGGAAATATGTTCGCCACAGTGCCTTTCAAGTCGGTGGACACCGTATTACTGATGCAGTAGCAATGCTCTTTACCCCAATGTTCCATACCATGGTATTGATTTGTAAGTGAATTAAAATTAACTCAGAATTTTGAGAATCCAAAGACATACATTTAGAACTATGGGGACATTTCCTAGAGTATCACGTTTGAAAACATTGGCCTGATCTTTTGGCTTAATTCAGTAATTCACATTTCTTAAAGTTACATGAGATTTAATTAAGAGTCCATTGTTCTTCTTCATACAGTGTCACAAAGCCTGTTTTCTTTCTCAAGAGCATATGAGAAACATTTCTCATAAACACTTTTATATCAAGAAGCTGTTTTACTTTCTGCTTTGGGAAGAATAAATCCTTTTTCTCTGGAGTGAGAGCTGTCATGGACAAGCTGTCCCGACTTTTAATTCATCCTTCTAACTTTACTTATAAACATGCGTGTGGAACTCTTTAGATATTATATTTGATAATCTGTAAAGTTATCTAAGGGTTATAAGAAAACTATTACATATCAAAGAACACAGTTTACCTTTTTTTATACTGATAGGTCTTTTATTTAATTGGGTTATGGCCATGTCTGTGCTACATGAATTAAGGGATCAATGATCACAGGATTTGTTCAGTCAGTGTATTTTGAGTACCTTCTGGCAGACTCCATACTCTGGTTGCAAAGGTCTGAAGGAAAAAAAAACAACACTAGGACAGTTTTCTGATCTTATGAAGCTTGTTGTTAAGGAATTCATTTACCCTTATATTAGAAATTTACAAATATTAAGACATTGTAACCTCATAAAAACTAGGTTATATTTTCCACATATTTTTCTCTATGTTGCATGATCTAATGTTTTAAATCCTTAAGTAATCTCATCTTAAATGTTTATGAAATAACTTAAGAATTAAAACTCAACTCTCTTATTTCTAGAAGAATCTGAAGACTGGAAGCTTTCTTAATAGGCTTGGGAAACTATTGTTACATTTATTTGCGGTTTTATGTTTGACACTTTTTCTCAACAACATTATTAAGGTAGGTTAATAAAATGACCTTTAATTTACATTACTACAGAATTACCAGGTTTACTTGTAACAAGCTCAGCTTTAACTTTGTTTCAGTAACAGTTGTCTTCTTGATTTTTTTAGTCACTGATTTCCATTTACTCTTGTTAAAGATTTTTTTATCCATTTACTTGATAGAGGGAGCATGAGTGGAGGGGGGAGAAGCAGTTTCCTCATTGAGTACAGAACCTGACATGGGGCTCGATCCCAGGACCCTGGATCATGACCTGAGCCAAAGGCAGACGCTTAACTGACTGAGCCACCCAGGTGCCCCTGTTCACTCTCTAAAATAGTCTAACTTGAACTCACTTTTTGACTTATTAAACTTTGTAAAAGCTCAACTTTAAAAGCATTAAACAAGTGTTTCTCTAAAGTTAAAAAATTCTTTTTAGAGAGCGTTTTCATATACTGTGGTACAAAAAAAAAAAAAAAAAGACATTCTTTTTATTGGCTTAAGTTAAATAAACTGGCAGGGCACCTGGCTGGCTCAGTTGGTGGAGCATGTGACTTTTGGTCTCAGGGTTGTCAGTTGGAGCCCCACGTTGGGTGTGGAGATTACTTTGAAAAAAGAGATAAGTAAACTGACTTTACTATCAGAAGCACAGTGATTTGTTAAGATGATTTTGCCCCTCCTAGAAGGCTGGTTTCAGGACGGGAGACATCTGCATGGACCTGACAGACTCCTTCTCTTCCGTAAGAGAATGGCAGTCCCGCTTCCCGTCTGTATGACTATCAAAGACTCTCATCCAGCTGCATTGAACACTTCCACTCCGGGTCCTCGTCCCTGTGTTCTTAAACCCCATAGAGTTCAGTACTTATCAAAAGCTTATTTGAGCTGAGCAATCAGCATTTCTGAAGCATTGGCTGAAAGATACGCAGTTCATCCATTCCCCCACTCTAGATGTTCAGTGATCTGTGCCTGGATTAAGTCAGTGGAGAGCTGCCTGCCTGGACCATTGATTCTTGACTTCCCGAAGAGTAACATCTATTGAATTGTACTTGATGTCTTGCCAACTACGTACAATGAGAGGCATTAGAAAAAATCTTCTTTGAGATTCCTGCTGTTTTTACTGTACCCATGGGGAAAATTTCTCTTGAGTCTCAGTTCTAGGAGTGTTAGGACCTCTTTTGAGCAACTGGTTTGTTTTCATCTTAGAACCTGTGCTTTTATCTCCCTCTGCATTTGCTACTTGAATATGTAAGCCCAAATTTGTGGCTCATCTCTAGCGAATATATTTTATGTACTAACCTCACTTCCCGGATTCATCTTCTTTTCTATCTTCATTTTCCTTCTGACAGGATTTCTTCACCCATTTATGTTGGATGGATTTTTATAAGTCATATATTAAAAATAAGTATTATAATCATTAATGGTGCGCACTGGCATTTGTCAGTTCCCCCGGAGGGCCACCAAAGGGCGTCGATTGTCTTTATGTGGCTGAGTCTTGTATCAGTTGTGTTTGCAGACAGAAATCCCAAAGCCAGACAGGCCCTGTGGGCTCTGTATCTGTGTGAGGTTTCAGATCATCATATGATGGGTTTTCTGATCAAAAAATGTGTACTCCTACTGGGCTTCAGCCCTTTCCCTCACTGAGACCAAAGAAGCTCATCTTTTATCTATTTTACATGTTGAACTTACATGTAAGATGGTTTGAAAAAATGATTCTGCGAAAAACAAAAAAAAGGAACAGAGGGAGCTTGAAAGTCCCTGTGTTAGAATTCTTCAGTTCTAACAACTCTTGAGAATATTTGCTAATTTTATAAACCCATGTGCACACAATCCTATGAAACTGGACACTGAATATATGTATTCAATGGGAAATTACCAGGAAACCACGCATAAGGCACGAATAACAACTTTCATTTTCTCCCTCCCTGATAGAAACTTCTTAATCTGAAGTCAGACGAACACATATTTAAATTTCTGAAGGCAAAATTTGGGTTTGGAGCAACAAGGTATGACTGAATTTAAAATTTGTGTTTGCTTTTTTATATTAAATCAGCAGGGACTTTAAAACTTAAGTTATCATTATGCCTTCAACTATTAATTCCAGGCTCATTTTGAGGAAGAATTTGTGGTTTACTTATCTTGTACTGAATTTAATACTTGGCTTTCTTTTCATTTGTTCCCTAGAGATTTTGATGCAAATCTGTATCTGTGTGAAGAAGCGTTTGGCCTCTTACCTTTTAATACATTTGGAAGGCTTTCAGATACTCTCCTTTTTTATGCTTACATATTTGTTCTGTCCATCACAGTGATGGCAGCCTTAGCGGTCGCCTTCCATAATCTCAGGTATGGCATGTTTCAGAAACCTATCCTGTGCTTTAATGAACTTGTTCTGTGTTGCAGAAAAACTACACAGTTGAAATTCAAAATGTCAGATACAGACAGGGTAGCTCAAAGGGGGATCATAACCAGATTAGAAGGGATGCCACACTCAGTAGTTGAGGATCAACCAGCTAAGAGACAGCAAAAAGCAGGCAAGGCAGTAAAGACTGGTCTGGGAACAAGGTCCTCTGTGAGCCAGCTCTGCATTGCCCTTATTATGGAATGGGGATACTCAGAGGACTTACTCTGCAGGGTTTTATGGGGAATAAATAAGTTAAAACAATAGTACTTAGAATGCTGCCTCACTTCTTGGAACATTTTGTAGATTTTATTAGCCGTCATTAGCTGGTGTTATTACTCATAGTCTCTGTTTTGTTCTCATTATTAGTTTCCTGTTGTTTTTCTACCTTTCTTCTAGCTGCCATTTTTATTGCTCCTAAAATATCAAGAGTTAACTATTTTTTGTTTTGTTGCATCTTGCTATAAGGGGCTTATAAAGTTGTAGCGGACCATAACTATTAGCATCCGCCAAAGTCTTCAGTAATAATTGACTATGTCTAAAAAACTTAATGTGTCTACTAATCTGCTAAAAGAAAGAGTGAGGGAGTATAAAGACTTTTTTAAAGCTTGTAGAATGTCTACCTACAAAGCTGATGGAGTTTTTGCATTTACTATCCATGTTCAATTGAGAGAAAATTAAGTGCAAGAAATTGAAGCTACTGTCATTTGTGAAAACTTAATGAAGTTCAGAAGGAAGCCCTTTTCTCTGTAGTTTTCCTGCCAGTTAAGGTGCTGGTGAGCTGTGATTCGCAGCCACCAGAGAGCTGTGCTGGGAAAGGGCATTAAAATGAGTCCAGATCAGTTGAGATGTTTTATGATTATTAAGAGTGAAGCCACATTGAACCATGAAAATATTTCATTGACTATAAACTATTTTAGTATCTTTCAAAAGTGTTCTTAGCCGGATATCTAGCCCAAGATAAAGTTTAGCCCTGTGAAAATAGATGGAGATTATTCTAGACAGTGTAATTTAATATTATTCCAGACACGCCAAGTGTCGACAGGACTCTAGACTGCATGCAAAGCAGGAAGTTCAGTTGGCCTGCAGTATTTTGTGAAAATGTCTGCCATGCTCAGTGTGAATCTATGAGCCATCTCTGCAAGCCGACTTGATGTATGAATGTAGGTAAAGATTTTAGAGCATCCTCATCTACCAGGTAGGGGTATTAGAACCTTACTAAAGAAAAACATTACATTAATTAAAGTAATACAAGAATTATAGTATCTTAATATTAAATAACTTTTAAGTAATTTGAAGGATATTTTATCAATGCCAAGTATTTGAAGTATTTCTACCAGTTTAGTACTGGGAAGGATGATACTATTATGTTTACACAACACATCTGCATTAGTGTAAAGGATAGGACTCCGAAGGGATTAACTCATGGGCTCTGTATTCACGGGATTGATTAAGAGCTTTCCAGCTTGGCCAGGGAGATGGGGAGAGGTGTTGCAGAATTCTCTCAGGTACCAAGGGGAGATGAGAACATATGTTCTCCTTGTCTGCAGCAGTCTTTTAGTATAAGCAACGTAGAAGCCAGAGTTCAGGTTGTAATATATAAGATCTAAGTAAAGATTATTACCAGTGGTGAAAATTACCCCGCAATATCAGCTTGATTCTCATGTGAATCTAGGGTGGTGAAAGGATTTCTAGGAAAGAGGAGTTCTTTAGTTGCATGGAAGCATCATACATACCCAGGTCTATTGGATTTTATGAAGGGTAAGTGGGGCCTTGCAAAGGTATTGTTTTGATCTTAACCTGGCAGCCCTTCCTGCTGTTTCCTATCCCCTTGACAACAAATGGTGCAACATCCGAACCCACTCGCCCATCTCAGCGTCTCTAAAGTTCAGACAACGGGATAGGGACAGTATGCGCTTGCCCGGTGTGATGCAATTTAGAGTACAGCATATCTATGCCCCATGCAGTGTTCTTGCCAGAATAAATGAACTTGACTCTAATAATTAACCTCTAGATCTAATTACAAGTTTATAAGGAGCATGGGAATAGAGAAATGTATTCAATACCACCACAAGGAGACAATCAGCCAAATCTAGAAGGTGGGAGTAGTTACAGGACAAATGATACATTTCCTTCGACCAATAAATGGCCTCCATTTATTGGTCACAATAAATTAGTAACCAGTTTATTGGTCATAATAAATTAGTAACCAGTTTATTCCTCCTACAAGTGGAGGATACTTGTATTGATTGAAAATAATGTAAGAGATGTTGATGAAATGCATTGTGAAAGCTGTGGGTCCTAATTCAAAGAAACCACCTGAAAAAAAGCAATGGCATTAACAGAGAATAGAACATGAATTCAGTGTTAACCTGATGAGGAATTATAGTTCATTTTATGGGTGTAATTATTTGAATGTAGCCATATTTGATTTAAAAAAATCATGTCAGGCATCTTCAATGAGATATTGGTTGGTTAAAATGTGATCATTTGTTCATAAGGGAACTGAATTCCACGTTTATGGATTCATTTTTATTTTTTCTTATTTGTAAAAACTTGTAAAATGCTAGTAACTCATGAAATATCTTTAAAGAATCTTGCAACTTAAGTGATTCCAAAAGAATTTTTTTTCTATTTTCTTGTAATTTAAAGGGTAGAAGCATTCTAAATTTTTACTTAAAATGAAATTTGTTAAATTTTAGTTATTAATGCATTATGTTATATAACAGTTTTATCCTCACGAATTCAGAATTGATTAATGCTGATTCATTTTATCTTAGAGCAGTAACACATTACTAAATACATGAAGGCATAAGTTTCTGGTATCTTTAAAAAAGATTTAACTGACTTAAAATGATATATCTAGCTTCTGTTTTGTATGTGTGCTGTTTTATTCAGTGATTCTGCAAGGCAGCAATCCACAGGTCAGATGGGGAAGTGCACGATCATCCTGAAACCAGAAACTGCCTACAACCTAATACATACCATTCTGTTTGGATTCTTGGCATTGAGTACAATGAGGTATTTTGTCTTACCTGTTTGCTTGATTAATTTTTTTATTCGACCACTCTTTACCCGACATATTTTACCAATGCAACTTGGAAACTAACAGTCCTCTTCGTTGATAATTACGGGTCCCATAAAAATGCCCTTGTTTACTATCTTCTCCAGTACAAAATATTATTAGTAACCAGTTTATTCCTAATTACCAACATTCCTCCATTTTTACTTATATGATTTTCTCAAAAGGCAGTGAAATGCATAGCTAACCCTTGGTGGATGGCTCAGATTTTCCTCCCACAGACAGTACAGCTGAGTCACACTGTGGGTGTGTCCGCCACTGGCACAGCTCTCTGTTCTTACAGAATGAAGTACCTCTGGACGTCGCACATGTGTGTGTTCGCGTCATTTGGCTTATGCAGCCCTGAGATATGGGAGTTACTCCTGAAGTCGATCCATCTTTATAACCCAAAGAGGGTCAGTGCTGTCCCTTTGCCATTTCACTCTTACTATTACGAGTTTGAGGATTTTTTTCATACCAGTTACTGTTGTTTTCGGTAGTTGCCTCTTCATCAGTCTGATGAAATGGAGACTAAAATTTGAAGCTGAAAATAGAATAACTGACACATTATGATTTTTTTAAATTTTATTTTAGAGAGAGAGCGAGTGCAAGCAGGGGAATGGGGGAGGGGCAGAGGGAGAGGAAGAGAGAGGATCTTAAGCAGGCTCCATGCCCAGCACGGAGCCTGATGCGGGGCTCGAGCTCACAACCTGAGATCATGACCTGAGCCAAAATAAAGAATCCAACGCTTAACCAGCCGAGCCGCCCAGGTGCCCCGACATTATGATTTTATAAGGAGTTATTTTTTAAATAAATTTATTCTTAATTTTATTTTTTAAATCCTTTGTTTTTTTCCCAGACCATAAGCTAGATATGCTCATTATACTGAATTTGGAAGTACTGTAAGCATACAAGGAAAAATTAAAAATCACCAGTAACCCCATTATCCAGAGTTATCACTATTATTATTATAAATTATACTTAGAACAAATATTAGTAAGTGTATGGTTATGATTAATAGCCTATAAATGCAGTTTTGAGTTGTTCTCCCTTATAAATTCACAACGTGGCAATATGGTAGAAGCTATGAGTATCTCATGAGTGATTGGGACCCTTACATTGACTTAGTTGTTGGGCAAATTGGAGACTCATGCTCCATTAAAGTACATTTCTGTTGTTTTAAGAAGAAAAAAATCATGTGTTTACAAAGCAAAACTGTAAGGCAAAAATACCTGTGATCTAAATAATGTCTTTCTTATATAGATATGTATAATGCGATATTCAGTACCGATATTAATACTGCTGTATCTGTGCTATAAGGTAAGACCGATTTTCCTCATTCTTGCCATCATTAATTTAGCAGAATAATTGCTTTGACTCAATGTACTCTGTATGTTATTGGCAAATAGAATGGTTTGCAGAGGTTACAAACATCTCCTTTGCTTCTCATGAGGGCACTTGGCGTTGATAGGAAAACTGATCTGTTTCCCAAATAGTATTTAACGAGTAAAAACAACTACAGTTTAATTTTTCTAATTAATTTTGGTTCTGACTTACTGTTCAGCTGATGCAAATTCTGAAAATAAAGATGTTTTCAGACCTATATTGAGGTGAATAAAGTAGGAAAATTATTTTCCCCTGTTACCTGCCTTATAGAGAGTAAGAGATCCTAAAATGCATCTTACTTTAACCTACACATTTTATTAGATGGTTAAAATCATCTTTGTAAGAGGCTGGGTATATGTAAATATGTACCGTCCCAGATTAGCCTCATTAGCTGTCTTTCAGTTTCAATAGGAAATCATGAAATTCTTCATATTCTCAGTTGACTAATTTCTGAAATAGCTTTAACTGTGTTCAGTTCTGAGAATCCTCTATAAGAGACAGGGAGTTGCCAGTCAGGCTATTTGGTGACCCTTTTGCCCCATCTTTGAGATTTAGAGGCTTGAATTGGTACCTGGGCGGGAAGCCCAGACTATGCTATCCAGTTGAGCTTTTACCCTCTTTTTAAAAAATCTGACATATTTTTTTTGAGTTTAGATTTTTTTTCCGTCAAGTTTGGTTTTATGTTAGAACAATAGATTTCCTACTCTACTGTGTGTAGCCCCTCATTTGGGCGGGGGGCTACAGAGAGGAGGGGGGCTCACCCACGGAGAGGATCAGCAGCTAGAGCAGCTCAGCTTTTGGTTTTATTTGCTTATACTTTCATGTAAGATTTTATCTGAAGCCAAAGGTTTTAGGCTAAAAATCATGTTTGCTAATCACTATATTGGATGATTCTACTGTAAATATTTCAGAAAATTATGCTCTATCATGTTCCTATCTATCAAAGCATCTACTGTTGCAGGCAGAGCGCTGTGCTAACTCAGATACTGGAAAACAGAAATAGGTTATTTCTTCCCCCCGCCTCTGGGAATTTTATTGCTCTAATTTAAATAAATGAAACTTCTTTAAAACCTCTGGAAAGCAACAACTGAAGATTATAAACAGAGTGTATGTTTAAAAATGAATGAGGTACCTTGACCTCTCCACATTGGTTCTGAACAATAAAACACCCTCCTCACAGAAGAGATTGAGCTCATCGTGCTTCTTGTCTCTCACTAAGGATGGACGCACACTATCACAGTCTTTTTTCCACAGTCTCTCTGTGTGTAGGCTGAGTACTTAGGTCTCAGCTATGTATTTGGAATTTTATTGATTTTTTTTACAGCTATTTGAGGACTTAAATCTCTTGTTCTTGGTAAAATTGAGGAAGGAGAGTATAGAAGAAATAAACTGCGCTGTACAGCACTGGTTCCCAGAGTGTGGTCCCCAGAGAAGCAGCATCAGCATCACTTGGGAACTTGTTAGAAATACAGATGTTTGGGTCCCACTCCAGACCAGACCTACTGAATCAGAACCTCTGGGAGTGGAGTCCAGAAATGGTGTTTTCCTCGGCCCTCTAGGTGGGGCTAATGCATAGAACTGGGCTTCTCGGCAGAGGGCTTGACATTCTGGGCTAGCTTATTCTTTGTCGTAGGGGGCTGTCCTGTGTGTTGTAGGATGTTTAGCAACATCCCTACTTTCTACCCCCTGGCTGCCAACAGCACCTCCCTCCAGTCTTGACCATCAAAAATTTCCAGACATTGGGAAACATCCCCTTGGGGGTGGGGCAAAATCCCTCCACCCACCCCTCTTGAAAAACATTACTATAAAAACAAACAAACAGTTATAGCACCAGAAAAGCCATCATTTTATGAAATCTCCGTAGACATTCTTTGAATAAGAGAGTTAGGAACTTGGAAGATTCCCTCCAAAGATTGGCCTGGCATCAGCATTGGCCTTCCCAGTACAAGAAACCCCGATGCATCCAGCTTTCATGGTACAAAACAGTCTAGATAGTCCAGCCTCTCAAAATGTAAAATCACAAAAACAATTAAGATGTTATGTATAGTAAGAAGTACCCTGAAAGTGAGGCTGTTTTCCAGCTATTGAACAGATTTGCCTGTAAGTAAAATGACCTCCTGTATTTCGAAGCTTGATTTTGAGTTTTATGGAGCAATTGTAATGAGGATTTCAGATTTTCTTGTTCATAGTAGCAATTTTGCTGTATGTCTTTAAGACAATCCTGTTTAAAAGGGAAAAGCATGTACTTCGCTCTAAAATCAGGAGCTTAATAAAATTACTACTCTCATGTTGATTAACTTACTGGCATCGCTGAAATCTCACATGATTTAGAAACAGCAGTTAGTTAATCCAACACTTACTTTCACGTTGTTTAAGAAGTTTATCACAAGATGGTGTTACTAGATTTGAACGTTTTCAGAATTAACAACAGCAACTTCTAAGCTAGAAAAATATCTAATATCCATTGAATTCATAGATTTCAACATGTTTTGTACCAAAAGAATGAGGACATACCATTAAAAAGTTGGCATCCTATTGACTCTCCAAGTGAGTAGGGATAATTGAAACGTTACACAGGTATCACTGAGTCCCTGTGATTACATCTGTTCTAAAACTCGGAGCCAGAAGTGCTGATTTTCTGTCACCAGCAGTTTTCCCGGTTCACGCACCCAGGGGAGGAGAGGCGAATGAGCGCCAGAAACGGCCGAAGATGAGATGACAGGATACGAAAGTGACAGGGCTAAAGCAAGCACAGGCAGCAGCCAGTCGGGCACCGCTCTGCTTCCGGTTAGGGGTTCTGAAGTACAGTTACTCCATTTTGCGCATTAATGAAGCACAGACCCACTGGCAGTGGCCTTCTTCCAACATAGGAATTCTGCTGTTCACCCTAGGGTGTATGTAGATGATCAAGGCTTCGTAGCCAGTCATCATTTGATACAGCAGCGAACATGTAATTAATTGTTGAACTAAACAGACAATTATGTTAGAAAAGCCGTGGACTCGGAGTGGGATGTTTACACTCTCTGCATCACCTTAACTAACTCAAATCGAGTAGGAGGCACTGGTGGCATAAACAGAATATTCAGATGCCCCAGATTTTCCTAGAGAGTCCTACTTTCAAATACTCTGCTCTCCCATTGTACCTGCAGTTACATTAAAATACATCGAGGCATTTGTCCAGATTTCCAGTGCAGATGCTGTAATCACAGTGAAGAGGGGGCTGGATTTGGAGTCCGGTTTCAAGCGGTAGCTCTGCCCCTTTTGACCTGGTCAAGTCATCTCCCTGAGCAAGCGTCTCCAGACTAGTAAAATAAAAAGTAAACAGCAGTAGGGATGACGCCTTCTGTGTCCACTTTCTCCCTGGGTAACTGCAGGGATGAAGGAGATTCTGTGTTCCAGAGCATGTTTGTAGCTCTACAACAGTGCTGTCTTGTGAGGGCACTTTCTGTCTCGAAGGGTAGATGGCGCGATGGAAGTCAGAGTTTCTGGCACCCTGTGAGCTTCCCCGTGGTTGCCATTCCTGATACCCAAATTAACGTTGGCCTAGATATTAACACCACATACGACAGCATTTTTACTAGACTCAAATAAAAGCTCTTTTTTAAAAAGTTGACAACCCCTCTAGCCCTGATCAGCTTTGGCTCAAGGTAATTTGGGGGAGTGGTCTCAGACGTTGGCTCGGTTATGCCAGGAGGGCGGACGGCAGAGGTGAGGTCGTTCTGATACTGCTGTTGTCCTGTTGATCTAGCTCGCAAGTTCTATGCAGTTTCTCCTCTTTCGTTTGAATCTTAGTGATAGTGGGTGCGGGGGTGGATTTTGTTTTTGTTTTTGTTTTGTTTTTAATTTCAGTTCTGGCCAGGAATGATGGATGAACTCTCCGAGTTGAGAGAATTCTATGATCCAGACACAGTGGAGCTGATGGACTGGATTAAGTAAGAGGATTTTTTTTAACCTTTAAAATGTAAAGTGCCTTTTAAGAGTCACTATAGACCTCATTTGGTGTTTTCTTTTTTCTGAATCTAATTGTAAAGATAACATTCATTTTCAAGTTTTTCTTTAAAACTCTGTATTTGGAAATAATTTCTTTCCATTCAAGAAATATTCTCTCTAACCACAATCTCACGAAGAAGGGAAACACCCCACAAGGAGAGGAAAACAGAGCTGGAGGATGTACTTCAGGCCACCGACAGCCGTGGAAAGAAAGCTTTCTACTCTTGGCCAATTTCACCTTTATCGTTGCTTTCCTTTTAACACCATTCAGATTTTCTGTGGCTGCTGACACATGGAAGTATTCTTTCCTTGTTAATCATGTAAAAATAATGCTGGAAACCACAGTTAGAGTCCTCCTAACTCCGTGCACATTTCATTTTAACGAAGTGTATTGCCCAAGCCTAGGCCTAAAGGAAACTGAAAATACAAAGTCTTTTCTCTTGAACATCGTGTTTGGCATTATACTGGTTCTTACTGTTGCCTGCGCTCTGTTGCTTTGCCTCAGCATCCGGCATCAGGAGGAACTCTGTGTTAGTGAAACCGGCCTCCCACCAGCACACATAAACTTTTCTACCCAGAGCAGTATTCCTGTGCCCTGTACCACTGTATTTCTCTGCTTCATAACCAAAAAGCAGCAGTGTAATTATTCACATGTAAATACATGTCGCAAATCTTGTGTGATGTATTCCGAAGGCATCGGCTGAATCGTCTCCATCCCTTACTTAGAATTTTAGTAGCTATATTGGCACTTGCTCGTGACTGATGTTGACTAACCAGTATAGTTTAGCACCGCTTGTGTATTAAGAGATGGTAAATGTTTGATAGCTTAGGTCTCTTGAGTGCAATACATGCGTTTTATAGAGATTTATGTGTAAAATATATATGTGGCTTTGGTCCCAGTGTCGGACTGGCTTTGACTAGATGCAGGGAGTATAATTTTTCATCTATTTCCAGTGCTGAGATTACAAAGCAGGGCTTTGTCTTTATTTATTTATTTAACTTTAAATCATGGCAGACAATTATAGAGTAAATAATTCTTTCAGTATTTATTGTGTATGGGGAAAGAGGGTTATTCATATAAAGAAAAGCTAATTACTTTTGCATTAACTATAGTCAGCTGGAAATTTATGACACGTACATCTGAAGGTGAGGCTGATGTTTTCTGTTTTTAAAATTGCACTCCCGATTCGAATGGTGCAGGGCACCCGCCCTCTGGTAGAATCCCAAAGCCCACGGTTCTGGTGGATCTACCCAGATCATTGTTGTAAACATCCCCCCTCCACTCCCCGGTCGTACAGGAATGACTTGTAGCGTCAGTCAGCACATGTCCTGGCAGATTCCGGGTTTGGCAGAGTGTCGGCCTGGGTGTACTCACTGTAGAGCTTCTATTTCCATGCTTGTCCTCACACAAAATTAAAGTTTCTGGTTCTGAAAAATTGTGGATGAGAGATTATATTCCAGGTGTAAAGAAGACAGTCTGTTAGTCTGTTACTTTTCTCATGTGGGAAAGCGATCTTTGTTCCTTACTCTCTCCTCTCATTAACAAGGTCCTCTCCCTGTATGGAGACATATTCTTTTTACTTTTTAAAAAATCCTCAGCAACTGGAAAGCTTTGTATTGTTCCAAAATGTTGGTTCCATTGTGATCTAATCCTGCTTGTCTTCCTCTTAAAATTCTTCAAGTCCAAATTATTGTTTTTGCAAAAATAGCTGCTGGGCATGTTTGTGAAATAAGCTTAAGTGATGAATATATGCCAAAATAGGGTCTATTTAGACACAAAATGTATTTGTTTAAATCAACATTTAAATTGGCTCTGGTCTGTCACCTTCAATTCCAAACACAAGGGAATGTACTTAATATTCCTTTAACTCGCCTTGATTTCCTGTTTTGGAAACGTAAACTCTGACCTTCAGCTTTCATTTTAGTACTTTGATCAGTCACATGTGCCCGTGACATGAGTAGGTCGGAGCTGGGCTAGAGACCAGGCTGTGGCCTAAGGATACATGGCGTGTGTCCGAAAGTCTGTTTGCAGTTGTCTGAGGGCCCCCCACCAGGCCTCCGCTGGGGACCCAGACCTGTCAGTGAGGAACGCTTCCCTCTCTCGGCCTGGCCTGTTGCTGTCCTCAGCCAGCCACTCTGGCAATGCCACAGCTGTCCGCCAGCAGCACGGATGGGGGCGGGGAGGCACCCTCCATTAAGGATGGCTGCCCTTGAGGATGCGCCAGGATGAGAAACAGTGACCTGCAGAAACTCTAGGGGAACCTCGAGTGCCCCTCCAGTCACAGGGCACCTCCCGTGTGAAACGTTGAGTGGAAGCTTACCCGCCATGTCCCAGTCTCTGCTTCGTGTACTTAGCGCCGGCCTTCGGCATTGCTCTTGTGCTCCAGGGACCCCTGAGCTTCTGTTTGGGGATTAGGTCTTGCCAGGTATTCACTTGGGCTTCTCGGGGTTGGAGGGTGAATTGAAGGATTCCATCACCTCAGCAGGACTTAGTTCTTTCCTTTTCTTTTCTTTTGGAGGGGCTCGGGTATGACCTATTGGCTAACCAGACAGCCTCCAGGGAAGATAAAGGGCATTCCATCAGGATACCACTGATTAATATGAGAGGGGCCATACCGGGGGGGGGATTAGATTTCTGTGAAAATATTGAAAGCCTTAATACATGAAGTTATGTCTAAACTTGTATACTTATGAATACAATTGAACAGCTATTTACTGAGCACCAACTATATATAGGACATGATGTTGAACGTGTAAATGGGGTGGCCGTCCTTTTTTTTTTTTTGAGAGAGGTGGGAGGAGGGGAAGATGGAGAGAGAGAGAATCTTAAGCAGGCTACATGCTGGGCATGGAGCCTGATGCAGTGCTCGATCTCATGACCCTGAGATCATGACCTAATCTGAAATCAAGAGTCAGACACTCAACCAACTGAGCCACCCAGATGCCCCTCCATCCATTTTAATACTGCCTCTTTGCTAGGGCAAATGTTGAGCCTCATCTCAGCGCCATTGTGTTCATTCTTTTTTTTTTTTTTTCCATATTCTCGTTGACTCTATTTTAAGACTTTGAGAGGCTTACCAGGTTTCAATTGAAATATTTTTATTTATTTTTTTTTAAGATTTTATTTATTTATTTGAGAGAGAGAGAATGAGAGATAGAGAGCATGAGAGGGAAGAGGGTCAGAGGGAGAAGCAGACTCCCTGCTGAGCAGGGAGCCCGATGCGGGGCTCGATCCCGGGACTCCAGGATCATGACCTGAGCCGAAGGCAGTCGCTTAACAAACTGAGCCACCCAGGCGCCCTGAAATATTTTTAAAGTTTAATTTTTAGTACAGAAATGTCCTATCTTTAGTTCCTTAGAGATTTTTTTTTTTAAAGATTTTATTTATTTGAGAGAGAGAGAGCATGAGTGGGGGGAGGGGCAGAGAGAGAAGCAGGCTCGTGCTGAGTAAGGAGCCCGATGTGAGGCTCGATCCCAGGACCCCAGGATCATGACCTGAGCTGAAGGCAGATGCTTAACTGACTGAGCTGCCCAGGTGCCCCTGGAGTAGAGATTTAAATATAAGTATAAATTAAGAACACTTTGAGATTCAATTCCTCATTAATCAGCAAGGACATTTTGTTGAAATCAGCCCCAGAACCTTCCCTGGGAGAACTGGGAGGCCGCTCACCCCACCTCTTCCACAACACCACCTGTGTGCTCGCTCACTAGGTCGCCTGCCTCCCATGTGACACTGACGGGCTGCACACCTTGCTCCCGCCAGATTAAGTGCTGTGTTCATACTAACTCCTTTTTGCTGATAATGTTTCCCAAATACAAAGGTTAAAAACCTGGTATGTTGGGCTTTTTGGTTTTTTGAGGTTGTTGGGTTTCTTTCTTTTTTTTTTTTCCTGTTCTGGTATCACTTTCAGTGAGCCCGGGGTGGTATTTGTTGGGCTTTCTCTGTGACTAGGAAGCACATTTACTTCCACGAGGCCAAACGCCACAACAGCGGGCTTCATACCTCATTCTTTTGTGACCTCTGAGTGTTTCAGTCTCGGTTCCTGAAATTCTTCTCTGACGTTTTGCAATTAAGACACTCCTACGGGACCGCCTGGGTGGCTCCGTCATTAAGCGTCTGCCTTCAGCTTGGGTCATGATCCCAGGGTCCTGGGATCGAGCCCCACATCATGCTCCTGCTCAGCGGGAAGCCTGCTTCTCCCTCTCCCACTCCCCCTGCTTGTGTTCCCTCTCTCGCTGTCTCTCTCTCCGTCAAATAAATAAAATCTTAAAAAAAAAAACGCTCCTATAGATTTGAATATTTTGAGATGTGACATTTTAACTATGGGGCTTTAGAAGAGTTTTCACTAGCAGTAGTCTGTTTTCAGTGATGAAGCCTGCATGTGCAATATTTTCTCAGTAGGATGAAGAAAATGGCCCAAAAACTTCCTTAGCATTTTATCAAAGCAGAAAGAATTACTGGGTATTTTAAATATGATGAAGGTTAAGCTCAGACCTTAAATGCCCATAAGCCTCTTTTATATTTAATGAATCATTTTGTGGTATTTGCATAATTCTATAAATTTTTGAAGTGTAGATAAAGCAAATGTTCGCACATTATATTATAATGCTCAGTTTACCCATTAGTTCAACAGTAATTAACTTGTTGAAGCTTAGAGCTTCAAAAATAAATGAGATTATTTGTTCAAAATGCCATCAGGTCTTCCTGGAATGACATTTAAATTATGTAATGTAAATCCGTTTGACCTGTGAGTCCTTGTCATTATTTAGTGACATTTCTTACAGAATAAATTGTTTGCAGGTTGGGCAGCCTGCTATAGAGCTTGGCAGAGAGCTATAAAAACGAATTATCCTTTCATTTTATACATCATTTGTTCAAACATTGGTAAAAATTGCTTTGTTTTTCTATAATAGAGAAGTGTCATTCAGTGGTTAAAAGCACATTAGCTATTTTAGACACAGACCACAGTCTGTGTCAGCAGAAGTATCTGGGAAGGAAGAAGAACAAGCATTACACCTGCCACACTGTATATTTTAAGTTAAGGACAAAGAATGCCTTTCCCCTCTGCCTGCTAAGTTTACCACAGAAAATATAAAACAGTGAATCCAGGTTTTTAAAGTTCAGAAAATGTGTGATTGTTTTTCATTCTGTTCCACTTTCCTTGTTTGTTTTACTTTGCATTTGCTTTATGGGTAAACTTAAATATTTAAAGTAGCAGTGAAACGCCCCAGATTTACTATGGGCTAGCGTAGGAAACCGAATCAGTAGAAGAAAGCAAATAAACATCAACTCCACTATGCTTGGAAGTCAGTAGTTTTCAAAGTAGTCTTTCTAGTTCATTTGATAGGCATTAGGATACTTGTATTTTGCTCCTTTAAAATAAAACCAAGGACCTTAGTGAAAGACTCTGTGAACAATCCAGAAGATTGTTGCACCAACAGTTGAAACAGATTACATTACTTTTAAACTTTCTGACTCTTGACTAGTGAGGCCAAACATTAAAACACGCCCCAAATGAGAGCAGTTTATTTCATTTTTCCCTCAGCGCCTCCCAGCAGTCATGGGACCCATCACCTTGCTCTACCTCGGGATGACTGCTCTCCCGGGGACTGCACCCTGTGTGTTCTGTTTCCAGGATAGCTAAAGGCCCACAGAAAGCGCTAGTAAATACGTGCTGGACTAACTACTTGTTTATTCGGAAGTGCTTACCTATAGTGGGAGCTGAGTCTGGCTCTGTTTGCTTATTAGCTAGTAAGCTTCTTCAAGGCAGGTTATCACCGTACGGTATTGTGCCGGCCCAGCACATTGTAGGCCGTCGGTGCTGTAGTTTGAACAACGAATAACTCTCTAACTCCCCAGCAAGCGGTTCAGGACTTGGGACATTTTAAACCTTTGTGAACTGTGTAATTCATACAGGTGGTATGGTCCAAGTCCAGGGAGGGAGATGAAACCTTGGTCATGAGCCATGAATAGACAACAGTCATCTGTGTCTGCCACAGTTATAAGATAAACGTATACTGCAAATATACATTGTATACAAATATACAAATAAAACGTATACTGGTGATGCTGAGACAGTCTGAAGATTTGAATGGATGTTATCAGCTCAGCTGTGTAGAGAGACCAGTTGGGCACCCTCTAGGCAGAAACCAGGATAGCTCAGCCACGGTTAGGTCTCACCTCTGCCCCACGCTCTGCCAGATAGGGAGACCAGACTTCGCTCCTTCCTGCATTCTGCATCTGTTCAGGTCAGTGGCCCCAAAGACAGGCACTGTGGGGCATTATTTGATATGCGGCATTATTGCATTATTTATCACAGTGGAATGGTTTAAGCCAGTTAGGAGTATACCAAAGGAAAGACTGGCTTGGAAAAACGTTGACGCCCGCGCTTACTCTCCTCGGCGATTCTAATACACTCTGATGAGGACGGCCCAGGCCTGGGGCCCAGGCTAAGTGTTTAATAAGGGGCAGTTGAATTAAACTAAGTATTTGTAAAATCTGCCGCTAAGGAGCACTACACCTTCCCATGTTGTCACTGAAACCCTCGTGTCCCCCCGACCACATGGGGCTAGGTATCAAGAATGCCCTGTAAATTGTCAGTTCAAGGGGACAGAGCAAACATCTGTCTGTTCTTGTGCTCCTGGGTCTGCTTGTTAGAACGCTCACAACCTACTGAGCGCAGCCAAGCTCACTAAAAACTGTTTTCTCTTGGAATCCACACCTTGGGCTCTGGCGTGAGTAAGGGGGGATGCAGGTTATGTGTCATCCCCAGGTGCCCGTTGAGAAAGCTCCTTGAAATCCAGGTGAATGAGAGTGTCATTGTTAGAAAAGCCTGAGTTCTTCAAGTAAATTATTTGTAAGTGTTGCAACTTAAACTGTAGGATGTCTTACTCATAGGCATCCGGAGGCCTTCATTGGATGGCATTCACACTGTAGTGTTATCTTAGCCTTACACTGAAGTACATGGAACATCCTCATGCCGTGTGGGAATATGATGGCGGCCTCTCTTAGAAACCTAACACCAGAGTAAGTCTCTGCCCTGACCTCCAAAAACACTGAGGACGACAGCCTGCTCTAGCTCTTTCTACAGAGCATGTTGAGTTTTAATAATTTCAATTAGACTCCTTCTCAAAACTGTCTCCATCTTCTAACTCCCCCTGGCAGGCCGAGGCTCCTCTCAGCACAGGAAGGGCACGTGTGGCCGGCGGTGCTCCCAGTGGGCCTGTTGAGGACGCGCCGCGCTGAGGAGAGTCTGTAGAAGGGCGCTTATGTTCTTCACAATAAACCGACACCTTGTCAGTTTGCAAGGGACTCCCAGGTTCCCAAAAATATGGAATTAAAATCAACTACTAAAATTCTTCTTTTCCAGAGGGAAAAGGAAAAATGCTCTTACTGTAATCAGGGAGTCTTTCCTTTATCCTCCTTCCTTGTTCTTCACACCCCACGGGGAGGCGGAGACTTGCAGCTCGGTGGCACGTGGGGAGCGAGGCCATGTTTTAATACTGTGAGAGTGCCCGTGTTCCCCCACGTTCCTTAGACTTCCATAATCAGGACTAAGGAAAGGAACACAGGAAATACTTGTGTTCCCACATCAGAAATGGTGTACATCCCCATACTGAGTAATAAATTACTTTTTCAGAATCTTCTGTGTTCTTTTATTTTTATAAATTTTTTTTTCTGGAAAGCAATTTATAATATCTGTGATCTTTTTTTCTGGTTTTAAACAAGAGGAAATTGTTGGAATTGACTCATGATCAGCTGCAGTTTCTGGCTTTATAATTTGTTTTTTTTTTTTTTTTTTTAAAGATTTTATTTATTTGAGAGAGAGAGAGAGAGCATGAGAGGGGGGAGGGTCAGAGGGAGAAGCAGACTCCCCGCTGAGCAGGGAGCCCGATGTGGGACTCGATCCCGGGACTCCTGGATCATGACCTGAGCCGAAGGCAGTTGCTTAACCAACTGAGCCACCCAGGTGCCCTATAATTTGTTTTACTCTAGCCCTTTAGTTAACTTTAATACAAAATGTGATGACAGTCTTCTTAAGTTCTTTTTTGTCAGAATCTTTTGTCAAGAGTAGGAGAGGATTATGGGATTTAGCCTGGAAGACTTCGAGCCAGGAGATACCCACATCCTAAGACCATTCGTTATAAGAGTAAACCCAGCAAAACAGTGAATGAGAAGTTTCCCAACCATTGTCAAAAACGGATAGGAGAAGTTTCATACAACAATTTGAGTGCAAATGTCAAGGGACCTCCTGTGTTTTTCCCGAAGTCTCAGCCCTTCCTGACACAGCTGGGTGATTCTGGGAGTGTGATGTTGTCTTCATTGTTGTCTTTGAGGAGATCTTAGCCGTGAGGTTAATTCAGACTCTTGAAATCTTTCAGCTCTCACACTCCAAGGAAGGCCGTGTTTGCTGGGAGCATGCAGTTACTGGCAGGAGTCAAGCTGTGCACAGGAAGGACCTTGACCAACCACCCGCACTACGAAGACAACAGCCTGAGGGAGCGGACCAAAGCGGTGAGGACCCGGCTGGCCTTTCCTTGCCTTGTAGCTGATCAGAGCAAGTCGGGCCTGAGCCCCTGGGGCGGGCGGCTCCTGAGTCTAGACTTTGCCCTGCCCTGCCCCACATCCACTAGAGGCATCCATATATGTTCCCCTCGGTTGGAAGAATCACAGAAGAAAAACAGCTTGAGATGTACCGAAAAGAGCATTTGAGAACAAAACTCTCAGCTTTTGAATCAGAGAAGGAAGGAAAAGGAGTAGGGGCACACTGGTCACTTATTTTATGGACCATTGTGTGCGTGTGCGTGTGCGTGTGTGTGTTAATTGGTAATACGGCCACATGGTTCACAAACTTCAGAATAAACCAAAGGGAACTTGGTGAAAAGCCTACATCCCAGCCCTCTGACAGCTACTGGGTCCCCTCACTGGAGACAAATAGTGTTACCAGTTTATTGTATATCTTTCCACAGGGATTTTATGATACACAAATGTGTATACATACACACACGCCCTGTATTCATATTCTTTTCCCCCTCTTTTACGAGACAAGTCACATACTACATCTTGGTTTCTTTGGCACTTAATATATTTCGCAGTTCATTCCAAATCTGTATATTAACAGCTTTCTTGTTTTTAAATCTACAGAAATTGTGTTATGCAAATGTAGCATATTTTATTTAACCATTGGGGTTGTTTCCCTGTCTTTTGAAGTTATATAAACAATGTTCCAAATGGTAGACTTGCGTACGTATGACTCTGCACATCAGATTCTTAGAGGTGGACGCGCCAGGGCAGAGAGTATGGGCGTTTGTAACTGAGCGAGACGGACCGTCCTAAGTCACCCTCTGTACAGAGGATACCAGTTATGTTCCAGTCAACGGTGCAGGAGGCCACCTGTTTCCCCAGCAGTGGCTTCAAACGTTTAAACGTTTTATATCAGTCACTTCTTAATCTTAGTAGCTGAAAATTTGCTGAAAAGTCTTGTTTTGGCCTGAGATTTAACTAGCCTAAAAGCACATGATTTTTACTAAATCCATTGGATTTTATGAGACTATCTGAACCTAGAGTCCTGCTAAAATGGGAACTTTTCAATTGGCGCAAGTGTTCGAGATTGCCCCAGGTTAGCTGGAGGAAGCAGGGAGGGTGCCTGGCTCCCCAGACCCAGAGTTTGGCAGGGCGGTGGCCTGTGTGGCTGGGACTCGGGGGAGGGGCGGAGAAGCCATGGCAGGTGCACAGGGGCTCCTCCACACACCACCACCTCCAGGACCCCGCCCGTGTCTGGGGACTGAGCTTTGTGCTCTCACAGAACTAACATCCTGAAGGTCCTGGTCCCTTCTGCAGTCGTAGGAACACTTTCGGCATGAGGCCCGCTGCTGGGCTCTGGCCAGGATAGCCCCACGGCGTCAGCAGCAGAAGCAGACCACCCCCGTAGTGTAGCGCCCATCTGTGCGGGCACGCTGGTCCTCGGTGCCCCATCTCTTCAGTCAGAGCCACATCGTTAGAAATCGGTGTGCCGGAAAGGAGTCAGCAGCCCTCTCCGCCACCCCCCGCACACATACACATGTGCACACACACATAAGACACACAGCCTCTTCCTGATGCCAAGTCGCAGAACACAGGGCGCTCGCCATCTGTGTCTTCACGGAAGGGATGTGACGCTGGTGATGAGCAGGAAGGACGTGCCTCCCCCTGAACCGCCGCTGGGGGCTACAGGGTGCTCTCGCTCTGGGAAGGGTGAGAGAGAAGTGTAGGGTCTCCTGCTGCTCACGCGGAGACCAGCCTGGCACCAAGGACCTATGGCGCTCCTTCTCCACAGCTGCTGTTGTCAGAAGCTGGGGCTCCTGACAAGTATAGGTGCCCCAAACTGCACCATCATGCTTAACGGACTTCGTCCAAGGATCTTTTTAAAGGTAGAGAGTGAGTCTTATTTACTCCACCGTGTTATTTACCTTTGGGAAGCGGCCTTAGAATTGGCACCTACCGACGAACAACTCCCAGTGATATGTTCTAAATCCATATCTGTTGGGTGTCTAAATCCATATGTATGCGGCATGACTCACCCTTCCTTTTCTCAAGGCTGAGTCATGACAGGATTCATTTGGCATGTCCCCCGCGTGCTGCAAGCCTGCAGATGAGGGAGTGGCCCGCATGGAAACAGGTGTCTGGGTCTTAGACAACCCCTGTGGGACGTTACCGCATTAGAGCCCCTCCACTAACTTCCTGGCAGTTGAGTGGCATTTTTCCCTATTCCCCTTTCCTCTCATCGTGCAGGTTTATCAGATTTATGCAAAGAGGTCCCCAGAGGACGTGCATGCCCTCCTGAGGTCCTTTGGCACGGACTACGTCATCCTGGAAGACAGTATCTGCTACGAGCGGAGGCACCAGCGGGGCTGCCGGCTGCGGGACCTGCTGGACATCGCCAATGGGCACGTAAGCCTGTCCCCTCGTCCTGGGCGGGACTCCTGGAGACGGGGGGTCCGGTCTGAACCTCTGTATGTTACAGAATGATGGCATGAATCGAGTACCCAGCTTCACCACATTCTGTGGGACCCCCGGCTCTGGCACTTCAGTGACGGCCGTGGGGACTGGTGAGGGGACAGATGAGGGAGCTTCATGTCAAATAGAGCAGCTCTGTCTTTGGCTGATTTGTATCCTGAGGCTCTGCATGACATCCATTTTTTTAAGGCTTTGCTCTTAAAAACAAAACCTTGACCTTTTAAAACCTACACTCCAAAGCATCGTTTTGGCTGGCACGTGAGTGTGACTGTGACAGCAGGGCTTCCCTCCCAGCCACTCCTGTCACTGTCCCCTTTGTCCACGGGCACAGTGCCACGGAGATGGCTTTCTGTGGCCAAGCCTCTGCTCCAGAGCAGAAGAACAAGCTATTTCTCCCTCCTCCTTCTGAGGAAAATGTTCTTGGAGCTATGCCAGGTCTCAGATCAGCGCAAGCAGAAGATTTTAACCCTTTAAGAGGTGGTGTGTGCTGTAATTATTTGGTATAAAAGCTGACAGATATTTTTAAAAATGAATGGGAAAAAATGATAAACCTGGCCTAAATCTCAAAAAAAAAAAAAAAAACCTTGACTGTACAAAATTGGAGATTCGGAACACCTCAGATCTACTCTCATGGCAAATTTCAAGTATAGGGTATTGTGTTTGTAACTGTAGTCACCATGCTGTACATTAGAGCCTCAGGACTTATTCACCTTATAACTGCAGGTTTGTCCTTTGACCAGCACAAATGTATTCATTAACTTGATTGTGGTGATCATTTCACCATGTCTATGTGAATCAGACCATCAGGTTGTATCCCTTAACCATACACAGTCTGATTTGTCAGTTATGCCTCAGTAAACCTGGGGGGAAGAGAACAGGAGATTCAAATTTTTGCCCAACTCTCTTGAATTCAGAGGATAACAGACCAAAGACATGCATTTATATTTTGATTTGTGTGTAATTTTTTCTAACTAGTCCATCTAATGAGTTGGAGGCTTTCCTCTGGTCATAGTCATTCTTCTCTGTACTTCATTTTTGTGAGAGCGACAGTGTAGTACATTCCTAAGAACAAGGAGATCCAAGTTCTACTTCTGGCTTTGCCATTAAAGGTGATCATCGTGTTACACTCAGCTCCCCTCCTCAGCCTTGATTTATACTTCCAAGGGGAAGGTGGACCAGATAATCTTTTAAGTAGCTACTGACATTGAAATAATACAATTTATGTTCACCTAACATACCACTCTCAAAGAAACACAACACCTATTCCTACTTCTCTTGTCTCCTATAAATATGATATTTCCCCCAAATTGTATTTGGTTTTGTTTTGGCTTTAGATGATGGATGGCCCAGGAGAGAATGATCCCGATTTGAAACTTGCAGGCCACCCTCGCTTCTGTGAAGAGATAAAGAGAAACCTGCCACCCTATACAGCATACTTCACTAGAGTGTTCCAGAACAAAACATTCCACGTTTACAAGCTATTGAGAAACAAGTAACCAAGCTTTCTGTTCAACCTCTATTTTTGATACGTGAGAGTCCATCCTAATGAAACTCAGCAGTAACATTTCATATGTCCTTAGGTAGCCTGTACCACAAAGCTGTGATATGAGTAAGTTGTAGAGATGTTTACACAAGCGTCACTGTCCTTGAAAGTATCTTACACAAGCTTCTGTCTTTTTTATCTTGTTTCATTAATGTTCATTAGCCTAAACTTCTCAACTTTCTAGGAGTGGTCTAGAATTTCGTTGTTGGGGAGAATACTAAGTGGGCCACAGTGGCCTGAACGGCCACACAGCATG
Source organism: Callorhinus ursinus (assembly GCF_003265705.2). NCBI lineage: Eukaryota > Metazoa > Chordata > Mammalia > Carnivora > Otariidae > Callorhinus > Callorhinus ursinus. The sequence continues at coordinate 6,511,546 of NW_027397123.1, read as the reverse complement.
GTGGAAATCCAGAGGCTGTTCAGGATTGAAATACTGCTAATTGACTTCAGACAGCTATGGTGGAATCGAATTAAGGGGATGTATAATTAAATTCTTTAGTGTTGTTTCACTAGTGAAGACCAATGGATGGCTTTTTTAAAAAACTCCTTATCATCCTGTTTCACCTAAAAATTTTATAATGTTTTCCAACTGTCATGCTTTTAATATTTTTTAAAAAAAATCATGTTAGGTCTTTGTATATATCTAAAACTTTTTGTTGTGCCCTGTCTGAAATGTAAAGTTTAGCACCTCAGTATGTGTGTGTGTGTGTGTGTGTGTGTGTGTGTGTGTGTGTGTGTACGCGCATGCGGGTGCATGTTTAAATGCCGGATACAGAAAAGTGTGACAAATTCCTTATTGTAAGTCGTGAAAGGAGCAGAAATGTGATGTAGCCAAGCAGGTGTTGTTACTGTTTAGTGTTATTTTAAAACCTATTGATACTATTTAGCCTATCCTGCAAGTAAGAAAATTTTTCTTCATTTCTTACTCATTTAAATTTACTGGGTTTGCAAAATTTTCTAAACTTTTTGTTTTTAGCCTTTGTATTTTTTACAGCCTAGAACCTTGCAAAGTCTGAATATTTTTAAAAATGTTCTGTCTTAACTAATTCACTAATACAGTATTTTTGGCAGAGAGCATTTTCATACCAAATTTGATTTGTGGTCTCCAATCTTACTGTGAGGGCCTGGGTAGTGTTATTGTTTTTCTTACTAAAAGGTAACCAAGTGCCTCTAAGTCATGCTTATTTGTAAACAACAAAGAGGATTATGTATACCTGTTCAAAAATTTTTTGATAATTGCTTTTATAATTAATTTCTAATGAGGGGGACATGTAAAAGTTGCTGATAAAAGCATATTGCACATTTAATTAAATCAAAATGGGTAATGAAATTAACTTTCTCCCCTGTTCTTGGCAGTTGGAAATGATGTAAAGGTTTCTCCTTGCAGTTGTACTGAAGTAACTTACCCTAGGCATCAAGATAGATATAGCACATGTTCAAATTATTTCACATTCAGTTACTACGTATTAAACAGTATTCAGAAAGAAATGTTACACTGTCATGTTGGACTCCAGGATACTTGGCTTTTTTATCAAAACTTATTTATGTAAAAAAAATTGACACTGGCTGGGTTACTAAATTATGCAGCTGCAACTCCTGAATTATCTCTTTCCTATATCCTGTAATAAGGTTGGAGACCACTGCAGTTTAGGATAATACAATAATAAAACACTTTAATCAGTACTAAAACTTTAATTAAGCCAGTAATGATGCATGCCTGGTGTGGCTGACAGCATGGGTCAGTACATCCTTCAGCGAGTGCCTTACTCTTAATTGAAACGAAGCACATGTAAGGTACGTGTTAGACCACGTAGTTTTCTTTTCACGTCCTCCGTTAGCTTCCTGATAGATTTCAGTTTTATTTTAACTATTTCTCTGTATGCACTAATCTGAGCAGTTGGGTATGTGGAGTCTCAGTGTAAGAAACACGTACTTAAATTTGTACACTGATCATCACCGCCTTGATGGCACACAGGAATCTCTCTCCTAGTTTAGGTGCCATTGTTGCCAAGACATTGAGTGTTGAGTCTTCAGTGAAAAATATAAAGTGCCAAAAAAAAAAAAAAAAAAGTCTTGCAAGACACAATCCATGCATATGCTCTTCCCAAGACACTGTGACCATGTAGACATTTTTCTTTTCTGATGACCAAGTCTGTCAACAAATCATGTTGAACATTCTTAGCGCTCATCAGTTTCTCTTTTACGACCTTCTCGTTGGAGTCCACAGGAGGAAAGAGGAAGAGTGACTGACTCCTGGCCCTCTACCAAGCCGGAGCACGCCGCCCGGGGCCCTGGCTCCCTGCCACACAGATCACAGCGGCCGTGTGAATATTTGGTAATAGCCTCAAATTGTGGCTGGGTTGTTTTTATGGGTAGAGTAACCATTTGATTTTGCTTCAGAGTTAGCGTTCAGAAGAACCTCTCAGTACAATAAGTGCTCTTACCGATCCTCTGCTTACGTGACTCACCAGATTCCCCGACAGTCTCCATCCGTCCTGCAAGCTGACCAGGCCGCTCCCCGTGTCCCCTCCCTGCTGTGTGCTCGGTGCCCGTGCCAAACTGCTCTGTGCCAGTTCTCCTTGTTGTGAGGACACGGTTCAACACAAACTAGGAAATAGGGGTGGGAAAAGCTATTTCTGTGAACATTAACTGGAATGCTTTGGTAAGGTTTGAGAAAGGTTGAGTTGCTAATAAAAATTGCTTTTAAAGAAATTAGGTATGGTTGGGAAAATTCTAAAATATTGGGAAAACATAAAATTCAAGAAAGTTTTGAGCTTCGATTGCTTTATAGATTTAGGTACTCATTCCACCTTTAAAAACATCTAGAGTGACCAGAGGTATTAAAATGTACCCAAACCGTATTACAGGTATAATTTATGCAAGCATAGAACTGGAACCATTGAACGCTTATTGCAAAGGAAAGACCTTGGCTTCACAGCAGATTAGCAAATGAATGGACAGTTATACTTTTAAAGTTATGATTCCCTACTTAAATCTACTTACTTCATTAAATGACTGATACTGATCACAGTGGCTAATAGAGATTCTACTACAGTTGAAAGGTTCCGGTCACTCTTTTATTATAGACTTAAGAAATAGGGATTCATTTCAGATATAAGAGCCAGGAGCCTAATTAGGTGTTATCTAAGCCATCTGTTGTCCACTTAGAGATGATTTTCTTGAACTTTGTGAAATCAGCTAGGGGTGTGTGTGCGGATGTGCGTGTGCGTGCATGTGTGGGGTAGGGCAAGGACAGATGTAGATATTTCATCTGGTCTGCATCTTTACTTCACAATTAACTAAAAATGTTTATTCTGATTCCACGTGAACTTTGTCTAAGATGTACCAATTTTAGCTCATCTTTGGCCAAATCCTACCTGAGTTAACATAGAAATTCTCCATTTTTTTTAATTTCATTTAAATCTTGGAATTAATAGGAAGATATTAAAACATTTTCAGATCATGTATCTTGGTTAATATGCTCCCAAATGCTTTATATATGACAACCTTTTGGCCCAGAGTGCTTATCTGTTGATGGAAAAAAACTTTTAAGATGAGAGTAGCTTGCTTTCTTACGGCAACTGGCAATTGACTTTCTGTATTTAACATCCTCTGGGTAAAATCTTACAAAGAGCTTTTATAATTTGTTGTATTGAGTTGTACGGAGATTATATACTAAATAAAGCTCTCTTAAAGTACACAAGATGAGTGTTTTTCCTTTCTTTGAAGGTCAGAAACCAAGGAACCAGCTATTAAAGTATATTAAGTATGTGCCACATGGAGGCGATAGTCCTTAAAGATGGATGTGCCAAGATCTTGGCTGGACTTGCTAATGTCGTAGGAGTTTATTTTTTCATGGAATTTGGTTTGATAGCCGCTTACTTGTTTCACTTGAACCTCAGGGCGATAGTTCTATTTCTGAAGAGAAGAATTTATCCTCAAAGAGGTATATGCTGTTTGTTTTCACTTCTGGAATTTTTTTTTTAATTTTTTGTTATGTTAATCACCATACGTTATGTCATTAGTTTTTGATGTAGTGTTCCATGATTCATTGTTTGCATATAACACCCAGTGCTCCATGCAGAACGTGCCCTCTTTAATACCCATCACCAGGCTAACCCATCCTTCCACCTCCCTCCCCTCTAGAACCCTCAGTTTGTTTTTCAGAGTCCATCGTCTCTCATGGTTCGTCTCCCCCTCCGATTTCCCCCCCTTCATTCTTCCCCTCCTGCTATCTTCCTTTTCATTTTTTAACATATTCTATTATTTGTTTCAGAAGTACAGATCTGTGATTCAACAGTCTTGCACAATTCACAGCGCTCACCATAGCACATACCCTCCCCAATGTCTTATCACCCAGCCACCCCATCCCTCCTACCCCCCACCACTCCAGCAACCCTCACTTTGATTCCTGAGATTAAGAATTTCTCATATCAGTGAGGTCATATGATACATGTCTTTCTCTGATTGGCTTATTTTGCTCAGCATAACACCCTCCAGTTCGATCCACGTTGTTGCAAATGGCAAGATCTCATTCCTTTTGATGGCTGCATAATATTCCATTGTGTATATATACCACATCTCCTTTATCCATTCATCTGTCGATGGACATCTTGGCTCTTTCCACAGTTTGGCTATTGTGGACATTGCTGCTATAAACATCGGGGTGCACGTACCCCTTCAGATCCCTACATTTGTATCTTTGGTGTAAATACCCAGTGCTGCAATTGCTGGATCGTATGGTAGCTCATTTTCAAAATTTTGAGGAACCTCCATTGTGTAGTCCAGAGTGGCTGCACCAGCTTGCGTTCCCACCAACAGTGTAGGAGGGTTCCCCTTTCTCTGCATCCCCGCCAACATCTGTCATTTCCTGACTTGTTAATTGTAGCCGTTCTGACTGGTGTGAGGTGATATTTCATTGAGGTTTTGATTTGGATTTCCCTGATGCCGAGCGATGTTGAGCACTTCTTCATGTGTCTGTTGGCCATTTGGATGTCTTCTTTGGAAAAATGTCTGTTCATGTCTTCTGCCCATTTCTTGATTGGATCATTTGCTCTTTGGGTGTTGAGTTTAAGAAGTTCTTTATACATTTTGGATACTAGCCCTTTATCTGATATGTCATTTGCAAATACCTTCTCCCATTCAGTCAGCTGTCTTTTGGTTTTGTGGACTGTTTCTTATGCTGTGCAAAAGCTTTTTATCTTGAAGTCCCAATAGTTCATTTTTGCTCTTCCTTCCCTTGCCTTTGGCGATGTTTCTAGGAAGAAGTTGCTGCGGCTGAGGTCGAAGAGGTTGCTGCCTGTGTTCTCCTTTAGGATTTTGATGGACTCCTGTCTCACATTTAGGTCGTTCAACCATTTGGAGTCTATTTTTGTGTGTGGTGTAAGGAAATGGTCGTTTCATTCTTCTGCATGTGGCTGTCCAATTTTCCAAACACCATTTTTTGAAGAGACTGTCTTTTTTCCATTGGACATTCTTTCCTGCTTTGTCGAAGATTAGTTGACCATAGAGTTGACCATAGAGTCCATTTCTGGGCTCTCGATTCTGTTCCATTGATCTATGTGTCTGTTTTTGTGCCAGTACCATACTGTCTTGATGATGACAGCTTTGTAATAGAGCTGGAAGTCCGGAATTGTGATGCCGCCAGCTTTGTTTTTCTTTTTCAACATTCCTCTGGCTATTCGGGGTCTTTTCTGGTTCCATACAAATTTTAGGATTATTTGTTCCATTTCTTTGAAAAAAGGGGATGGTATTTTGATGGGGATTGCTTTGAAAGTGTAGATTGCTCTAGGTAGCATTGACATCTTCACAATATTTGTTCTTCCAATCCATGAGCATGGAACATTTTTCCATTTCTTTGTGTCTTCCTCAATTTCTTTCATGAGTATTTTATAGTTTTCTGAGTACAGATCCTTTGCCTCTTTGGTTAGATTTATTCCTAGGTATCTTATGATTTTGGGTGCAGTTGTAAATGGGATCGACTCCTTAATTTCTTTTTCTTCTGTCTTGGTGGTGGTGTATAGGCATGCCACTGATTTCTGTGCATTGATTTTATATCCTGCCACTTTACTGAATGAGTTCTAGCAGTTTTGGGGTGGACTCTTTTGGGTTTTCCACATACAGTATCATATCATCTGCAAAGAGTGAGAGTTTGACTTCTTCTTTGCCAATTTGGATGCCTTTGATTTCTTTTTGTTGTCTGATTGCTGTGGCTAGGACTTCTAATACTATGTTGAATAGCAGTGGTGAGAGTGGACATCCCTGCCATGTTCCTGACCTTAGGGGGAAAGCTCTCAGCTTTGCCCCATTGAGAATGATATTCGCTGTGGGTTTTTCATAGATGGCTTTTATGATATTGAGGTATGTACCCTCTATCCCTATACTCTGAAGAGTTTTGATCAAGAAAGGGTGCTGTACTTTGTCAAAGGCTTTTTCTGCATCTATTGAGAGGATCATATGGTTCTTGTTCTTTCTTTTATTAATGGATTGTATCACGTTGATTGATTTGTGGATGTTGAACCAACCTTGCAGCCCAGGGATAAATCCCACTTGGTCGTGGTGAATAATCCTTCTAATGTACTGTTGGATCCTATTGGCTAGTATTTTGGTGAGAATTTTTGCATCCATGTTCACCAAGGATATTGGTCTGTAATTCTCCTTTTTGATGGGGTCTTTGGTTTTGGGATCAAGGGAATGGTGGCCTCATAAAACGAGTTTGGAAGTTTTCCTTCCATTCCTATTTTTTGGATCCGTTTCAGGAGAATAGGTATCAATTCTTCTTGAAATGTTTGGTAGAATTCCCCTGGGAAGCCGTCTGGCCCTGGGCATTTGTTTGTGGGGAGATTTCTGATGACGGCTTCAATTTCCTTAGTGGTTATAAGTCTGTTCAGGTTTTCTCTTTCTTCCTGGTTCAGTTTTGGTAGTTGATACATCTCTAGGAATGCATCCATTTCTTCCAGGTTATCTAATTTGCTGGCATGTAGTTGCTCATAATATGTTCTTATAATTGTTTGTATTTCTTTGGTGTTGGTTGTGATCTCTCCTCTTTCATTCATGATTTTGTTGATTTGGGTCCTTTCTCTTTTCTTTTTGGTAAGTCTGGCCAGGGGTTTATCAATCTTGTTAATTCTTTCAAAGAACCAGCTCCTAGTTCCGTTGATCTGTTCTACTGTTCTTTTGGTTTCTATTTCATGGATTTCTGCTCTGATCTTTATGATTTCTCTTCTCCTGCTGGGTTTAGGCTTTATTTGCTGTTCTTTCTCCAGCTCCTTTAGGTGTAGGGTTAGGTTGTGTATGTGAGACCTTTCTTGTTTCTTGAGGAAGGCTTGTATTGCTATATACTTTCCTCTCAGGACTGCCTTTGCTGTATCCCAAAGATTTTGAATAGTTGTGTTTTCATTTTCATTTGTTTCCATGAATTTTTTTAATTCTTCTTTAATTTCCTGGTTGGCCCATTCATTCTTTAGTCGGATGCTCTTTAGCCTCCATGTATTTGAGTTCTTTCCGACTTTCCTCTTGGGATTGAGTTCTAGTTTCAAAGCATTGTGGTCTGAAAATATGCAGGGAATGATCCCAATCTCTTGGTACTGGTTGAGACCGGATTTGTGACCTATTCTGGAGAATGTTCCATGGGCACTAGAGAAGAATGTGTATTCTGTTGCTTTGGGATGGAATGTTCTGAATATCTGTGACGTCCATTTAGTCCAGTGTGTCATTTAAAGTCTTTATTTCCTTGTTGATCTTTTGCTTAGATGATTTGTCCATTTCAGTGAGTGGGGTGTTAAAGTCCCCCACTATTATTGTATTGTTGTCAAAGTGTTTCTTTGCTTTTGTTATTAATTGGCTTATCTACGTGGCTGCTCCCATGTTAGGGGCATAGATATTTACAATTGCTAGATCTTCTTGTTGGATAGACCCTTTAAGTAGGATACAGTATCCTATCCTTTCCAATCTTTGCTTTAAAATCTTATTTGTCTGATATAAGGATTGCCACCCCAGCTTTCTTTTGGTGTCCATTAGCATGGTAAATGGTTTTCCACCCCTTCACTTTCAATCTGGGGGTGTCTTTGGGGCCTAAAATGAGTCTCTTGCAGACAGCATATCGATGGGTCTTGTTTTTTTATCCAATCTGATAGCCTGTGTCTTTTGATTGGGGCATTTAACCCATTTACATTCAAGGTAATTTTTGCAAGATACGAATTTAGTGCCATTGTATTGCCTGTTAAGGTGACTGTTACTGTATATTGTCTGTGTTCCTTTCTGGTCTATGTTGCTTTTAGGCTCTCTTTGCTTAGAGGACCCCTTCAATATTTCTTGTAGGGCTGGTTTCGTGTTTGCAAATTCCTTTACTTGTTGTTTGTCCTGGAAACTTTTTTATCTCTCCTTCTATTTTCAATGACAGCCTAGCTGGATATAGTATTCTTGGCTGCATATTTTTCTCATTTAGTGCTCTGAATATATCATGCCAGTCCTTTCTGGCCTGCCAGGTCTCTGTGGATAGGTCTGTTGCCAATCTAATCTTTCTACCATTGTAGGTTACAGATCTCTTCTCCTGAGCTACTCTCAGGATTTTCTCTTTGTCTCTGAGACTCGTAAGTTTTACTATTAGATGTCAGGGTGTTGACCTATTTTTATTGCTTTTGAAAGGGGTTCTCTGTGCCTCCTGGATTTTGATGCCTGTTTCCTTCCCCAAATTAGGGAAGCTCTCTGCTATAATTTGCTCCAGTATACCTTCTGCCCCTCTCTCTCTTTCTTCTTCTTCTGGGATCTCAGTTATTCTAATGTTTCGTTTTATGGTATCGCTTATCTCTTGAATTCTGCCCTCGTGATCCAGTAGTTGTTTCTCTGTTTCTCAGCCTCTTTATTTTCCATCATTTGGTCTTCTATATCGCTGATTCTCTCTTCTGCCTCATTTATCCTAGCAGTTAGAGCCTCCATATTTGATTTCACCTCATTAATAGCCTTTTTCATTTCGACTTGGTTAGATTTTAGTTACTTTATTTCTCCTGAAAGGGTTTCTCTAATAACTTCCATGCTTTTTCAAGCCCAGCTAGTATCTTTAAAATCGTCATTCTGAACTCTAGTTCTGACATCTTACTAATGTTGGTATTGATTAGGTCCCTGGCAGTCGGTACTGCCTCTTGTTCTTTTTGTTGAGGTGATTTTTTTCCGTCTTGTCATTGTGTCCAGAGGAGAACAGATAAATGAGAGAACAAAATGCTAATAGGGTAACAACGTCCCCAGAAAATATACTCTAAACAAATCAGAAAAGCCCTGAAACCGGGGGAAAAGAAAGGGAAAGAAAGAAAAAAGAAAAAGATAAAAACAAAACAAAACAAAAAAACCAGAATATGATCAAATATGACCAGGCTAGTGCATAGATCAGTGCCACCCAGTAGATTTTGGGTGTGTTTTGGTCTGTTAGAAGAAAGTGCCTCCCAAAATTTTAAAGAAAGAAAAATATATGTACAGAAGTAAGGGTTATTAGATGAAGGGATGGAATATGACTAAAGTTAAAAACTATAAAAGATTTTATAAAAGGAATTGATAAGAAGTTGGTTGAAAAAAGAAAGGATTTAAAAAAAAGAAAAGGAGAGAATGTGATCAGGCAGGAGACTAGAACAAAGCCATACACTAGAGATTTAGGGTATATTTTGATCTGTTAGAAGAAACTATACCTCAACATTTTAAAGAGAGAATAACATATATATGTATGCCAAAAATAAGGGTAACTACTATGAAGGGATAGAATATGACTCTAAAAATGAAAAAAAAATTTTTTAAAAAGGGATTGATAAGATGTTGATTGAAAAAGGGAAAAAGAAAAATTTTTTAAAAAAGTTGAAAAAAATTAACTTTGAAAGACTAAAGAATCATGGTAAAAAAGCCATGAATTCTATGTGCAGTATTCCCCTAGCACTGGAGTTCTCCCGTTCTCCTTGATCGGTAAACTTGGTCTTGGCTTGCTGGCTGTTCGTGCTGATCTTCTGGGGGAGGGGCCTGTTGCCGTGGTTCCCAAATGTCTTTGCCGGAGGCGGAATTGCCCCGCCCTTGTGGGTCCGGGCTAAGCAATCTGCTCGGGTTTGCTCTCGGGAGCTTTTGTTCCCTGCAACCTTTCCGTACAGCTTTGGAGGACCAGGGTGAAAATGGTGGCCTCACAATCTCCGCCCCGGAGGAGCTGAGAACTCGGGGCCCCGCTCCTCAGTGCGCCCCCAGAGAAAAGCAGTCACTCCCTTGTCCCCGGTCTCTGGCCGCACTCCGTGCTCACCCGGCCTGTGACCAAGCATTTCTATCTCTGGCACCCGACCCCGCGTGGAGTCTCCAAACCCAGCAGATCCCTGCGGTGCGTTCCCGCGCTGCTCCTCCCGGGGGAGGGAGGGGAGTCTCCCCGGCTCTGCCGATTGTTGGGTCCCTGCTGGAGGAGCAGTGGCCTGTCACCGATCACAGTTTATGGCAACCCCGAG